>NC_041395.2:135746658-136114783 GCF_900747795.2 Erpetoichthys calabaricus | reverse complement strand
GAATTCTTAATTAGGCCTGGGAAAGTTAACATGTACATTTTTGTGGCCTGTTTAAAGTGTTAAAAAATATTGTCACCTTAAGGGCCGACAACAAGGCAAACGCCTCTGGCAGTGCTTTGGTCAGGTCGGCATTTCATGTTGTTGCTTTTTTTTTTTTTTTTTTTTTTTTTTTTAACATTATGAAACAATAATACTGCAATGATTCAGACTGGAGATACAGACGGCCATGAGGCTGGACAGCTACTGAGTATGGTGCTTTCAGAAGGTGAAGTGCATTTTACAAATGAAACATATGAGCAAAAAGAGAAAGTCCTGGGAAAAAGAGTGGAAGGAGCGTGAGAGATGGGTTGGAGTGTGGAAGCTGCTGGAACAGGGAGTGGATGAGAAGGAGCATTGGAGTGAACAAGTGAGTAGAGGGGAGTGAGCATGAAGCAGTAACACTGAAGTTAAAGACAGTACAGAAGGGTTAGACCAGTCCGAGTGCAATTAAAGTTAAGGAATTCACAGAGTTGCTTTTATGTCGGCTTCTCCAAGTAGTCCCGTCATCCTTAGACAGGTCTGTACCACCTGAGAAGTGTGTCTCTCTCAGGTCAGGACCCAGGAGCACTACACTGTTATTTCTATGGTGCAACAGTTGAAAAACACTTGTGTAGAGTATAATTATCAAGTTGTTGATGGTAAACAATTGATGATAGTATTTATGGAGTTTAACACAAGTTTTAATGTTTGCCCATTTAAGAGATTCATATTATTTCAATTAAATCAGTCATCAGCATTGCATTTGAAGACAACAGTCATTTTGATTGTGTAATTTTTACTTTGACAATTCTGTGTCTCATATGCTATGCCAGTATGAGAATTAATACATTGGCCTTGTTTTCTTACTGCGTTCATTCAACTTGACTTTTAGGAAGGCATTCAAATACTACTTGCTCAAGTGGTATTTTGTTAAAAGTTCAGGTTTCAGGTCATTGTTTAAGTGTATTTTTTATATTCTTTTGTGTTAATTCTACATTAAATTTCTGATTCAGTGTGTATTTACTTCATGATTTATGTATTAATTTTATAATTACATGTTTTAATGTTAGATGCGATTAATCATGATTAATTAATTAATACATTTATGTGTTTAATTAGTCAGTCAGTCAGTCAGTCTCCAACTCGCTATATCCTAACACAGGGTCACGGGGGTCTGCTGGAGCCAATCCCAGCCAGCACAGGGCGCAAGGCAGGAACCAAAACTGGGAAGGGTACCAACCCACCGCAAAACACACACAGACACTCACACACACACACGCACACACACACACACACACGCACACACACGCCCACACACACACACACACACACACACACAAGACAATTTAGAATCGCCAGTGCACCTAACCTGCATGTCTGTGGGAAGAAACTGGAGCACCTGGAGGAAACCCACACAGACACGGGGAGAACATGCAAACTCTACACAGGGAGGGCCTGGGAAGCGAACCCAGGTCTCCTTACTGCGAGGCATGTGTTTAATTAGTTATTTTTTTTGTAATCACTTCCCGGCCCAATCCTTCATACAATTATATAAAGGTTTTGTAGTGATATAAACAAACTTTGGTGTCGTTCAATATCTCAAATTTCTGAGAGGTTGATTTATATTGTTAAATATCGTTATATTGCCTCTGGGTGCTGGCCCCAGGAATCTGAGATTAGTTCCAGCATACGTCACTGTATCTGTAGAGGTACTGTATATATCTGTACACTGATTTCCTTCCATATCTCAAAGTTGTGCATATAACATTAACTGGAGACTGTAAATTAGTTTGGTGTTGGTATGTTTTTATTTCAAGTTGAATTTTTTAGTCATTGCTCACATTTCTTTAATTGGCCGTGGTGTGTGTGTGTGTGTGTGTTCACCCAATCATGGGTGCAGCACAGAACTCTGGGTCCTATATACTAGCAGTCTCTGTGGGCCCCTCCCTCTCGAACACAAACTTCATTCCAGGCTGAAGGCCTGCCCATGGGGCCTCGGGTATTCCTTACCCTTCTCCCCCTCACTACGATGCTCGTGCACCCAGTGACTGACTGGCACCCTGCGTGGATGTTGTTCCTGCCTTGTGCAGGTTGATTGCTTAGCTAGACTCCAGCTGCCCCTGCCCTGGATAAGTGTGTTAGAAAGATGGATGGATAGATGGATGCACATTTTACAATCTGTTTTAAAAAATGCACTTGATGAAGATAAAATGCAATAAATCCTCATTCATGCAATAGTATCAGTTCACAATTTAAACTAAGTTATTACTGAAAGGAGCCTAATAAGCTTGACTGAAATGTGAAAATAAAGGGAAAGAATGAGAAGTAACATCCTGTTTAATTGCAGTTAAAACTAATTTTAATTAGAGGAGTTGGATTGATTGAACAGCTATGCCCACTGCAGCCCTCCATGTACTGAGCTGGTCGGGCAGAATGTGTTGTGTCTCTTCAGTTCACATCAGGGAAAAATAAGGGCTTTTTTGTTGTCATTTAATAACAAATACTGTATATACTGTATATTTAAAAAAATGTGATGAATGAATAACAAATTACAAGCTTTCTGATATGCATAAAATATTTTGTTTCCAGTGTTTACTGGGGCACAGTGTTTGTAGCTGCTGTTTCCTTGACTCATAGTGCTGGGCTCAATTCCCACAGCTCACTTTCCATGTTCTCATCTTGTTTGTGTGGTTGGTCTTTCAGATGCTTCAGTTTTCCTCCCACATTCTTATAAACACATGCGTTAGTGTGCGTGAGTGGGACCTGCACTGGACATGTGCCAGGACTGCTTCCTGCCTTTCACCCAGTGCTGTCAGGATTGGTTCTGACCCCATGTGACTCCAAATTGGACTAAGGGAGTCTGACAAGGTTGTATTTTTATTTTTCACAGTAAAAATTAATATTCATGAATGTTTTTTCAACTGCCTCTTTCTATTTTCTTTTTGCAAAGTGAAATGAGTGACTTTTGCCTGTTTTGATAGAAACAACCATCTGCTAATAAAGGGAACTTGTTACTTTCTGAAGAACAGATCTGGTTTCACAACCTGGATGACTACATTAAAAGAATTCTGTCTGAGAAAAGAAATTCATATCTGTAAAAAAATCATTATTTTTTTCCTAGCTTGACTAGACGTTAAAGATTTACAAGTTTCTTTAGAGTGTCTGTTATAAGTTTGCAATTTAATAAAATTCGAACATGGGACCATACAAAAGTCCTAGCTCTTCTTGCCTGCACTGGAATGTTTCCTATTGTCCTGATCAATTTATTTGTACAAATGTCACTTTCAGAAAAGAATAAAGAAAAAACAATTTCCATCCAAGCAGAAAAACCTCTCAAAGTTCAGAACAGTCATATTTTGTATTTTACTGTTAATTGAATTGCATTGACATTGATGCATATGGACAAAGCACACTGATAAGAATGAACTTGTCTGAGAAATTATAACATGACATTCTCAAACCCATTTAGCCCAACTCAAGGTTGCAGGGGTCAGCACAGGAAGCAAGGCAGGAAACAGCATTATGCAGGAGTTAGTCCGTCACTGGGCCCACTCATATCCACACTGACAGGGACAGTTTATAGTCACTAGTCACCCTACTCAGCATTTCTTGAGAATATGAAAGGGAAACCAGGGAGAATATGCAGACTCGACTTGGACAACTCCCCTGTGTGGAACTGAAACCCTAGATGCCATTTCTGTGACATGGTAGCGCTAAATGCCATGCCTCTCTGCCCAAGAAGATAGCATGAAAGCAAATCAAACTTGAGGCAAGTAGGCTGTCCAGTCTGTGAAGCAAGTTGCGTTGCATTGTGTGACATTTACTAACTCCTTGAACTAGCTGCTTGGCATGTCTTGATGTTGTCAGGTTTTCCTAATGATTTTATTGAATTATCCTTCTCAAAATTGTACCCTGTACATCTATAAACAGCCTAACTTTTTACTGATGTAGGACATGTTTTGTAATTCAGTTAATCAAACTGTTTGCCATGTTGCTTGATGTGCAGCGCATGTTGTAGACCAGCTTGAAAGGGTATTTTAGAAAGATTCCAGTGACATTCATAAAATGTGTGAATCCCCCCCTGCGGTTCTTTTTATTACGTTTAATAAAAAGGCTAGGCATTCTCTCATGAAAAGTAATGGTGAACTAAGCCATTCCATTTCACACACACACTAACCCATCTGAACCAGTAGATGTTTTACACTCATTTGGTTAATAGCTAGGAAACAGCTTCAAATAAAGTCCTGTGTTTAAGCAGTTTTTCTTCTTCTTCATTGTTTGTTTGATGGTATTGTAATATTGATTATGTAGTATTTGTTTTACTTTACATCTATTGCCACGAAATCTCTTTTTTTTTTTGCTGGTTATCCATTCTTTTTCAAATGTATTTAATCAGATTGTAGGCTTACAGACAGCAAAGTCAGAGGGCCAGGCAGCTCCATCACAGCAGCCTATTCACAACAGCAATATACTCATAGTGGAAGAGTGTGAGGTGAGGTGGGTGATGGGGAAGGTGAACCCGAGGAAGGCTGCAGGACCAGATGGTGTGGCTGGACGGGTGCTGAAAGACTGTGCAAATCAACTGGCTGGAATCTTCACTAGGATTTTCAACCAGTCCCTGACCCAGGCCACTGTCCCATCCTGCCTCAAGTCCTCAATCATTGTTCCGCTGCCGATAAAATCCATCATGAACAGTCTGAATGATTTCCGCCCAGTGGCACTCACATCTGTCATCATGACGTGCTTTGAGAAACTGGTGCGGAGTCATATCATCGTCTGCCTGCCAGCAGACCTGGACCCATTTCAATTTGCTTACAAAGCAAAGAGATCCACGGAGGACGCTGTGGCCACAGCCCTTTATGCTGCCCTGACCCACCTGGAGCAGCAGGGGAGTTACACCAGACTGCTTTTTGTAGACTTCAGCTTGGCGTTTAACATCATCCTCCCACAACGACTGGTGTCCAAACTGGCAGATCTGGGACTTCCATCACTCACCTGCAGTTGGGTACTGGACTTCCTGTCTGGTCGCTCCCAGAGGGTCATGCTGGGTCTCCACACATCAACTTCTCTCAGCCTCCACACCGGGACGCCGCAGGGTTGTGTGCTCAGCCTGCTCCTCTACACCCTCTACACATATGACTGTGTCCCCACTCACCATAGCAACAAGATTATAAAGTTTGCGGATGACACAACAGTGGTCGGACTCATCTCGGGCAAGGAGGGTGAGCTGGCATACAGGGACGAGGTGAAGCGGCTGTCAGAGTGGTGCACACAGTCAATAACCTGCTCCTCAACATCACAAAAACGAAGGAGCTTGTTATTGACTTTAGAAAAAACAAAACTGACATCCAGCCACTCATCATTGGCGGGGCCTGTGTGGAGAGGGTCCCGGTGTTCAGGTTTCTGGGCATTGAGCTGGAGGATGACCTGACCTGGAGCGCCAACACCAAGGAGCTGCTGAAGAAGACGCAGCAGAGACTGTATTTTCTGAGAATCCTCAGAAAGAACCATCTCCCCAAAAATCTGCTCCTTGCCTTTTATCACTGAGTGTGCTGACGTACGGACTGTGTGTGTGGTACGGCAGCTGCACTTCCTCAGAAAGGAAAGCATTCCACAGGGTCATCAGGACAGTGGAGAGAACAATTGGTTGTACCCTCCCCACTCTGGAACAAATCTACACCTCCTGATGCCGCAAAAAAGCAATAAACATTTCACAGGATTCATCACATCCCGGTCATTGCCTCTTCCAGCTTTTGCCATCGGGCAAGAGATACAGACCAATGAAAACCAGGACAAACCGCCTTAAAAACAGCTTTTATCCTAAAGCAATCATGGCCCTGAACTCAGAATAAAACTGCTCCATATCATTCTCCCAATGTGCAATATAGACCTTATGTCAATCAGTGCAATTTGTATATTTTGTAAAATACTTTTATTACTATTCGGTTTGTTATTATTTTCTCTCTTCTTGTCTTTTTAACTCTTATGCCTCATACCGAGTCGACTGCACCTTTCGTTGTTCCTTTGTAAAAGTGACAATGACAATAAAGATCTATCTATCTATCTATCTATCTATCTATCTATCTATCTATCTATCTATCTATCTATCTATCTATCTATCTATCTATCTATCTATCTATCTATCTATCTATCTATCTATCTATCTATCTATCTATCTATCTATCTATCTATCTATCTATCTATGTGTTGGGGTTCCCGTCTATTGCAGGGCACAACTTACACATGTCCACACTTACTCACTCTCTCAATATAGAATTGCTGTTTATCCAGACACATGTTTGAGAGGTGCTGAAAAACCAGAGAACCTTCAGAAAACCCTATATAGACATGGGGAGAAAGGCAAAATACACACAGATAGTTAACTGGATCTGAAAGCTGTGAGAAACTTGTTATTATTACTCTTATTATTTATCCATCAAATATTAATCTTACTTAATCAAGGGTTGGTGGTATAGCCAACCTTGGTAGCACAGACCACAATCAAACAACTCTGGATGGGTGATCAGGGCACATTTAAACAAAACTAGATCCATACTTGCCCCTCTCAGTTTAAACTTACCACTTAAACTTATACCACAGAAAAGCTTATGCAGAAACAAAGACAAATGGTAAATATGTAAAATCTGCACGGACAGTGAACAAGTCTGGAGCTGATAGGCTATTGTGATTATTATTATTATTATTATTATTACTATTATTATTATTATTATTATTATTATTATTATTATTATTATTATTCCACACCCTCATAGTGCCCTAAAACCTTGTTTTCCCATAATTCCCTTTCTTGGACTACAACTTACAATGGCTTTTTAAATATGATTTCATAAGATTTCAAAACACTAAGGATAAACAATATTATCAGATTCTTTCTTTAATTTACAGCAATACTTAAAAATAACAAATGAATCAAGTAATACTGCATAGCAAAAAGTAATGAAGGGGCTGAGGGTGACATTTGTTTTGAAGAGGCTATATGTTAAAACTTCTTACAATATTTCAAAACATTTTACCATATCCTCAAAGCTAATGTCTCATATACCAATACACCAGTACAATAAAAGTGTCGGTGGACAGCTTGCTTCATTTAAGGGAATTACCAAAGCACTCCATTTGTTTCCTTGCATTCACAATGATTTTTGGAAATTTCTTTTTTAAAATGCCAGTCACCCACTGTGATCTTAAATACTGTAGGATTAAACAAAACCGGTAATAGATAACTGAATGGACATCCAACGCCTTATTTTTGTTTCTTATTTTTCCACATGACTCTTCATTAAGTGAGGTAGCTGCAGTGTGAAATTTACATGAAGTGTGATGCAGGAGCCTTACATTGGCTGCTTTGAAAAGACATTACTAAGGCAGCAGCAAATTCAATCAATAATAAAATATTACTTAAACTAGACACAAGCACCAGGAATTTGGGTTGCTTAACAAACAATAATCAAAGGTTTGATCCTAAATGCTGCAGATGTTAGCGCTGTTGCCTTACAGATCTGATGTCTTGGATTACCCTTCATCCCGATCAATGTCTGTGTGGTATTTGCACGTTCTTCCCATATGATGCATGAATTTTCTTCTTGTTACTCCTGTGCTCCACCCACACCCCCTAAGATGTACAAATTAGGTGAACTGGTCATTGTGTGCATATTTGATCCCTGAAATGAACTGTCAGTATGTCCAAGGCTGGGTTTTGCTTCTACAATGGCTCTGCTCCCCAAAACCCTGAATTGTTTAACAATGAATTGACCTCAGTAGATACAGTATATTGGTAAGCTGCTTTTCTCTAGCCATGTATTAATGACAGTTTTAATTGTCAGATGGCCACTGCTAAATTCATAAATCATACCAATTTCCAAGGTTTATTACAAACTATATTGTATAATTTTACCCTTCTTACATTGTTGTATTTGCTTTTCTTCCTAGAATGCCCCAATCTTACCATGTTCCATTGCACATGTGAGCTGTTACTGGGTGTCTAATGAAAATGGCATCATCCATTCAACCGTCCAAGATTTTTTCTTTAAATCAAATCTATCCAACTTTTTTAAATTAATAAATAAATTATTACATTTTGTAAACAAATTTAATTAATTGGCATATAGTATTTATTTATGAATTTTCAATATATTCTGTATATACCCCAGTAAAATGTTACTATGTTCTATCAGAATTGCTATGTCTGACTCATTAAAGGTGAGGGATGCGGGGTATGGGCGTAATGCCATCTTTTATACATGGTACAATGAACTGTAGTTAACTATTACTACCACTTTTGAGAATGTACTCCCATCCCAAACACACCCATGCCAGGTTAACTGGTGAGTGTAAGTGTCTGACGCCCTATCCAGTTTTCTGCTTTGTTCCTGATGGACGTTTGAGCAGACAAAATCATCTGCTCCTGCGCCACTGGAAGGGTATCAACAGGACATGATTCTCTAAGATCAAATGTGAGGTTCCAAACTTCTCTCAAGACAATCAGGAGAGATGAATTCTTAAAGGCCTGGTGCCGTCCGCCGTGAATTGTCCAGGCTCAGTAATTCCTAGAGTATGCTTTCACTGTTTGGAGATGAAGGCATCCTCTTACTTACATCAATTTCAGTTTTGGAAAACGTTTGCATCAGTAATCGTCGAAATGTTTTGCACAAGAGAAAGTAAATCACAGGGTCAAGACACACATTCATTGCGGATAAAAACAGAGTGCCTTCTTTGAAATGAAACAACAGGAGCTGACCTTGATAGCTGAATGAGATGCCAGTTTGACTTAACGTGTAAGGAATCCTGCACACATGGTAGGGGACAAAGCAAACAATGAACACAATCAAAACACTAAAAATGTTTCGATTGAATTTTCTCCTTGTGACTGAGTTGTCACGGCTGCAGTTTTTGTAGGATTTATAAATTTTTACTGCAATGGATGTGTAACAAAATAACAGAACGCTGAAAGAAACCCAAAAGATGATTATGCAGAAATAGGTAGAAACCTTATGCCATTTCATTCCAAGACTACTCTTCAGTTTAAAACAGTGTTTAGAAGTTTCTTCTGTTGGATTTTCATTTGTTAAAATACTGTTTGGCACAAGAAGAATGAGCATCATGAGCCATATTCCTGCTGATAGGGATTTTGAGATGGTGACACTCTGAATAATGGAGTTACCCGAATTTCTGACCACTTTTATAAAGCGCTCCAGGCTTATTAATGCCAGGAAGATGATTCCAATGTACATGTTTAGGTAGAAAACAACAGCAGAGTAACGACATACAATGACTCTGAGCTGCCAGTTCCCAAGGCCAAAGTCACCTATGATCTTAAAAGGAAAGGAGAGTGTCATGAAAATATCAGCGGCAACCATGTTCTTGAGGTAGACGATAAAACTAGACTGATTGGAAATTCTGAAGAAAATCCAAGTAGCCAATGAGTTTAAGACAAGTGCCCCACAGAAAAGAAAAACATACAGTGTCGGCAAAATCCTCTTCATAAAAATGGTGTTATTGAGAGCTGTGGAGTTGACATCAGTAGTGTTTGATGGAGCCATGGAGCCTTCAATTAAGAAAAGGAAAGGAGAATTGTTTAGTACAGATTTAGATATGGAATATTTTACATTCTACATCAAACTTGCCAATATTAAATTAATACTTTAAATGTTTATATGGCTCTGCTCTTAAAAAAGTAAGCAGTTAAAGCAAACATCATTGCAAACCCACATCTACGATCCTCCAAAGGGAACTCCACCCTCCACCCTCCACCCTCCCCAACACCCCGTAAGATGATTTGCAATGATTTTCAATGTAAAGACACCCCTCAAGATGATGTTCCATGGTAACTGTGGGTTGTAAAGACACAAAACAGGCAAAATTGGCTCATGAGGAAAAAAAAGTTTAACAACTACTGTTCTAAATGAGGGTGGCGCAGTGGGTAGTGCTGCTCTCTCGCATTTAGGAGACCTGGGTTCGCTTCCTGGGTCCTCCCTGTGTGGAGTTTGCATGTTCTCTCCGTGTCTGCATGGGTTTCCTCCCACAGTCCAAAGACATGCAGGTTAGGTGCATTGGCGATCCCAAATTGTCCATAGTGTGTGTGTGTGTGCCCTGTGGTGGGCTGGTGCCCTGCCCAGAGTTTGTTTCTTGCCTTGCGCCCTGTGTTGGCTGGGATTGGCTCCAGCAGACCCCCTTGACCCTGTAGTTAGGATATAGCGGGTTGGATAATGGATGGCTGGATGTTCTAAATGATCCAAACTCGCACTATACTTCTCTCATAAATGCCAGTTAAATGTTTGGTGGCCTATAAAGTACTTTCTCTTGACATTCTGGCAGTTTTACTGGGAGTGTGGGAATTCTTTCATTCATTCCTTTATTCATCATTTTAGAAATCTAGATTTTTCCAGTACAGGATCTATTATGTCTAAATTTGCACCATTAGGGCTTGTGTGGGATACCATTTGTCAGAGGACCCATGCATTTATGAGGGAAATTAACATAACAAACTGGTACACATAAGACATGCAAACAGCAAAGAAACAGTAATCAAGGGTCTTCTTTATAGAACTGTATGTATATTCGACCATGAAAATATGTGTACAGCAAAAAAACAGGAAAATGTGTACGCCAAAAAAAGTCTGAATTATAAAACCTAGGGTATGCAGATTTCTACACAATTTACCTTTATAAATTACAATCATCCTGTAAATGTGTGTACGTAAATGTGCCTTGAAACCCACCCGGTTGCCACTCCATATACCATATGGACTATACAAATCAACCTAAGCAACTTCATTGGCTGGTAAAGCAGCCTCTTTCCCGATGCAACCAATCCTATGGTGCTCTCGGCAACTGAGTGCGTAAGAGCATGTCTGGTAATATCTGTGTTCTGAGGGTTGGGGAGAAACGTAATGTGCCAGGGTGTAAGAATGTAGCCACTATCACCTGGCACATGTGATGACATGATTGCTGTTACAATGAATAGTACAGGCCATATTAAAGATGGGGGGTTCTGCTACCTTTTTCTACCTTAGCAGAAAAACCAGCCACCATGTACAGTACCATCACATCTGCAAAAGGTACTTTGTATCAAAATAAATGAATTATGGGTTAACCCAGGCCATTGAGACATGACATTTGTCAGTCACATGCTGGCATCACAGATGTCTTGTGTGTTAGTAGAATGTTACTGCTTATAATTAACAAAGGTTACAGTGGGCAATGATGGACCTGGAGCTTGGCTGAAATATTTTTGGCCTGAGTGCCATTTTCCTGAGAAGTGACAACTGGTCGAAGATATAAACTGCCAAAAAACCTTAAAAGTGCAAATATGCAGAATTGCCACACTTAAAAGGGAATTAAAATAGTATCTGTTGTGACAGATGGCCAGGAACCTTGCCCCACCGGGACACCTGGAGGAAGAATGGACCGAGAGAGCAGCACTTCTCTTTCCTGGGCGCCTGAACAGTCCTAGAGCCCTGGAGGACGGCACTTCCGCCATACCAGGAAGTGCTGCTGGACCAGGGATGGTGTACGCCCGGAGTGCTTCCGGGTGCAAGGGCAGCACTTCCGCCACACTGGGGAGTGCTGCCGAAAGTTCGTCATCGTGCCCCTGGAGCAATCCAGGGCAGGATAAAAGGGGCCGCCACACTCCATTCGGGGAGCTGGAGTCGGGTGGAAGTGAACAGAGCTTGTGAGACAAGAGTGGAGGCGGCCGAAGGAACTAGGACTGAGCAATCTGTAAATATTGTACATAGTGTGTGGAATAAACGTGTGTGTGTTTTTGGACATTCCGGTGTGGTGTCTGTCTGTGGCCGGGCTATCTATTACAGTGTACATCACATTTAAGATTTAATATGTTTATCTCATCAAGGCACATTATAATAACTGCTCATTGATATAAAATATTATGCATGTGAGTCTTCATTTAGCTGATTTCACTACATTTCCCGACTTTATCAAGGTTGTCATCATTTTCTGGTTTCTCCGAAATGTTGCATATGAATGGATCAAAGTTGCTGGAAATATATACCCATTCCCCAATCAAGTTTTCTTTTATTAATCCCAACTTTTGTTGTGGAAAGCTGTGTAATCAAATTTTGAGTCCCTTTTTGTGCGTATGCAAGTTTTATAAATCTGATCCCTGGTCTGATCTTTAGAGTTATGAGGCAGCAGCATTTACCACTCAACTCTTCTTGTCTTGCAGTTTTAAGGTATCAAATATTTTAATTCCCATTCTGCCTGTGAGCCAAACCTTTATAAGATCAATCTATCAAAAAAATCTCTAAATCAAACATCCAAAGATACTTTATTTTAACCAAAATTAGGAAAATCTTCTTTTGTAAATGTTCAAAATGTTCTTAAGCTATGGATTGTGACCATGGGTCACATGTGGTCTGTTTTGGGTTGTGCAGAATTGTGAATCACAGTAGTACTGAACCAGATGATGATTGGCAATGATTATTGAATTCTCTGCAGTGATTGTGGGTTGTGAAGACACAAAAAAGGCAAAATTGTGTCATGAGAAAAAAAAGTGAAAGAACCACTGTTCTAAATGATCCAAACTCTGACTATACATCTCTGATAAATGCCAATTAAATATCTAGTAGCCTGTAAAGTGTTTTTTCTTAATATTCGGTGTGGTCTAATGTTCACCTCCAGACAAAGAAAACTCCATTTCTCTGGTTCTCTTTGATTCTGTTTAAAATTAAAACATTTGGTACGTTGTTGTTAATAGTTAAATATACTTTTATGTTAAATTATGTGTTGAAAGGCACTATATTAAGTAAAGATATTCTAAAAGGTAATGCAAATGTTGCATTTTTAAAGGACATTCATGTTTTGTGCATGGTGGTATATTTAATGTACGTGTGTCACACATTGTTTAAGCTGTATAGATGGTCTGATAATTATTCTAGTAGAATAAATACACTTTCATTTATACTAGTAGATAGATTATTTTGGATTGACCCAAATGTGTGCTTAATTTTCCCATCTCCTGAGGTACTCTCACTTCATATCCCAAAACATACCCTAAGCAATGGCTATGTCTTTTATACTCTGTGGTCAGTGTCTGTGTGGAGTCTTCACGTATTTCCTATGTCAGCGCTGGAATCCTTTGCTGATACTTTGGCTTTTCTCCCACATCCTGAAGTGTTAAATTTACTGGTGATATTTAAGTGACTCAGAGAATGTGTTCATTAATATGCCCTTTTTGGGGTTAGCTCCTGCCTATCACGTGATACTTCTAGAATAGATGTTGGCTGTCCAAACATGAACTGAATCAAGTGAGTTGAATAATGGATTGAATGATGAGTGGATTGTTTGTATATTGGCTTTAAGATAACCTACTTTATAGGTGTCATGGTGGTGCAGTGATAGTCCTGCTGCTTCACAACAAGAAGACTGGGGTTTAAATGTTGAGTGCTCACTGTGTGGAGTTTACTTGTTCTCTCCATGTAGGACACCCAGGTTAGCTGAAATGACATTGTTAAATAGGGTCTAGTGTCTGTGTGTGTGTGCATGTACAGTATGTTTGTGTTTATGTTTACACTTTGATGTTCCTATCTTATGTATGATTTTTGCTGAGCAAGGAAAACAGATGTATGACCTGCTTTAATAATAAAGTACAGTTTATTGATTTATCTCCAGACATGCTTTGTTTATGTCTAGGTTATAGGTAGCTGGAGCCAATTCAAAAAGCAATATTATTTGTTTGTTTTCTATGACTTTAAATATTTGTTCTTATTTTTGATATGAAATGGTACAGTGACTGCTGCCTCAGTGGATCCTACACTTGGTTGCTCGCTTATGTGATGTTTGCATGTTTTCCCCATGCTTTATGAGTTTTCTTCCAGGTACTCCAGTTTTCATCTCATGGTTGGGTTATATTCTAAACTGGTTTTGTATGAGTTTGAATTTAGGTGTCTGGACCCGGCAATGACCTGTCCACAATTTGTTTTCTGCCTTGTACCCAGTCCTGTGGATATTAGCTTGGACTTCCACGACCGTGAGTAGAACTAAACATTTTTTTGAATGTTATAATTTTCTATAATAATAATACCATTATTATTCCTGCGTGGCCTTTAAAACTTTTCCTTACCTTTAGTGGTTAGGCAAGCCGCTTCAGTCGCCACATTCAAATCACACCTAAAAACGCACTTCTTCACACTGGCTTTTAATTCTTAACCTGTCTTATTTCCTTTTGTTTTTTGTTATTTCTCTGTTTTATTGGGTCCCTTGACCTGTTTTTTATTGTCTCTGTTTTAATTCTTTCTCAATGTTTG
The DNA here is from genome assembly GCF_900747795.2 of Erpetoichthys calabaricus. Classification (NCBI taxonomy): domain Eukaryota; kingdom Metazoa; phylum Chordata; class Cladistia; order Polypteriformes; family Polypteridae; genus Erpetoichthys; species Erpetoichthys calabaricus. The sequence goes on along the minus strand of NC_041395.2, from coordinate 136,100,483 downwards.
TTTTTAATATTTTGCTTTTAGTCTTGCTTGTTTTTACTGTACAGCGCTTCGGTCAGTTGTAATGCTGTGTTATTAAGCGCTCAACAAATAAAAATTGTATGGTATGGTACATCTTAAACATCAAAATAGATTACCTATAATGTTTATTTTTGAAAGCTGCTTGTTGTTCACAATTGATCTTATTAATAGAAAACCACAAGCGTTTGTCTTTCACAAGTCCACTGCTTGCTGCAGCAAATATATTTTCCATGAAGAGATTCACTGAGGCTCTTTTTGAATATTAAATATCTGAGTCCCAATGACTTGTGAGATGTGACAATGTTCTTGAATTCTTTTTTCACAACAATCAGACTGTGCAGTCTTAAAACCAGATATGAAAGAAAAGGCATAATAAATTTAGACTCTATTTAGTGCCTAAAATCCATCCATCCATTATCCAACCCACTATATCCTAACTACAGGGTCACGGGGGTCTGCTGGAGCCAATCCCAGCCAACACAGGGCACAAGGCAGGAAACAAACCCCAGGCAGGGCGCCAGCTCACACGCACACCAAGGACAATTTAGGATCACCAATGCACCTAACCTGCATGTCTTTGGACTGTGGGAGGAAACCGGAACACTCGGTAGAAACCCACACCGACACAGGGAGAACATGCAAACTCCACGCAGGGAGGACCCGGGAAGTGAACCCGGGTCTCCTAACTGCAAGGCAGCAGCACTACCCACTGCGCCACCGTGCCTAAAATCTGTTTTACAAATTGCGCTCATTACTCAATAAAGAATAGGGAAAGAGAAAATAAATACCTTCTGCTAATACTTTAGCCTTTACTGTTAAGCAGGCAGATCCCCAGATGTGTCAAGGTGGCTTCATAAACTGCTGCAAACAAATGCTAACTTCCTGGTGGTGAGCCAGTATCATTTGATCATTCTTCTGCCCCGCCTGGGAGTTTTTTTTTTGTGACTATGAATTTAAATCAACTGTCTTTAAAAGGTAAAAAAACATTATATGTGCCACAGGCTTATTATTAGGTGTTTCAGTTATTTTTGAAAGTGATGTGAGGAGCAAGGCTCACATTGACTGCGCTTGGTTTGGCAATCTGATTCCTATTTTGAATGTATGATGTATGTGATATAATGTACATCTAAGTTTGATTATATTTAACTTCATGTCATCCTGTGTATGGGTACACATTATGGAAATTTCAGTAACCTTTCTGAGCTGACTATAATTTTTTATCAAATATGAACCATGTATCCTAATAAATAAAATACAGAGTAATGATTGATCATTCACCCATCCATTAATTCTACTGCAGGGTTGTGGGGAGCTGGAACTTGTTCTGGCAGCATCAAATGTGAGGTAGGAGTTTTTGGAGAAAATCCTTTTATACACCATTTGCATCTTTGACTCTTAGGCTCACAAGGATTTTGTAACTTTGTTAAATAAGCAAATATTGTTGTAAGAGATGCAGACACTTCCTTGAAAGAAGGTAATAAGATTACCATTACAACAAAGGCACTTTATACTGAACTTTGTCTGTTTAGCTTAAAGTATGCAGATGTTTCTCTAGGAAGCAGCCTCTGCCCTTGAGTCTCAGCACCATTGATATATCCCATTATTAAGGGTTAGATTATCCTGCTCTACCATTTAAGTAAATGTGGTCAAGTAAAGATTTGCATGTTACCAGCTATATGCTAAAGATGCTCTTGTATATTCCTATCTATAAAAGTTTTGTCTGAACAAAGAATTGTTAGCCTATCTGTAATTACAAGAATAACATCTTGAATGGTATGCTCCTGATATGTCTTTTTAAAATTCTTTTTTATGGACTTGCTGAGATCCTTTGTTTTTGAGTGATGAATTGAACCAGAGATCAAGAACATTCTAGAATCAAGAATTTTTTCCCCTAACAGAGCCAACTCTCAACAAGAATCTAAACCACTGTAGTGCACTCTCAATGCACACAATCAAAACAGACTAATTTATAGACCTGACCTATTTGGGGATTTTGGAGGAAACCAGAGCACCCACAGAGAAGCTACCCAACTCCATTGAGAGCATTGAACTCCACAGAGAAAGTGACCAGGGTGAATGTTGAATCCAGGTCCCTGGAGCTAAGCAAACTACTGCAATGTCATACTGCCTCATTTAGGAAGCAGCAGTACATGATAATGATGATGATTTCATGCAGTGACTAGAGTGAGCTTTGGGACAGCAATACAATCCACGGAGTCATGAGCCAGCAATGTATTCCTCTGCACAGCAGTACTTCCCTATTTGGGAAATGACATTAGATGACAATGATGATGACTTACGAAAACTCCATGTAGAGATCACAGTGGGATCATGTGCGCCACCACATGACCTGTTTAGGAAGCAGCATAAAATGATGATGACGATGACTAACCAGCACAACTCCACACACTTAACAAGATAAGTAATAAAATCAGGCCTGTCAAGCTATGAAACAGGAACACAAATCATTTTGCCAACTTCTATTCATCCATTCCTCTATGTGTATTTCCATTTATCCATTTGTCCATATTTCATCTTTATTTTCCACTCCAGGTTTACCACACGTATGTAAGTTCACGATTAACTCCAGTTGTATTTAATGTGTTTTGTCGAAACAGAAACATATAGAATCCTCAGCCTCACTCAGCCAAGTAGCACTTGTAAAAACTGACTTACCAGGGGTCGGATGAAAGTGAGTTTTCTTTTAAGAGGCATCCATTTAAAGACTTTAGCATAGATTTTAAAGCAGATACAGGCCTCCGGCACCCCATACAAGTAGCAGCCTTTGAACAGTTCACAAGTTCTTCAGTAAATGATGAAATGTGGAGGATGTTCACAAACTTATAACCTCATGCTGCCCTAGCTTCCTAAAGATGCTGCTAGTGCTTCACTCTCAAGCTGTTTATTTTTTCCCACATCTGGAGATTAAACTTACACTGATGTAAAATGTGGACCATTGACCCTTTGTATGATTGATGGTCATTTTTAATGCTTTTATCCACGTCTGTGTTTGTCTCACTGTTGTTAACTGCCAAAAAATTAGTATCCCAGGAAAAAATAATATTTGCTTCCGCTAATAATGACAGTGTTTTTTTTTATATTTTTGGATTGAGAATAAAGGAGAACTCCATTTGTTTTTAGTTTGTAAAGCCATAAGTCACATTGGCCAAATGCTCGTTCTCACAAGTATAAAAACAAGTAAGACCAACGCTGCACTTTAATTTTATTAATATGTTTGCTTTTCCTAAGCACGTTAAAAAGGATTTGAATGAGACATGGAGTTTCCTTTTATTCACCTTGTGTGCATGACAGCTAGAAAGCTAGCATATTAAAATTTAAAGTTCAAAAGCTAAATTTAGCAAAGTAGGATGTACCAACAACAGCAACATTTATATCTATGTCACATTTTTCTACAGAGGAAGTAGCTCAGAATGTTTTACAAGATGTCAAAAACAGTTACAAGAAAATATAAACAAATTAAATTAGGTAAGAATAATAATGGACAAATAAAACAACAATAAATCAAAACAGGCTTACTAAAATAGATATATTATTATTAGAAAGTTTGAGTCCTTGAATATAGTATCATATTCTAAGTATCTAGAGATGAGTATGACGATAAGGTTAGATGACAGGAAGGACAGAAACAAAAAAAAAACATAAAACAGCCAAATACAATAGAGAGCAAAGCAAAAGCTGAGAAGGTTCCAAGGCCAAAAGAGCACCCAGCCCCCACTGAACATGTTCTGAAGTAGTTCCTTATTGTTTTTCAGGCTTCATCTTAAAGTATTTGATGCAGTTGATCTCATGGACAGCAAACATCACAGGCGGCTGCATAAGACTTTGATCAGGTGAAAAACCAGAGAAGAAAGCAGAGTAAAACAGAGATTAGCAAAGATTACAAATTTATGAAGAATGTGATAGGCTGTTAGGAGTAAAACTAAATTGCAGCTACGGAAATGGCAAATTAAAAAGTGGGTTTTTAAGACTTTTTTTAAAAAAGATCTATAGTGTTAGTGTAATCTCTCTATTGGTAAATATTCCAGATTTTCGGTGCAAAAGGCCGCCTCACCAATTCTTTTATGCTTGGCTCTTGGGATAATAAAAAGACTTCTATTAGAAGATCTAAGGTTACAACTAGGAATGTAAGGGGATAGGCACTGCAAAATACAGGAAGAAGCAAGATTATTTAAAGCTTTTTTATCATTAATAATATCTTAAAGTTAATTCTAAAAGGCACGAGTAACCAATACAATGATGCTAAAACTGCTGAGGTGTGCTCCGATTTTCTTTTTCTGGTCAACATTCTTGGTCCTGCATTATAATTACAGCCGATTGATGACTTTCTCAGGAAGACTAATTCTGAGTGCACTACAGTAATCTAGCCGGCTAACAAAAGGAAGAATTGATTTCTCTGCATGTTATCCATGATTACACCAAAATTTTTTACTTCTGCCTTGACTTTTTGAAGTTCCCAGATTCCATTGTCATGTCTTGCGCAGGAGCAGAACCTGAGGTGAAGGTGACCCTGCCTGGTGTACAAGCAGCATGGCACAGAGTTGAAGTAGCCAATTCGAGGGAGTCTTTCTGTTCTCTGAGATGCTTTTGACTGGAAAAGAACTGTTGGATCTGTATTTCAAGGAACTCCAGTTCTTCCACAACACACTGTAGCTCATAGCCAGCCGTTTTGAAACAAACCACACTGCCTTATGATATAGGAAGAAACCAATTTACTTTCTAAAAATATTTTAAATGACACATGTAACAATCTTGCATGACATGCAAATGTAACCACGGAAGTCATCTTTTATATGGTCCAGGATGACATTCCTTCACAGTCATTCTGGTGGTCCAGGCACAATGGCTGTTAGTTTGCATCCAACCTTAGAAAGTATCTGTGCCACCTGACTGTGGGAGTGAAATGAATGAGCATCACCACAAGATCATTAGGTTGCTAGAATTAAACAGTAAGTTACTGGCCCAAAATAAGAAGCCATTCTAAGAATGTACAGCCTCTGTAATGAAATGAAAAGAGACAAAGCAGTAATGGAGAACTGTATTTCAAATTCTTAAAGAAATGCCTTTATGGGAAAACACAGTAAAGTTGTAATCAGAGACGAATTCTGGTGTTCTTTGAAATGATTGTGTCACATAAATAGGAATACAACTGCTCTCAGTGTGGGAACAAAAACATCATAGTGGGATGAATAATCCATAGATTTGTTTTCAGAAGTTCTGTATATTATTGTGTTTCAGTGACTTGGAAAGCTAACAGATATAATACTGTCAATGTCTCACTCTGGGATGTCAACCACTGAAAATTCTCCAGGTCTCTAGCAGATTTTCAACCTAATCAATCAGTTTGCTTAGCTAAAAAAAGTCATTCTCAAGTTACTGAGGGTTTGAGCCTAATTTAGTAAAGGGTGACAAGTTTACCAGTTCTTTTACAGTAGGGCCCCACTTTGAGATCTGTTTGTGTTGCCCTACACCTTTAGAATTACATTACAGAGCATGCAGAATTGTGAAAGGGAACAAGATTTAAAAGGATTCAAGGTAGGAACCACTGCAGGGCACACTCATACATACCTAACCTTTCTCACTCTGGGCCAATCTAAATGGTCTTTAGGACGTAGTAGGGAAACTAAAATGCCATGCAGATACTACCCACACAACAATCAGGCCAATGGTTGAATCCAGTGTCCTGGAAATGCAAAGCAATAATGCTAGTCTGTGTACCGCCATGCCACTCTCTTTGTTATCTAGTCTGTAACATTGCACATGTGTGTATATATGTAAGAGGTACAGTCTTTTCTAGCCTCTAACAACTTATTCAGCGTGACCTACATGGCATAATTATTCATGCATGTGGGTGGTGGTCTGGAGTTATGAATGCTTATATTATGTAAATGAAGCCTTATGGCAGGGGCAGTACACCTAAGAGACCAATCTGAAGCTGATGTTCCTTTTTACAAGGTGCTCCTATGCTTGTCTCGGCAAGATGAGGATTACGTTTTATATTGTCATGTTCCCATTTCCACACTTTACCACTTCACTAAAATTGTAATCATGAGTCTGTTATTGTGTTTCCTATTGTTTGTAGGAATTGTGTGGAGAGGCAAAGATTGCAATTGGGCGTTTCAGTACTTCAGTACTCCATCACTGTTCACTCCTCATTCCTGCCCCCTTCTAGCTTCCCAACATTTCTGCTACAGGGAACCTTTCAAAATGAAACCGTTGGCAGCTTTCCAGTTCAAAAACATACACATGCAATGTGCCTCTTAATTTTACGAAAATAAAGACAATGCCCGATTACTTCATAAATGTTTTATTTTATCATTAGTCAGAGACACAGGCTTATTTTTTTCATACCTGTGTGTATTCTTTAAGCCATAATGTACTTATTTTGTGCCCCGTTAGAAGGAACGTCTTCATGGAAGCTACTTGGGGTTCAGTTCAGTTCAGATTTATTGTCCCAAAAGGGAAATTTAGCTTGTCAGTAGGGAACACAGGTCAAGACCCACTCCAAATATACACCTTCTAAGCTGAAGTCTGCTTCATTCATTGAAGTTCACAGCTATTTGTGTTCTCTAAAAGAGATCTGATAGAATGGTCCAGTATTTAAGTGTATCAAACACAATGACTGGTTATTGATCCATACATTCTTCCTTGCGTTGTAGAGTTAAAGGTCCAAATTTTTTTTGTGACTTTATGGTGATCTGGAAAATAAAAAGGCCCTTTAGAGAAAGTGCAAAAGAGGCTATGAGGTCCAATATAACATTTCTTGCAGCTGCTGGCCTGTCTCCCATAACGCTTCTGTGTACTTGCATGCAGTCTCCAAGGGACGCATTTCCTTTCTTGACATCCCTCTTGGCAGTCTGTTATATACCTCTTGCTCTGAGTGGATTGATTCCATCTGCCACATCTCTGTCTGTTATATTCTTTGTGGAAAATGGCCAAAGCACATTAATTTCTATCTGATTATTTAGTATACCATGGCTGTTGGCTTGTTAAAGGACTGCAACTCTGAAATATTTATCTACAAGATGGGGGAGTGGTAACAACATCTAAGGAGAGAAGGAAAGACAGCTACTCATTATTTTTCCCACTCTATTATTCAGCAATTTATTGTTAGTTTTACTGGTTGCAAGGCCAGGCAATGAACGATATGAAATTTGTGATAATGATAAAAGATCTCACTTAATTTTTGAAAATGTTTCCTAGAAGGGAGAAACAATGTAATGGGTGATCCCTCCTTCTGAAAGGCAGAGATGGAGACCTCCTTATAAAGCAAGAATCATTTTTGCCTGAAAAGGGACTGCATGAGTTAGTGAAACTATTCATTCTACAGTACGTATGATAAGAGAACCAGAGGTATGGGGAGCTGCATTCATAATGCAATTTCATTTGTAGCCACTGACGTAGTGTCCACCTCTGAAGGGCAATATATGGTGGTGAGGGTAATTTATACAAATCTGGCTAAAATATAGACACCAGGTACCACTGATAGAGGATTCATATTAAATGCTATTGCATTAATTCTCATTATGCACACTGTTAAACACATGCATTTGTGGGGTTTCTTCAGAGCACTTTTGAAGCGGGAAATTCATGTCCAGAGACCAAAGTGGTACTGTTTCTAAGAGCACTAATACTCTTTCTCTGTACGTTTAGCATTCGTTTGCTCAGAGGTTGATGCGCTTGCTGCTTCCTGTGCAGCTCTTCTTTTCTCCATCCTAGTGGCCCACTTCTTCTCTTTTTTTGTCGGCATCTTTTCATGTTAAAACTGATTAATTCAGTGTTTGAGCTGCAATTACTTAGTACGTTTTCTTTCATTTTTCACTTAAGCTGGCACTTAAGTCTTCAGTCTGCCTCAGGAATGATTTAAGATATGAAGAGGTAGGGAATGTGACAGTGAAGGTGGTAGGGATGAGAACGGCGCCCGTACACATGTGCCACACGGCTGCTGTGATGGTCGCTGCCGAGAGTTGATTCTACAATAAAGTAAAATAAAAATAAAAAGAGGAATAACCTTGGAGGCCAATCATCACTCCGAAAGTGGATAGTAGACATCACGTAGTATATGTGTACCAAATTTCAGGTAAATAGTTCAAACAGTTTTTGAGCTACAGGTGATTTAAAGTCCTTGACAGACTAACGAACAGCCACGGTAGCGTATTTATATATAAAGATCATAATCTGTATGACTCATGGACATTTCTGTATCCAAACTCAATAGAATACTCTTTCTTTTTATTATTATTTCAATGTTTACTTTTAAGTATTTTTTTTTTAATTAATAATTACTTATTACCCTGCATTAAATCTTGCGAATACAAAACTATTGCTATATCCGAACATGCCCTTCTTATTTTGGAGATTAAACTATTTTGCCCCACTGATCCAACTCGCTACTAAAGCTAGCTGGTAACAATTTTATAAAATTCTTCTTCATACACATTGATAATTTTTTTAACACCAATGCTTCTTCAAAGATTTCTGTAGGGACACTCTTGGAAACACTGATGTTAGCTCCAGCATAACAATTTGGTTTGTATATAGCTAGAAGAGCATCCAAGTTTATCACGTAAGTTCTTTAGCAGATTGAGAATTTAAAATATCAGCAAATGAGACTCTCTATAAGAAAAGGTAACATTTGCACTGCAACTTATTATTAAGTCGTGTTATCAACATTATGATCATGTAGAAAAGGCTTATAAGATTTTAGCACAACAAATAAATAAAAAGGAAGGTTAGAACACAATTATATAGGAAAACAATTTTGGAGGAAATAAAATAAGGGAGCACGAAAAATAATTAATACAATTAATGAATACTACAAGTCCTTAAATTCCTCATAGTGCAAAGAAAGGGAGGTTCAAACCAAGGAATTTCTTGATAAAATACACATGCCACCGCTCAATTTGGGTTTGGTCCCAGTATACAGTATCTTCATAGATTAAATTGTTCTGTACTAGTCAAGAAGCCTAAATCCACATATTTAATATGCAGTTGGATTATTTCAAATTAATATGTGTAACCAGACAAAGGTGCCCATTATCACCACTGATTTTTCCGATTGCACTTGAATCCCTAGATATCCATTTCTGGAAGCAGTCAAAGATAAAAAGGATCATAATAATAGAAGAGATAACTCAATCTCATACCTAATTTCAACTTTGTCATTAGTATTAGGTTACTAATACCAATTTCATAAAATCTCTAGATTAAGAAATAAGATGAAGACAATTATCCCAACCACTAGATTAAGCTGAATCATTTTTGACAACAGAATAGAAATAAAAATATCTGTTTAACTATAGTTTCAGAAAGTTTACAAAAAATATTAAACAAGATGTAAACATACGGCCTTCTCTCTTATTTTAGCCGGGAGAATCGGTACTGTTAAAATGAATATCCTTCCAAAGCCCCTGTACCTCTTTCAGAAAAGTGTTATTTATATTAACAAATCATTCTCTAAGATGTAAGACTTTATAAGATACCTTATTCACTTGGTGTACAAAAAAGGCAAATCTATAGAATTCTAAGCTGAAGGTGGCTTGGCAGTGCCTAACTTTCAGGTCTATTACTGGGCTGCAAATCCAAAATCCACACCTGCTTTGTTAGCTATAAAGAGGAAATCCTTATTCAAAATCCCTCTCTCGTGTGATTTGTTCTGTGCTCTACTTAACACTAATTATTGAAAATTTACCATCAATCTAACGGTTCCCCATTTATTAAAGTTATGGAACCAATATAGGGTACAAGAAGATTTTTGGAGTGAGGTGAATGAAGTGATGAACAGTGTACCTAAGGGACAGAAAGTGGAGATTGGAGCGGATTTCAATGGGTATGCTGGTGAAGGGAACAGTGGAGACGAGGAGGTGATGGGTAGGTATGGTGTCAAGGAGAGGAATGAAGAAGTACAGAGGATAGTGGATTTTGCCAAAAGGATGGACATGGCTGTGGTGAATACAGAGGAAGGAACATAGAGTTACGTACAAGAGTGGAGGAAGATGCACACAGGTAGATTACATCCTATGCAGAAGAGTTGATCTGAAGGAGATTGAAGACTGCAAAGTGGTGGCAGGGGAAAGTGTAGTTAAGCAGCATAGGATGGTGGTCTGTAGGATGGCGTTGGAGATCAAGAAGAGGAAGAGAGTGAGGGCAGAGCCAAGGATCAAATGGTGGAAGTTGAAAAAGGAAGACTGCAGGGTTGAGTTTAGGGAGGAGGTGAGACAGGCACTGGGTGGCAGCAAAGAGTTACCAGACAGCTGGGAAACTACAGCAGATGTAGTAAGGGTGACAGCAAGAAGGGTGCTTGGCATGACATCTGGAAAGAGGAAGTAGGAAAAGGAAACCTGGTGGTGAAATGAGGAAATACAGGAGAGTATACAGAGGAAGAGGATGGCAAAGAAGAAGTGGGATAGCCAGAGAGATGCAGAAAGTAGACAAGAGTACAAGGAGATAAGGCTCAAGGTGAAGAGAGAGGTGGCAAAGGCTAAAGAAAATGTGTATAATGAGTTCTATGAGAGGCTGGACACTAAGAAGGGAGAAAAGGACCTGTACCGATTGGCTAGACAGAGGGACCGAGCTGGGAAAGATGTGCAGCAGGTTAGGGTGACAAAGGATACAGATGGAAGCGTACTCACAAGCGGGAAGAGTGTGTTGAGCAGATGGAAAGAGTACTTTGAGAGGCTGATGAATGAAGAGAACGAGAGAGAGAGAAGAGGTTGGATGATGTGGAGATAGTGAATCAGAAAGTGCAACAGATTAGCAAGGAGGAAGTAAGGACAGCTATGAAGAGGATGAAAAATGGAAAGGCTGTTGGTCCAGATGACATTCCTATGGAAGCATGGAGGTGTTTAGGAGAGATGGCAGTGGAGTTTTTAACCAGATTGTTTAATGGAATCTTGGAAAGTGAGAGGATGGTAGTGAGACCAGCTATGTTATATGGGTTGGAGATGGTGGCACTGACCAGAAAGCAGGAGACAGAGCTGGAGGTAGCAGAGTTAAAGATGCTAAGATTTGCACTGGGTGTGACGAGATAATGGATAGCATTAGAAATTAGTACATTAGAGGGTCATCTCAAGTTGGACGTTTGGGAGACAAAGTCAGAGAGGCGAGATTGTATTGGTTTGGACATGTGCAGAGGAGAGATTCTGGGTATATTGGGAGAAGAATGCTAAGGATAGAGCTGCCAGGCAAGAAGAAAAGAGGAAGGCCTAAGCGCAGGTTTATCGATGTGGTTAGAGAGGACATGCAGGTGATGGGTGTAACAGAACAAGATGCAGAGGACAGAAAGATATGGAAGAAGATAATTCGCTGTGGCAACCCCTAACGGGAGCAGCCAAAAAAGAAGAAGAAGAAGAAGGATTTATGTTATAGAAAGCTATATTCAAGAAAATAAGGAAAACTATAAGAAGATAGCAAACATATGTAAGAAAATAGTGAATGAAACGCAATAATAACCCTTGCAGTAACTCAAGCAAAGTAAGTAAAATATTCCAGTAAACAACATCATTAGTTTGAATAATGAAAAAAATACAAATCCTTGTTAGATATAAACAAAGTTCATGTGAGCACAGAAAAATAAGTAAAAAATGATTGAGTATGTAGAAATAAGGATTAAAATAAAAGTAGATATGGGAAATAAACAAACTGGGTATAAACACACAAAATAATGGGCCTATGCAGACATGTTCCAAGATTATGAGAAACAAACAGAATCAAAAAGTACCACATTTTTCACTAATGAGTGAATAATGTATAAATAAAGAACTCTTTGAAATATGAAGAATGAAACAGCACATTGATATATACATCAAGAAACAAACGAAAAAATAAGTATAAATAGTAATGTCAGTTATAGAAACAGATGTAATAGGAATAATAGAGTAATCTGCTATCCAGTGTCGGTGGATATGTTAAGAGTTCTCAGTGTAAAACATGATTTATAGTGGCTACTTTCCTTTTTTCTTCTAATATGTGAACGAAATAAATGAACAGTAGAAGCAGAGGCTCATAATGAAACATAATTTGGCCCCAACTCTACTCAGAGAGACAGTCTACACACTGTTCATAGCCAAACATAGCTGACAATCCTCCTAAGGAGCCTGAGTTTTAGTGAGCTGGAGGGCAGGCAGGCAGTTAGGGTTTGGGTGCATCAAATCACGCCAGTCGTGGGAAAATGTGCATGTGACTTAGTACCACTCAGTATGTGCCACTGAAAAAATAACTCACTGTCTGAAGGTGGGCATGATACGTGCATATCACTGCACAACTAATCATGCTCACCAACAAACATCATTGTGTTAGTGACTTTTGAAGCTTTCAAAGATTTTATACCTTTCAAATTCAAAAATCATTGTGACATACTTATTTTTTATTATACAGTAGTATGCATTGATACTTTCTACATTTTTTAACTCAAGAAATGTATGAACTCAAAAGTGATTCTACCTTTCTTAACATGTATGATAACTTGAATTGCAGAGTAAAATAACATAATAATAAAAATCTTAATTGTTTAGTACTAACGACTGAGATGGCTATAAAGCAGCTCTATGCGCAGCATTGTGGAGGGCACAACACTTAGAGAGCACTTTGATTTGTGTCTCCCAGTTGCTAAAGCCCATTGGCTCAGTGAGCCTTGCATGTGGACCCTGGACTTGGGTCCAAAGTACACAGGGCTAGTATGGCATATGGTTGCCTCTGACCCCGGCTGAGTGGAGTGAGGTGGAGCTGGCAGCAGGTGTTGCCTGAGCAGTATGGTGGAGGTGGTGCTGAAGAAGCCAATAGTCCTTTATAGAGCCACTCACCAGCAATTGGGGTGAAGGGGATACTTACATTCCTCTGTCTCTGGCATCCTCTGGGTCATTATACACACTGCAATATATTACTGTTACTTTTAACATAATATTCAGTGTATTATATGTTTTAATCTATTGCCTTATGTTGTATTTTAGAACTGTATATTTGTATTTTCTGCAGTGGGCTGGCGCCCTGCCCGGGGTTTGTTTCCTGCCTTGCGCCCTGTGTTGGCTGGGATTGGCTCCAGCAGACCCCCGTGACCCTGTAGTTAGGATATAGTGGGTTGGATAATGGATGGATGGATGTTTGTATTTTATGCTTTTACTGTGGTATGCATTTCACTTTTCCCTTTGGGATTAATAATGTATATCCTTCGTCCTTTATCCAACCTGCTATATCCTAACTACAAGGTCACGGGGGTCTGCTAATCTAATAAATCCAAATTCCATAGTGCTTTTTGATAGTGGTACTACTTAGTTTCCTTATAGTTTCTTAGTGAACAGTATTTATTTAGGTCAATAAGCATATGTGTAAGTAATAAGTATAACGTAAAAATGAAGTTAAGAGTTGGTGAGACAATTAAGTATTATATCTTAAAAGTTAATACTAGAATTTCAGTCTCAAAGTGCAAATCAAGGATTAACTGTTTCAAGTCACAAAGTAGAGAATACAGAGCCATTGGGCTTACTCAGGCTTGCAATGACAACATTGTGAGCTGTCGACATAAAATGAACAGTTGATGGACTTAGATACATGGGTCATACGACATCATAGGCATCACTCATCTTCCTATAGTAACTTCTACAAATTTGATGAATACCATCTAGTGGTACTGTGCTGAAATTATGTAAATACAGCATTGCACAGAAACAAAAATCTTAAAAGATGTATTTAAGTCACACTATGTGACTGGAGGTCACAAAATAAAATATGCTTTTATCAGACGTGTTCAGTGCTGGTAATAATAATAATCACAATAATATTATTATCCATCCATCCATCCATTTTCCAACCCGCTGAATCCGAACACAGGGTCACGGGGGTCTGCTTGGGCCAATCCCAGCCAACACAGGGCACAAGGCAGGAACCAATCCCGGGCAGGGTGCCAATCCACCGCAGGATTATTATTATTATTATTATTATTATTATTATTATTAATAGAAAGAAGAAGAATCCAGGACTGCCTTTATGAAGCTTGTATATATTTCCTATATTCGAATGGGTTTTTCTCCAGGTACTCCACTTCTTTTACAATATTATGTTAGTATTCCCACCACACATTAGCTACTAATTGTTGATGGGTTAAGAGAGGTAGTTAGCCAATTAGAGACAGAGGATGATTAGGGGCTAGAGTGGACAATGCTGTGATGGACAATTTAGCCAAGGCATTGGGGTAAATGCTACTACTTTTGAAAGATGCCTGTGGGTTTTTTATGACCACAGAGAGACAGTTTTTAATCTTATCCAAGGACAGTGTCAATTTCTAGGGCACAGGGTCCCCTTGGGATATTGGGATCCATGCACAGACCACAGGATAAGCATTCCCAGATTGCCTCATCACCACCCCTTCTAGCAGCAACCCAAGCTTTTCCTAGATGGTCTCCTATCCAAGTATTGGCCAGGCCCAAATATGCTTCGCTTCAGGTGGATCATCTGTTTTGAAGTGCAGGTGGTATTACAACTTACCTTTTATATGATGGAGATCTAACATTTCCCAATTTGGGATTATTTCTGCTGTCAAGCTGTAGAAGTCTCAGTCTGGTTCTCTTGGGTATGCTGTTCTTCTTCATAGTCTCCTTGAACAAATCTCCTAGATCATGCAGAATGCAGTAGCTAAGGGGTTTATTGCACCATCATTTCCTACCTTCCCACACTGATACTGAAGTTTCTTCATTTTCTCTCTTTCTCTCGCTCTCTTAGCAATTATGAATTGCACCTCAAGCCACCTTTATTCCACATACAGAATATTATTGATAGTGTATAAGGGTGCCTGTCTGTTCAGTCATCAGCTTGCTAAAGTTGCTGTATCCATTACAAGGTCAATGAGATCTCAATTAGGTTTTCAGCTGGATAGAAAAAAAGATTACCTGAGGTAATTACAGACCATACACATCACAATTTATTTGAGAAATTCCAGTCTGGCTTCTGCACTAGTCATAGTACAGAAACAGCACTAATCCATGTTGTAAACGACATTCTGATCTCCTCTGATGAAGGCAATTCCACCGTAATTATATTGTTAGACTTAAGTACAGTATTTGATACCATTGACCATACTATTTTACTACACAAGCTGGAAAATGGAATTACAGGCACAGTGCTTGCCTGGTCTAGTTCTTATTTATCAAACTGATTTCAGTACGTACAGAAATGTGCTGACAGTACCCCATCTATATGCTACATCGATCCCTCTCTCACTTGGACAGAGGCAGTGCTGCTGTAAGAATTATATTTTTAGACTTCTCTAGCGCCTTCAACACAATCCAACCTCTGCTCCTTAGGGACAAGCTGACAGAGATGGGATTAGATTCATACCTAGTGGCATGGATCGTGGACTATCTTAAAGACAGACCTCAGTATGTGCATCTTGGGAACTGCACATCTGACATTGTGGTCAGCAACACAGGAGCGCCACAAGGGACTGTACTTTCTCCGGTCCTGTTCAGCCTATATACATCGGACTTCCAATACAACTCGGAGTCCTGCCATGTGCAAAAGTTCGCTGATGACACTGCTATCGTGGGCTGCATCAGGAATGGGCTGGAGGATGAGTACAGGGACCTAATCAATGACTTTGTTAAATGGTGCGACTCAAACCACCTACAACTGAACACCAGCAAAACCAAGGAGCTGGTGGTGGATTTTAGGAGGCCCAGACCCCTCATAGACCCCGTGATCATCAAAGGTGACTGTGTGCAAATGGTGCAGACCTACAAATACCTGGGAGTGCAGCTGGATGATAAATTAGACTGGACTGCTAATACTGATGTGCTGTGCAAGAAAGGACAGACTATACTTCCTTAGAAGGCTGGCGTCCTTCAACATCTGCAATAAGATGCTGCAGATGTTCTATCAGACAGTTGTGGTGAGCGCCCTCTTTTACGCGGTGGTGTGCTGGGGAGGCAGCATTAAGAAGAAAGACACCTCACGCCTGGACAAACTGGTGAGGAAGGCAGGCTCTATTGCTGGCATGAAGCTGGACAGTTTAACATCTGTGGCAGAGCGAAGGGTGCTCAGCAGGCTCCTATCAATTATGGAGAATCCACTGCATCCACTAAATAATGTCATCTCCAGACAGAAGAGCAGCTTCAGCGACAGACTGCTGTCAATGTCCTGCTCCACTGACAGATTGAGGAGATCGTTCCTCCCCCAAACTATGCGACTCTTCAATTCCACCCGGTGGGGTAAACATTAACATTATACAAAGTTATTGTCTGTTTTTCACCTGCATTATTATCATTCTTTAATTTAATATTATTTATTGTATCAGTATGCTGCTGCTGGAAAATGTGAATTTCCCATTGGGATTAATAAAGTATCTATCTATCTATCTATCTATCTATCTATCTATCTATCTATCTATCTATCTATCTATCTATCTATCTATCTATCTATCTATCTATCTATCTATCTATCTATCTATCTATCTATCTATCTATCTATCTATCTATCTATCATTATACACATCAGCGGGCTACGGTGTCTTGCAAGGCTCGGTACTGGGACCTTTATTGTTTTCACTTTATATGGTTCCATTACAAACTATAATTAGAAAACATACAGTAATACTGATTTTCATTTGTACACAGATGACACCCAATTATACCTTTCTTTAAGACCAAATGACATTTCTCAACTGCTGTCCTAATTGGTTGTGCAAGTGAGTTGAAGGAGTGGGGGTGAGAAATGTTAGTTATTGGAGGGAACGACATTGACCATAGCAACATTCTGTCACTTTTTAAGTCAGCTGGAATTGCCATTAGTTTGACTGAACCAGCTGTCATGTGGCCATAGTTAAACAATTAATGAATGTTTCTATTTATGTTAGTATGTTTCTACTGTATTTTCTGTGTGTTTTAAAAAATTCGTATTTTTACATGTGCGACTTTTGTATTTAGTAATTAAGTATAATCAATACTTGCATTTTACCTGAGAATATACAATGCTCTGTGTCTGCACTCAGTCAAGTGTGCTGTACAAAAATAAGTTATATTGTATTGCACTTGCAATCTCCACTAAGGAAGATGTACTCCAATTAAAAATCACCATACCAGCCTTAACAGGTAAAATATCCACAGTATGCCATGTAGTATTGCTTTTTCAAGACTGCTGCCTTGGCTTGTCAAATTTTAAACTGAAATAAAAATTACTGGAACTTATTGGTAGATGGCACTCTAACAACACATAAAAGTCTGGCTACAACACTAACCATTAATAATTAATAATCCACCACAGAAAACTGTGTGTCGACTTTCTTTCTGTCAGTTCAAAAGGGACATGCAATTTTTTTCAGGTTGAACTGTTTCAGTGCTTTTTTTTAGCTTTTACATCTGCACATAAGCAAAGAGCAGGTAATAAAATTCTAGGCCCTAGCCACTCGGTGCAGTCCATAGAAGGCCTGAGCAGGTGTAGGTTTTGTTTGTAACCAGTTCTTGATGTTAATTGTCTTCTAACCTAGTTAAATATGCCATTATTAGCCAATTTTACATTTTACTGTATAAATCTATAATTGCAAAGGTATTGATTTACCTTTGAAAAGAATTTAACAGCTATAACTAAACTATTGCAGAGTGGACAGATCGTAAATCCATATGGTAGTCTGCTGGGCTACGAGTTTTGCAAATTTTATAGTCCAGCTATGTTCTCAGGTAGTTATATATGGGGTATAAAGCTATATGGTAGCTTTATATATGGGGTAGAGATATACCAGCAACTTTTTACAATAACGTTTATAAGTTTTGTTGTACACAAGTGCATAGTACTCAATCTTATACCACAATATAAATACAATCATCATCAATCTGAAAGAGAGTGTTTTAATAAATAATTGATTTTTAAGGGATTACTGTATGTCATGTTGATATGTGGTCTTTTTCTAATGTACACAAGAATATTTTAACAACACTGAACTAAACACAGCATTAATATTGCATTGTTAAGTATGTGTTCTCAGATCTCATTTGGACCCCACCAATTAGTTTCTCAGTGATAAACGTCATCAGTTTGACCTTCAGGATTGTTCTGAGGTACAATATGTCCTTTACAGAGTCATATGCCTTCAGTTGACCACAGCCAGTCATCTGTGTATACAGCTGCATTAAAATTTACTTGGACCATTAAGCAGGTCTTCATGTTAGTGATGCTGAGTTTTAGGGCACAGAAAGCATATTCAGACTTTGCAGTATTTGGCCCAATAGTAAGGAGCATTTTCACAATCTTCAGTATACTTGAGTGGGAAGCGTTATTTTCTGTTGGTTAATGGTGAGCATCTTGTTTTTATGAGATTCCTCTCCTGTCCTTTCTGTAACTGCATAAGGTAAGATCTGTTTGTAATAAAGTGTTGCCCTCTGATTTCTAAAAGTTCAATGGCAATTTCCTAAGGCTGAACTCTTGAAAATTTGCAAAAAAACACAGCACAAAGCTGCTGAATGTTTAAGGTCACTTTCTCAGTGGTGGCAAAGTCCTGTCAGCTGAAAAGCGTTACCTGCTGCATCAGCGTACATTTTTGTTTCCATGTTGTACATTTCATGAAATGACTCTGCACTGCATCAGCATTTGTTAGATCCTAGTTAGTTTTGCCTGGAAACTAAGGACTGCTTGAATATGTCGTTCCTGATGCTCCCTGCATACGGCACGGTACATCCTCTGATTTGGTTTTGATGCTGTCCTCGCCCTGCAGTCATCGCTACCTTGTGTAATATTCTCCATATTTACTGAGCTGGAAAGTATGGAAGCATATGAGGGCCACGGTGAAGAAAAAAAATACGGACACAGTGAAGAAAAACTGATGAAGCTGATGAAAATCTTTAAAACCAGTTAAAAAAACAGTAAATGATTGGTTCATTCTAATAAAAATTTACCAAACCCAGTTTTTTAATTTCAACAATGACCCCAAAACACATCTTCTTCCTTTTCATCTCTTCCCACTTCTTTTTGGGGTCAATGTGCCTGATCAATCCACTCCATCCAGCTCCTTGCCAGCCAAATCCTTTTCTTTCAAATCATCTGTTTCTTTATCCACTAGGGGGCTCCGCCCCCTGCTCGCTTCGCTCGCCAACCCCTGGCGTTGGGACATGAGAAAGAGTCAGATGTATGAATTAGATATAGAATAGTGTGCAGCTTTGGATGATGCCCATAGAAATAACAAATAGAGTGTTTGTCATATATTAATGTTTTATTGGAATATTTCTTTGTATACAACATTAGTAGTAAAGATGGTGTCTTGTCCTTGAATGAGTCTTCCTTGGCATGGATTATTTATAATTTTAACTTTAACGTCAGATGAACGGCGAACACGTGAGAAGGCAACATAAAGTTGTCCATGTCCAAAAACGGGTTCAGAGAGGTAGATGCCAACCTTGTCCATGGTTTGTCCTTGTGATTTGTTGATGGTCATGGCAAATGCAGGTTTAATGGGGAACTGTCGGCATTTCAATGTAAAAGGTAATTCTAGCTCAGAACTTGTAAGGTCAATTCTAGGAATGAGAACAGTATTGTTAGCATGTGATCCTGTAAGAACTGACGCTTGAATAACATTGCGTGTCATGGTGTTGACGACTAACCGTGTGCCATTGCATAAACCCTGTTTTGTGTTAAGGTTTCTTAATAGCATGATTATTGTTCCGTTTTTAAGGGCAAGGTCGTGTTGTGGTAATCCGGCCGGGTTAATAGTGTTCAAATATTGTAAGGGGAAATTTATATGTTCATTGTCGTCATCAGAGTCAACTTTGTCTGAGCTTAGAAAGATCTGTGTCTCTCCAGGAAGTAATGAAATGACTTGGTTATTAATGTGATTAACATGAATATTTTTTGGACATAATATAGTGCGTTGTGTTAACAGGGGTATTTGGTCTAATGTGATTGCCGTTCCAAATATCTCTTTTACTAAGTCGTCTGAGATAAAGGATTGTGGAATGGAAATAATATCTGGGTGAAGTCCATCTGTATTTGTGAGTGTACCATTTCCCAGTTGTATTAGCCAACTGTTATATTCTGGATCTGGACATCGCATGTTTTGTACCAACTGTATTGTTTTAAAGCAATGCCAATTGTCTGCGTATTTTAAGGTGGACTGAACAATAGCTGAGCGCATGGCATGTGGAACAATAGCTAAGCATTGTCTAAAATCTCCTCCTAATAAAAGAACTTTTCCTCCAAAGGGAATATTATTATTCATCAACGTTTGTAGAAGTTTATCAATGGTGTTGAGTAAGTGACTGGATGCCATTGTACATTCATCAATAATTATCAGTTTTGCAAGACGGATGTCTCGGGCATTGCTACTGTGAATGTTCATAGTGGATACTGATGTCTCTGTGATTGTGACCGGTATTTTGAATTTTGAGTGACATGTACGACTATTTATTAACAGATTTGCTGCCACTCCGGAGGATCGCAGTCACTGTTAATATGTTTCCTTTTCTGCAGTTGAACGGTTAATAGCGCTTTATTGTAAGGAGATCCACCTATGCTGACACCTATGCTGTCTAGTGTGAAGGTGTTGACGTTCACTTTAGAATATGTGGCTTTGGGTGTCACTTCTTATGGATGTGTGTGTGTGTGTGTGGGGGGGGGGGGGTGAGGATTGTTGTTGCGCGAGCGTCTTCTTTCTTTTTGTGTTCCTGTGTCTTGTTTGAATCCCCCTCTTTGTGTGTGTCCCGTCCGTTGCTTGTAGGGTCTGTGGGGTGGGCTTCGCTCGCCAACCCCTGGTGTTGGGAATGACAAAGAGCGTGATGTATGAATGAGATATAGAATAGTGTGACGGTGTAGATGATGCAAATAGAAATCAAACAATAAAGTGTGTGGCACAGTGTAAAGGTTTATTTGAAAATTTCTTTGTACACGCCGTTTAAGTGTAAAAGGTAATTCCAGCTCAGAACTTGTAAGGTTATTTAAGATGGTTATTGTTGTGATCAGAGTCAAGTTTGTCAGAGCTTAGAAAGAGTTGTGTCTCTCCAGGAAGTAATGGAATGACTTGGGTATTTATGTTTTCCACATTAATATTTTTTGGACATAATATAGTGCGTTGTGTTAAAAGGGGCATTTGGTCTAATGAGATTGCTGTTCCAAATGTCTCTGTAACTAAGTCGTCGCAGATAAAGGCTTGAGGAATTGTAATAATATGTGGCTGAAGTCCATCTGTATTGGTGAGTGTACCATCTCTCAGTTGTAATAAGCAATTGTTATGATCTGGTTCTGGACATCGTATCTTTTTTACTAACTGTATCTTTTGAAAGTAATGCCAATTGTCTGCGTATTTTAAGGTGCACTGAACAATAGCTGAGTGCATGGCATCTGGAAGAATAGCTAATCACTGTCTAAAATCTCCTCCTCATAAAAGTACCTTTCCTCCAAATCGAATATTATTATTCATAAACGTTTGTAGAAGTTTATGAATGGTGTTGAGTAAGTGACTTCATGTCATTGAACATTCATCAATAAACAACATTTTTTCAAGACGGATGTCACGTGCAGTGCCACCGTTAATGTTCATAGTGGATACCGATTTGTAGGATCTAATGCAGTTGATAAAGATTTAACTTTCAGGTACATCGTCAGTTATAAGCTTCTGTAGATATTCAGTATATGAATGTAAAGAAGGCAGTCTAATTTGACCCTTTTGACAACAACGTGTAAATGTATAACTTGTATTGCCAGTTGTTTCTTCAGGGAAGTGAACTGAATGACAATGATTGCAAATGACATTCATTAATCCGAATGAATTTTCCTGGTGTATGTTTTCCTTGTGCCGTTTGAGAGGCGCGTTGTTGCATGTGTAGTATTTGGGACGTGTTGTTTTGGAGCTGTAATCGATTTGCCTGTGCTGTGTGAGAAGCCCGTTGTAGCCTTCGCTGCCATTAACGTATGTCTGAGACGGGAGGTGTTTCGTTTTGAATCCGTGCCTGTTGCGATGCAACACTTTGATTGATAGATTGCGTAATGTGGATCTAGGATGTAGATTTGTGCATATTTGCGTTGTTGATTTGTTTCAGGGTGCACTGTTCCAATGCGATGCAGTATTTGTGCACATATGCGAAAGCAGTATGGTCCATTGCCTTTTGGTGGCCTGATATTTACTCCGGTATATGCAAAAGCAAATGAACTATTGTAGGATCTAATGCAGTTCATAAAGTTTTTACTTTTAGGTACATCGTTAGTTAGAAGCTTTAGTTGAGCTTTGCGTTTTTGGAGTCGAGACATTTTTTCTTATGGATGTGTGGGGGGGATCGTTGTTGCGCGAGCGTTTTGTTTCTTTTTGTGTTCCTGTGTCTTGTTTGAATCCCCCTGTTTGTGTGTGTCCCGTCCCTTGCTTGTAGGGTCTGTGGGGTGGTTTTGTGTTCTTTTTTTTGGTCTTCCATGGGCTTGTTGAATCCCCCTCTTGGTGTGTGTCCTGTCCCGTCCCGTGCCTGTAGGGTGGGGGGGGGGGGGGGGGGTATGGTCGTGCCTTGCTATTGTGCGCTCGTCTGTTCTTTTTTTTTTGGTGTGTTTAGTTTCGTGTGCAATGTGTTTCGTGCTTTCCCCTCGTTTGAGTACTCTTTTATGTGCCTTTTCCTTATTTTGGTGCTTGTTGAGCCTCATTTTTGTGACTCCTTTCTGTATGTGCTCACTCCTGTTTTCTGTGCTCTTGTCGGACTCTTTTTGCGCCTGCGTCTCTCGCGGCCCCTCATCCGCCTCTCTCCCCCTCTTTGTGTGTGTCCCGTCCCTTGCTTGTAGGGTCTGTGGGGTGGTTTTGTGTTCTTTTTTTTGGTCTTCCATGGGCTTGTTGAATCCCCCTCTTGGTGTGTGTCCCGTCCCGTGCCTGTAGGGTGGCGGGAGTATGGTCGTGCCTTGCTATTGTGCGCTCGTCTGTTCTTTTTTTTTTGGTGTGTTTAGTTTCGTGTGCAATGTGTTTCGTGCTTTCCCCTCGTTTGAGTACTCTTTAATGTTTTTTTTCCTTATTTTGGTGCTTGTTCGGCCTCATTTTTGTGACTCCTTTCTGTATGTGCTCACTCCTGTTTTCTGTGCTCTTGTCGGACTCTTTTTGCGCCTGCGTCTCTCGCGGACCCTCATCCGCCTCTCTCGCCCTCTTTTGTCCGCCTTTCTCGGGTCCTCAGCCGACTCTCGCGGACTGTTTGTTGCGCCGGCGCAGTACGTCTTTTTGCAGCTACGGCCCATGGCCGGATGTGCCTGCGTCCATCATCCGGTTTAGCATTCTCGGTTAGTAATATGGATCCATCTCCACTTCTGCTTCCCTTGCTTTCTCTTCCCCTTTCTATTACCATCACTATTTACCCACATATTCATTGTCTCTCCTCATCACATGTTCATTTTACTTCAACCTACTTTCCTGTATTTTCTTAATTATCTCTCCTACTTCTGTTGTACCTCTGATTGGCTCATTTCTTATTCTGTCATCCTTAGTAACTCCACACATCCACCTCAACATTATTATTTTTGATACATCCAACTTCTTCTCCTGAGCGCCCTTTACTGCTTATGTCTCACCTTCATACACCATTGCTGGTCTTACCACTGTCTTAAACAAACATGTCCTTTAACCATCACCTTAATTCTTTTATCACACAATATCCCTGGTACCTTATTCCAATTGTTCCATCCATACTGTATTGTTGGTATTTATAAGTATACACTCCTTTCAATAGCTATGCCAGCAGGTTACCTTTCTAAATCCTGATCACCATTATACCTCAGATATTCTGCCTTCTTTCTGTTTATCTCTAATCCTCCATTTTCAAAAGCCCTCCTCCATTCTCCTAGCCTCCTCTCTACTTCCTTTTTTCTGTTGCTGCACAACACAATGTCATCAGCAAAAAGCATGTACCAGTTGCATTGGTCTTTTTATCTCATGAGTCAAGACATCCATAACTAGATCAAAGAGGTGATGGAAGATCCCTGATGCACACCTACTCTAACTGGTATCTTCTCTGTTACTCCAACACTGCTTCTAACCTGGGTCCTCATGCCCTCATACATATCCTGGACAATCTTCATATGCCCATCTGGTACTCTTTTCTCCCTCTTGTATTTCCACACTTGACACCCTATTTTACATGGCACCTTATCTTAAGCCTACTCCAAATCAATAAACACCATAAGCATAAATTTCTGTTTTTGTCAATGCTTATCTTTGAGCTGTTCAGTGCAAAAACTGTATCTGTTGTTCCTTTGCTCTGTTTAAAGCATATCTGCTCCTCGTCTATTGTGACTTCTTCCCTGAGTCTTCTCTTTCTATTAGCCCTTCCTGATTTTGATCATGTGTGACATCAGCTCCTGAATATCACTCTTCTCCTTATAAACTATAAGAATAATGAGTCAGAGACATCATAAAGAGTTGGGGCAGCCACCCATATAATATATTCTCGGCTGCAAAATTGCTTTTTTAGTAGCACGATGTGCTTAGGTCAGAGTCCAGAACAGAACTGCCTGTACTGAGGCAAGATGGCAGTTTTAAAGGCCTGGCAGGGAAATGACGTCATCAGTGCAAGAATTGGGAATGGTGTCCTTGTGCCTGGAAGTGACGTCATCCTTGGGACCGCCAACAGGCGGGATTTCCCGGGAAAGGTCTGCAAAGGACTGAGAGAGATAGTCAGTACACTCTGCCGCCCCCTGGCCTGGCGTAGAATTACTAGTGTTTAGGCCCTTCAGCTGTTTCCCATGCGCATGTGTGTGACAAAACTGGTACAGTCACACTGTTCCTGCACTACTCTGGTATTTTCTTCTGTTCATCCCACAACACATCTAATCTCTCTTCCCCTCAACTCTTCCAGACTGGTATTTGATCTAGTTCTGTAGACCCCAAAACACATCCATCCATCCATCCATCCTCTTCTGCTTATCCGAGGACGGGTCTCGGGGGCAGCAGCTTGAGCAGAGATGCCCAGACTTCCCTCTCCCCGGCCACTTCTTCTAGCTCTTCCGGGAGAATCCCAAGGCGTTCCCAGGCCAGCCGGGAGACATAGTCCCTCCAGCGTGTCCTGGGTCTTCCCTGGGGCCTCCTCCCGGTTGGACGTGCCCGGAACACCTCACCAGGGAGGCGTCCAGGAAGCATCCTGATCAGATGCCTAAGCCACCTCATCTGACTCCTCTCGATGTGGAGGAGCAGCGGCTCTACTCTGAGCCCCTCCCGGATGACTGAGCTTCTCACCCTATCTTTAAGGGAGAGCCCAGACACCCTGCGTAGAAAACTCATTTCAGCCGCTTGTATTCGCAATCTCGTTCTTTCGGTCACTACCCATAGCTCATGACCATAGGTGAGGGTAGGAACATAGATCGACTGGTAAATTGAGAGCTTTGCCTTATGGCTCAGTTCCTTTTTCACCACGACAGACCGATGCAGAGCCCGCATCACTGCAGACGCCGCACCGATCCGCCTGTCGATCTCACGCTCCATTCTTCCCTCACTCGTGAACAAGACCCCGAGATACTTGAACTCCTCCACTTGGGGCAGGATCTCGCTCCCAACCCTGAGAGGGCACTCCACCCTTTTCCGGCTGCGGACCATGGTCTCGGATTTGGAGGTGCTGATTCCCATCCCAGCCACTTCACACTCAGCTGTGAACCGATCCAGAGAGAGCTGAAGATCACGGTCTGATGAAGCAAACAGGACAACATCATCTGCAAAAAGCAGTGACCCAATCCTGAGTCCACCAAGCCGGACCCCCTCAACACCCTGGCTGCGCCTAGAAATTCTGTCCATAAAAGTTATGAACAGAATCGGTGACAAAGGGCAGCCCTGGCGGAGTCCAAATCTCACTGGAAACGGGTTCGACTTACTGCCGGCAATGCGGACCAAGCTCTGACACCGATCGCACAGGGACCGAACAGCTCTTATCAGGGGGTCCGGTACCCCATACTCTCGGAGCACCCCCCACAGGATTCCCCGAGGGACACGGTCGAACGCCTTTTCCAAGTCCACAAAATACATGTAGACTGGTTGGGCGAACTTCCATGCACCCTCCAGGACCCTGCTAAGGGTGTAGAGCTGGTCCACTGTTCTGCGACCAGGACGAAAACCACACTGTTCCTCCTGAATCAGAGGTTCGACTATCCGACGGACCCTCCTCTCCAGAACCCCCGAATAGACTTTTCCAGGGAGGCTGAGGAGTGTGATCCCTCTGTAGTTGGAACACACCCTCCGGTCCCCCTTCTTAAAGAGGGGAACCACCACCCCAGTCTGCCAATCCAGAGGCACTGTCCCTGATGTCCATGCGATGTTGCAGAGACGTGTCAACCAAGACAGCCCTACAACATCCAGAGCCTTGAGGAACTCCGGCCGTATCTCATCCACCCCCGGGGCCCTGCCACCAAGGAGTTTTTTGACCACCTCGGTGACCTCACTCCCAGAGATGGGGGAGCCCACCTGAGTCCCCAGGCTCTGCTTCCTCATTGGAAGGCATGTTAGTGGGATTGAGGGGGTCTTCGAAGTACTCCCCCCACTGACCCTCAACGTCCCGAGGCGAGGTCAGCAGCGCACCATCCCCACCATACACAGTGTTGACACTGCACTGCTTCCCCCTCCTGAGACGGCGGACGGTGGACCAGAATCTACTCAAAGCCGTCTGAAAGTCGTTCTCCATGGCCTCCCCAAACTCCTCCCATGCCCGAGTTTTTGCCTCAGCAACCACCGAAGCCGCATTCCACTTGGCCTGCCGGTACCTATCAGCTGCCTCCAGAGTCCCACAGGACAAAAGGGACCGGTAGGACTCCTTCTTCAGCTTGACGGCATCCTTCACCTCTGGTGTCCACCAACGGGTTCGGGGATTGCCGCCACGACAGGCACCGACTACCTTATGGCCACAGCTCCGGTCAGCCGCCTCAACAATAGAGGCACGGAACATGGCCCATTTGGACTCAATGTCCTCCACCTCACTCGGGACATGGTCGAAGTTCTGCTGGAGGTGGGAGTTGAAGCTACTTCTGACAGGGGGCTCTGCCAGACGTTCCCAGCAGACCCTCACAACACGTTTGGGTCTACCAGGCCTGGCTGGCATCCTCCCCCACCATCGGAGCCAACTCAACACCAGGTGGTGATCAGTTGACAGCTCTGCCCCTCTCTTCACCCGAGTATCCAAGACATGTGGCCGCAAGTCCGACGACACGACCACAAAGTCGATCATCGAACTGAGGCCTAGGGTGTCCTGGTGCCAAGTGCACATATGAACACCCCTATGCATGAACATGGTGTTCGTTATGGACAATCCGTGACGAGCACAGAAGTCCAATAACAAAACACCACTCGGGTTCAGATCAGGCGTCCATTCCTCCCAATCACACCCTTCCAGGTGTCACTGTCATTAACCACATGAGCATTGAAGTCTCCCAGCCCTCCAGCACCCCCTCCAGGGACTCCAAAAAGGGTGGGTACTCTGAACTGTTGTTCGGTGCATACGCACAAACAACAGTTAGGACCCATCCCCCCACCCAAAGGCGGAGGGAGGCTACCCTCTCGTCCACTGGGGTAAACCCCAATGTATAGGCTCCAAGTCGGGGGGCAATAAGTATGCCCACACCTGCTTGGCGCCTCTCACCGGGGGCAACTCCAGAGTGGTAGAGAGTCCAGCCCCTCTCAAGGAGATTGGTTCCAGAGTCCAAGCGGTGCGTCGAGGTGAGCCCGACTATACCTAGCCAGAACCTCTCGACCTCGCGCACTAGCTCAGGCTCCTTCCCCTTCAGAGAGGTGATATTCCATGTCCCAAGAGCCAGCTTCTGTAGCCGAGGATCGGACCGCCAAGGTCCCCGCCTTCGGCCACTACCCAACTCACACTGCACCCGACCTCCTTGGCCCCTCCCATAGGTGGTGAGCCTATGGGAAGGGGGACCCACGTTGCCTCTTCGGGGTGTGCCCGGCCGAGCCCCATGGGTGCAATCCCAGCCACCAGGTGCTCGCCATCGAGCCCCACCTCCAGGCCTGGCTCCAGAGGGGGGCCTCAGTGACCCGCGTCCGGACGAGGGAAAACGCTGTCCAAATTTTGTATTCATCATGGAGGTTTTGTTGAACCGCACTTTGTCTCATCCCTCACCTAGGACCAGTTTGCCTTGGGTGGCCTTACCAGGGGCATAAAGCCCCGGACAACAGAGCTCCTAGGATCATTGGGACACGCAAACCCCTCCACCACGATAAGGTGGCGGTTCGAGGAGGGGACCCCAAAACACAGAAACTGGTAAACAGCTTGCTTATTTTGGCTTGGGGTTCAATTGGAAACAGAATGTGGTTGAATCAAAACTCTGCTGCCACAGGTGGTCCCCAGGACTGAATTTGAGAAACACTACTTTCAGGAAAGGAAAAAGGAACAACATTTAATTAATATTTTTTCAAGTTTTATCTGTAACACTGTCAAAAATATGTTAGCGGTTGCAGTGTATATTAAGGAAATGCTAAATGATTGGCAGTGTTAAATAATTTGCTTAGATTTGGACAATATTTATCCAAGAGTGGTAAAATAAGCTAGAGGTTACTAATTAAATGTAAATCATCATATGCAATACAGAGTGGGAGATAGAAATCCCTGTTCTATTATTTAGAAAATGTAATTGACAAGAGTGCTTCTTAACCTGGTGGACATGTACTCTCAGTGGTGCAAGGGTGCCAGCTGTTGTTTTAAAGATGTTAAAAAATGTACATTTAATTAGCAACAGAAATGAACTTGTTGTTTTCTATTCTGTAATCGTTTGACTAATATAATTTTTTTTTAATAACGTCAAAAACTTTGAGAGGCCAACTCTCTATGTGTACTCTGTGAGGTAAGAGCAATGTACTAGACAACTCAACACAAATACTTTTGTTGTTGTTGCTATGAAGTGCCTTTTCTTTTAATTGAACTTTTTTGTTGTCTTTTATATATTTATAAACTCTTTCTTTTTATATAATATTTTTAAATTAGTATTATTTTGTTTATTTGTTATATTTTTATGAATTTATATTGCCAATTACGTAGTTATTAGTTTTATGTACCTTGTCTTTTTTATGTTGAGCCTAAAGGGGTGAGGCCCCCCTGACATTGCAGCTGTGGGACCAACGTCAGGCCTATACAAGCCTGCAACAGGGCTAACACTGAGATATTAGGTAGCTTACCAGCTCATGTTATTCAGCTCATATTTTGGGATTAATGTTGTGTTCTTGTTTTAGTAAAAGAATTTTAAGTTCTGGGCTTTTGAATTTCTGCTCTGCTCTTTTTAATGTCTTTGGATTACTTTGTTAAGCCATATTTACGACTTTTCTTTTTTACCTTTGTGAAGTGTCTTTTGACTGAATCTTGGATTCTTGCTTTTGAATAAAATTTTTTTTAAACTTTATTATAACTGGAACCATTTTTGTTATTTGGCCAAGGGGTTTTCAAGGTTCCCCCATTCTATGTATATAAGAGTCTGTAAGCTTGGTGTTCTCTGGGGGTGAGGGTACAACCTGCTTTAGAGTTTCAGGGTCAGGCTAACTTTATGCTTCTAGGCCTTTTGAGAGTGGTTGTTTTTTTAATTGAAGACAACACATGCCTTTTTCTTTTCTCTTGGCATTGTTCATTCTTCTGTTGTTAGTATTTTTGTGAGTCTGGCATCACCTGAGCTACACAGATTATTATTATTATTATTTGAAGTGAGTGATAGCATATTTGCATATAGTACATTTGCAATATATGGTACCTTAAATGTTAAGTTTCAAGGTCTTGAAATCCCCCTAAATAAAAAAAAATGAAGTAATTTTTAATAAAGGCGTAAGATCACATTTGCAGAATCCAGAGGGTGCCAGCTGTGGAAAAAGTAAAGAAACAGATAAACAGTTGTGCAGACAAGCTCAGTACCACCTGGGAAGAGATTTGGGATGTGGAAGGATTGAAAGTCCTCTAAATTTGACTTTCTTATTCACTTAGTTTTGGCGAGGAGTTTAAATGATAAAGTTATAAAAATCAAAATCAATAAATATTTGCCAATAGACAGGTGTTTTGAATAGTGTCCTTATTTCTTTGTTGGTTAGAAAATTATGAATTTCAGGTTACTAAATGACTTACTTAACTGTCAACAGGCAGGGAAAAAAATTACTCACTGATAGATTCAGTGAACTAAGAACATTAGAAAAATGTAGACAAGAAGAGACCATTCAGCACAATACAAGCTTGTCAGTCCTATCCACTTAATTTGTCCAAAATAACATAACGAAATAACAAGTCAGGTTTTGAAGGACCTTAAAGTCCTACTGTGTACCACACTACTTGGTAACTTGTTCCATGTGTCTATGATTCTCTGTGTGAAGTAAAACTTCTTAATGTTTCTGTGAAATTTACCCTTAACAAGTTTCCAGCTGTGTCCCTGTGTTCTTGATGAGCTCATTTTAAAATAACAGTCTTGATCCACTGTACTAATTCTTTTTAAAATTTTAAACACTTCAATCATGTCACCTCTTAATATTCTTTTGCTTAAACTTTATAGGTTCAGCTCTTTTAATCTTTCCTCATAACTTATTCCCTGTTTTCCTAGAATCAGCTTAGTCACTCTTCTCTGGACCTTTACTAGTGCTGTTATGTCCTTTTTGTAGCCTGGAGACCAAAACTACACACAGTACTCTAGATGAGGCCTCACCAGTGCATTATAAAGCTTGAGTGTAACCTCCTTGAACTTGTACTCCACACATCATGCTATATAACCTAACATTCTGTTTGCCTTCTTATTCGCTTCTGAACATTGTTTGGAAGTTGATAGTGACAAATCCACTAGGA
The DNA here is from genome assembly GCF_900747795.2 of Erpetoichthys calabaricus. Lineage (NCBI taxonomy): Eukaryota > Metazoa > Chordata > Cladistia > Polypteriformes > Polypteridae > Erpetoichthys > Erpetoichthys calabaricus. The sequence goes on along the minus strand of NC_041395.2, from coordinate 136,069,731 downwards.
CTCATAAATCCTTCTCATAAGATGTACTTTCAATTTTAAGACCTCATATTATGTATTCAAATATAACATTTTTACTCCGTATGTGTAATACTTTACATTTACTTACATTAAAGTTCATCTGCCACAAATCTTCCCCAGCCAGTATGTTGTCCAAATCCCTCTGTAATGATTCAATGCATTCCAGATTATCTGCCAATACACCTAGCTGGATATCAAGTGCAAACTTAAACAGCTTGTTATTTATAATCATATTTAATTAATTGTATGTATTAAGAATACCAGTTGCCACAAAAAAGACTCCTGAGAGACACCACTCCCAACATTATCGAATTCTGATAAGTTTCATCACACCATAACCATCTGCCCTCCTGTGTTTTACCCAATTTTGCACCCATCTACACACTATACACCTTAAACTTCTACTTCTTTTAGTTTCATGTCTAAGCTCTCATGTGATACCTTATCAAATGCTTTCTGAAAATAATGATAAATAATAAAGTAAAGTAAAATTACTCAATAATTCTTTCCTTTTAAATTACCGGTGTTGTATGTTTAGCTTATTGACCTATAATAACTTGGATCTGCTTGATCACCCTTTTTATGTAGCAATAATATATGGCATTTTCCAGTCCATCAGAGTTTCCTTAGTGTGCAATGACTTCCTAAACATATGTGTCAAGGGTTTATATATGTACTCACTAACTTTCTCAACCACTCGAGGAAAAATATTATTAGGTCCTGGTGATTTATTTGATTTCAGCCTATTTAATCTAAGCAGTATTTCCCCTTTAACAATCTTCAGTTCCCTTAGTATCACACAAGGGGGCTCTGCCCCCTGCTCGCCTACCCCCGGCGTTTTGAACCCGTGCCCGCTGGGTAGCCACGTGTGAGGATGATGCACGTTTAATACGGAGAGCTCGCCCGTGTCACTCTGGGGCTGTCCACTGTTAACACGGAGCCCCGTACGTACCTGATTATATTTCCCCTTTTTCGAGTAAAAATTTTCTTTTGTTTGCGATACTGTGATGTTTATCGTAATGTTAATAATGCATAACTGTAATGTGATTAACCTATGCCGTATAGATTGGATGTGTGAGGATGACGTATGTTTAATACGGAACGTTCGCCCGTGTCACTGTGGGTCTCTCCACTGTTAATACGAAGCTCTTTCTGAACTATTATGCGTTGCATTGTGGAGCACGGCAGACTCTGTAGTGTTTCCCGTTTCACTTCGTATATCGTTTAGTCGAGCTGTTTCTTTTTGGAGGAGTCTCTGCCTGGTTTGCGTCATTTCAGACGCACGTTGTAGGCACTTGCGTTTATTAATTATATCCAGGCAGGCGCGTGTTTGTATCTCGGTAACTCGAGCTGTGTCGTGTTGAACCCGTGCCTGCTTTGCCTATGCAGTTTGAGACGCGCGTTGTAGGAGTCCACGTTCATTAGATCTACGCATTAGTGCCACTCACAATATGGCGGCCATGCCTGCACATTCCGTATTATGTCGGTTCCTACCATGCTGTGTAGGCGCATTTGCCTTTTGTACTTTACTGGGCTTTGTGACGCCTGAACCTTCAGGGTCCGCCTCCGCTGTGTGGTGTAGATGTTTAACTGTCCTTGGTTCTGCCTTTATATTCTGTATCTCAGTGTGCATGTGTTTAGTGCCTAGGTTTTTTTGTAGCTGTTGCATTCCAGGTTTCATCATCTGTAACCCGCTCTCCATGTGTTCGTCCCCGTTCTTTAATCCCTTTATGAAGTTTTACTTAATTCCTACTCTGTGTTTTATTTCTGACCTCGCTTTATCCAGCTTGTGGCATGTCAGACGGTCCGTAGTCTCTGTCGTTTTACTGTGGGGAGGGGGGCTTTGTTTTGTAACCTGCTCTCTATGTGTTTGTCTCTGTTCTTTATCCTCTTTATGAGGTTTTACTTTGTTTCCTACTCTGACGGTTCGTAGTTTCTCCCGTTTTGCTCTGTTGCGGTGTTTGGGTGTTTGGGGGCGCTTTGTGTGGCACCTGCACATGTGCGTAGTCTCTCTCGTTTCACTATGGGGGGGGGGGGGGCTTTGTGTGGCACTTGCGCAATATGTCTTTTGCATCCACGGGCACGACCCTGCGTCCATATCCGGTTTACCATTCTCGTTTAGTAATATGGATTAGTAGTCCCTTTTCCTTCTGGGAGATTATCCACTTCCTCACACGTGAAGACCTCAGATATTTGCAAGTTTAGGTCTTCAACTATTTCACTGTCTGTATATTTTAATTCTCTTTTACTATTCCTGATAGACTTCATGTTCTCCTTGACTGTTTTTCATAAAAATACTGAAAGAATCTCTTTGGGTCATCCTTCTCCTTATCTACTATATTCCTTTCTAACTGCCTTTTACCTTGCTTTATATCCTTATTAATTGTTACCTTCATCCTCTTATATACCCTACAGATAGCATTAGAGTTGTTAGACTTAGACGCTTTATACAACTATTTTGTAGTTACAGCTTGTTTTTTATCTCCTTACTTACCCACTGAGAAGTTTTTTTAATTAAAACTAATTCCAAATTTCAGGATGTACCTGTCCGACATTACATGTAAAATATTTTTAAACCTGTTTTGTTGCTCCTTGACTGTCTCCACATTTAAAAGCATATCTCAGTTTATTGTTCATCTCCTCATGTACAGTTCTAAACCTGGTGTATCCTGAACTTCCTACCCCCCATTCCCTAGTTTAAACAATCCAACTCATATGCCTATCCACCACATTGGTGGATGTGACCCATTTGTTCCAAAAGGAGACCCAAAGTCCCATTAACCTAAATCCTTCTACACTGAACAAAGATTTGAGCTATGTGTTAAGCCTTCTAATCTCCTCCGTCTTACCTGGACTGGTACATGGTACAAGTAGAACTTTGTAGAAGACTACTTTGTCAGTTCTGCTTTTCAGCCTGTCACCTAACTCTTTGAATTTGAATTGCAGAACTTGCAGACTGCCCTTACGTATGTCATTTCTTCCAACATGCACAATGACAACTGGATTCACCCCTGCTCTGGCCAAAAGCCTATCCACACTTTTCAGGGGAGTCTCTCACCTGTGCACCCAGAAGGTAGCACACTGTGAAGAAAATTGCAACTTTCTTGTAAAATGCACTTAAAATGTATCATGCACATACAAAATGTGTGGTACTTGGACACAGACCTTGGGCAGAAATCTAATTCCATAAGCCCCTCTCTTTTTCTAAGGAATGAACACGCATCTTCTTGCTTTCTACTAGCGCTAATGTATTACTTTTTGAATGCTATAAAGTTCTCTGTCCAATAATTCTTTATATGCCTTAACTTCTTACCACTTAAGAATTGCTGTTACTTTAAACTATTCAATGCTACGATGACAATTATTTAATTATGGACTCTCTGGTTTCACGTACCTCTTTCTGTGCTTTCTGCCCTGCTTCACCTTGCCTCACCACTGTTAGCTTTGAATACAAGTAACAAGTAACTTTGTAGTACCCCAAACATTGTGCTGGCAAATAAAAAGCAAAAAAAACTCTTCTAAATGGAAAAGAACTTTAAAATTTCCTGCATGGTTCCTTAGTGGCAAACAAAAAACAAAGTATTTAGGAGAAAAACACACACAGCAGTACACAACCCACTCTGCACTCCTTGTTCCAATTCAACTCGTAAGGAGTTGAGCTGAAGAAACCTGATGTCACTTCCTCTGAGAGCTCCACCTCTTCCTGTTTGCTATGACGAAAGAGACTGCAGCACAGAAAAAAGCTGTTATTTGACTCTATGAGCCTTTGACAAGCAGAATTCTTGGATTTTCTTTCACAATGCACCAGAGGGCACCAAACCCACAGTTATCCTCAATGGAGTGATTTTCTCAGCTGCTATATGTTCTTTTTTCTTTAATTGTGCAATGCCGTGCCATACCATTTTCTGAGCTCCCTTGATCCTGAGTGGGGTCACAGGGGTCTGCAGCCTATACTGCTCATTAAATGGGACATTCCTGGCTGGGGCCCCAACATTTCTACTGACTCCTTTGTTTATATTTCACATGCTGTGTACAAGTTATTCATTAAATGTTTAAAAAGTTGTACTTTAGCACAGTAGTCAGTGCTACGACCACAGAGCTTCAGTGAATTTACTCAAAGTCTTGGTAATTTTTCCCCCCTGGATACTTGGGAGTTGCTCCCATATTCCTCCGAAGGTATTCATTTTGAGTTAAGTTGAGATGCCTGCTCGGGTTTGGTGTTATTGGAAGTCAGTGTATCTATTAGTGTGCCCTTTAATGAACTGTCATACCTTCCAGGGTTGCTTTCTGTCTGATCCTGTCTAGTTAGGCTCTCCTACATCATGACTACAATATGTACTGAAAAAAGCAGCTTCAGGAAATGGATAAATGGAAAAATCTGTAACAGCAATGACAAAGACTATAACATCATTTATGTAGAAACTCAAAATGCTCAGATACCTCTTTTAGCTCTCTCCATTTCATTCCAACCACCTTTGCAAAGGATGACCAAAGTGATGTGAGAAGGGAGACTAACCTCTTTAATGTCTGAGCTGCACTGTAAACAAATTAAAGTTTGATCCAGCTGACTGAGTTTCTTCAAAAATGTTCCCACCATTATTTCACAATATATCCTTGCAGAAATGCCCAATGAAGTAAAGCTATTGTGTGACCCATAAAATAAGTGAACTAATTATTAAATATAGGAGCCTGTTGATGTCATTTTAATGATTGTCTTTTACCTAATTTCAGAAGTCTGATATGGGAAATAATAAAATATAGGCAGAGTTTCAGATGTTTTTTGAGTTAGCTTAAGAAACCAATGATGTCTCTGAGCAATGGCTGTGAAGGAGAATTTAGGATAACTGAGTACAGTGATTTCATTTTATCGGCACTGGAGATTCCAGAAAGGGGCTGAAAGGACAAGTGAAGGACAGGAAGACCTTGCTATAAACCTGATGGTGTGGTCTTAATTATTGTAAACTATTTATTTACATGTTAACAAGTTTAATGCTTTAATTTAGTTTCTGATCTCACTTTTTACAAAAAAGGGCTGTATGGGAATAAGAAATCCTGACAATGTTACATTCTGAAGCAGAAATCATCCCTTGATCGAATGGCAGTTCATCAAACGTACACTCATGCACACACACACACGCACACGCACACCCACGCACACACACACACACACACACACACACACACACACACACACACACACACACACACTCATACCACGACAGCCTCACCTACTCATCTGTAGGCCATTGGGTTAAACTAAAGTTCTCAGAGAAAATCCATGGAGAAATGGGGACAGCATCCACATTTACAAAAAGTGCTGGTTAAAATAAAAAAAATACATTTGGACTGTTGATTTTTGTGAGCAAAATTACTTGGAAAAAAAAGATATACAGGCCTAATATATGAGGGATGTAGCTGTTGTTTAAACCTCAAAGCACATCATCAGCATTGCTGTAAAGGGATGTTATCCCAATTTATAATTTTTGAAGAGGCCAAATAATATAATGCTCTGTGTAGAAGATTTTAAATCTACTACTTGTCTGTAGCACATGGTCATAATAATAAAGAGATAATAATTTGTAACGGATTGATGCTTTAATTGGGTGTAAATACATTTATAATCTCATTTTTGCTCTATTTTACCCATAATTAATACTTAAAAAGTGCTTCGCTTGCAGTATTGAAATATACCTTTTACCTAATGTTAGATGGTATTTCAAACAAAAAGAAAGGTTTTCGATTGAATGAAATATATGAGGTGTAATATTTTCAAAAATGAGTCCAAACCTTAGGTTCTTTGCAATGTTTCCTTTATATTTGCATCTCTAATAACTGTCTTACAGTACATAACATAACAGGCCATCGGTCCCATTGCAGGTGAATCAAGTGCCTAGGAACTATGTAGCATCATAGTAACCTTAAAAAAATAGAAAACACAATATCATTGTACCCATATAAACAAAAAACAAAAAATGTCCCAGAAGAAAACGATAACCTTACAGGCAGATGTGATATGATCAGAAAAGGTGAAAATAAAAATATTAAATAAAACAAAGCAGCTTGCCACCTTACATGAATAGCCTGCGATGTGGGTGGAAGAAAACAGATTTGGGTCAAACGGAGCACTAAATGCAAGTTAAAGATAATGAAATGCTTAGCATTTTCTCTGTTTGTAAACCTTGTTTTGAGTTGGAAACTCCCTCACTTTTGTGTTTGAAAATTCTCTCCTTCCCTTGTCCTAAATAAACAAGATAGCATCTGGTAAGCTCTCCAAAATGTTTTTATATTTTTCAAGAACTTTAAAACATTCAGTATAATGGAGAAGATTTTAAAATGATAAAATGGGAGTGGGGTGTTAATGGTATGTGGAGGTTTAGTTTATCAGTAAGTGATTAGATTAAAGAAATAATTACACCAAAAAGCAGCTTTGCAATGTTCTTTTTTGTTACATGCATTACATTCCCCTTACTTGCTATTTTACAGCAACACATTATACCTAAATGAAGAACAAATGTTTGAAACGTCTGGTGCAGTGCATATGGTGGGAAATGCAGCAACTGTAAATCAAAAATATTTACAATAAATGAGGCCAAAGGAAAAAAAAGGGTCTTTCTGGTAATGTGTTGTTCTGCAAACCCCAAACCCCAGAAACAACCACACCAAGACAGCCCCAGGTGCAAATAAACATTTTTTATTCACAAAAAATACTGTACCTTTTCAGGCTCCTTCTTTTAGCACAGCCCAAAACAGCACAGCAAAACAAACTTTTTCTTCTTTTTTCACTTTGACTCCTCCCAAGCAAGTATTGTCCAGCTCCCAATTCTGACTCTCCTGGCTTCTTTTAACTATAACCCCAGAGTACTTCTGGTGCTAGGGCGTAGCATGCTGGAGGCTCTTCCGGGTCAAATGAAAGTCCCTTAAAATAGGCATCCTGTCACTTTCCTCTGGAACTCAACAGGGCTGCCCCATGGGACTACAGATCCCAGCATGCCCTGCGGTCGCCTATGTGTGAATCCTAACCCAGGGAGACTGCTATCTAATATATTGGGGAAGAAAATATTCAGCAGTGCTCATCTGTCCTGGTTCTTCCATTGCAATGGTCTCTCTTCAATCCTGACCAGGATACCAGCCCATGGGTGCAGTCCATTAAATGATCATATGCTTTTATGTAACAAGACCTTAACAAAGACTTATTTTAGTCTTAATATCACTTCCAAAGCATCAATAAAGTGGTCATTCATTTCTATTAAATGAGGCATACTAAGAGCTTGAGTTAATCTGGAAAAAATACTTGTGAAAGTGAAAGATTTACAGATCTTATGCTGTAGTAGATAGATAGATAGTAATCAGTACCAAGAGAAATATGTCTCATTTACATCACCTCTGACCATTATGAAGTGAGTTTATTTTTGAAGGCCTCATTGCAGAGATGAATGACCACTTTGTGTTGTGAAGACCAAAAGAAGTCTTTGTTAAAGTCTTGGTATATAACTGTGTATGAGTATAGATGCATTTGTGTAGTACCTAAAGTATTGCCCAAAGAGCTGTCCTGCTCCCATTTGATTGGTTTTGCTAATAAAACCATTGAGTGTAAGCAAGTGTCTCCTTCTTCTAGATACTATCTACTGCTTCATCTATTAATCCATCCATCCATTATCCATCCATCCATCCATTATCCAACCCGCTATATCCTAACTACAGGGTCACGGGGGTCTGCTGGAGCCAAACCCAGCCAACACAGGGCGCAAGGCCGGAAACAAACCCCGGGCAGGGTGCCAGCCCACCGTAGTTCATCTGTTATTTCCCACCCTAAAGACATATGTTTATGACTGCCGTGTTTTTACTTTGAATAGCAGTTATTGAGCTAAGTGAGTTGTCTAAATATGAAGAGATACATCTGTGGATTTTTACTACAGTGTTTCAAAATAAATCCCTGCAACTAGATATTTAAATAATGTATGTATCTGTACTTGTTCTCCTGTGACTCTTAATTTGGTTGATTTGGTTTGAGAATGTTATGGTATGTACTGATCCTTTATAAACCAAACCATGGTCAGCTTTGTGGTCTCACTCTAATTAATCATTCTATTAGGTTTCTAAAACACACAAAATAATCCTGCTCCCCCCTCAAAATGTTTCTGCTCCTTTGTTTACATTTTGTCTGCCAGTTTAGAAATAACAAAATGTGAACATTGCATTTTTTCTAAAATGTTTATCAAATAAAGTGTGTGGTTTCATAACATACTTTCAAATGAGGGCTTATTCATCTAACCATTTTTAGAAAATTATTAATTCAATTATTAACACAAAAGGCAGGAAAACACCCTGGACAGAATACCGGTACATCACAGTGTATATGCGTATAATGATTACCCAATTTAGAATCACAAATTAATCCAATCTGCACGTCTTGGAATGTGTGTGGAAAATCAGTGTCCCCAGGGAATACTCCCCACACACCTGAAAGGAAAAAGTGCTCACAGCTGTGAGGCAACAGTACTCTTTCTTTGAAGAGAAATGTAAAAAACATAAGTTCAGTAGAATACATGTGGGTGGATATGTTCTCCCCGGCCAACCTGTTACTTTTATTTTATTACATACTATTAACAGACACAATATATGTGTATTTTCTTACCTTGTCCAGTTGTTTCCTAAATAGTGTCTGCTCACACAGGATAGCACAGTGGTTAGCAATACTGCCTCACTGCTCTAGTGACTTACTTTTAATTCTGGGCCACAGTCACTGTTATTACAGAGAGTATATTATTTCTTCTCATGTCTACATGTGTTTTTTCCAAGTTAATCGGGCATCCTTGCACCTTTCTGAAGCGCATTCTGTATATGTGCTCAATTTGTCACTTTTACTTGGTCGCTTTTGCAGAGAGTGTGTGTTTGGGTATGGGTGTGCTTTATGAGGGACTAACATCCTGTCTGAAATTGTTTTTTTCCTTGCGGCCAATGCTGCTGGTCACATTGCAATCTTGTAATCAAAAAATGGGTTCAGAAAATTGATGGTTGGAATAATGTTTACAGAGAAAACACGGTAAAGGTATTTATTGGTGTGAATAAAGAAGGTGGATATGAGGTGCTACATTAAACTCCTGTTACAGGTATTAAAATGGAAAAGAATGAAGAGTGTATTTCATGCAGATATTAGAAACCATTTCTCTGCATTTATAGACGTATCTTCATGAGTTACTACACTGAATATTGGATGAACAGTGAAAAGCCAAAATTCCTCACACTTGTATTTGCTCAGTTTCTGACTGGTGCTCTTTTGAATTAGCGTTTAGTATTTCCCTGGCAGATGCCCAAGGTGTCTCATACCCATATTTATATCTAGTTTTAACTTTTTAAAGAGTTAAGCGAGCCCTTAAATACAGTATCCTATGTTAATATCAAAGATTAACCTTTCTTTGAGGTGTCCATCACCAGTATGTGGTTAGGTGTTTCATACTGTAATTATGTTAAATTTTTTAAAATAATGCTGGCATTAAAACACACACCCATATATTTCATCCACTGTATCACTACATCCATGAAGAACCAGAAGAAAGCCCTACATATCGACTCACAACATGTAGGTTACCATGTTAGTGTACTATAGACAATGTAACATGTACGTTAAACCAACAATGACAAGAAAAACAGGAAGCAGATCACCTCATAGGATGTAAACCACTAACCATAAAATATAACATTTCATATCTATACTATACTATAATTATCAAAAGTACAATGTATCAATCTTTTTTAAATGGAGCTTATCATTCTCTGTCTGGAGGCTGTGTTTTAGCTTCAGGTGATCCATAGCTTGAATCTTTTTGGATTGTGAATGTCAACACAGGACTAGGACTTTTTCCTCTCAGTGAAGTTCACATTAAAAAGATATCCAATTGGCCAAAATTTATGTCTGTTTTTTATGCAGAACTAATTTGATCGGTGTCTAGCAGGATCTATGAACAGAAGTATGTACAATGTGACGCCTGGATAAGTTAAGTTAAATTAGTCACATCTAAAATACACAAATAAAGGGTTTATAAGAATAAATCAAGACTGCTGTAACCAGTGATGGATTGCTGACTATTTATTACATTTTAGAAATTATTTTAATCTAAGCTACAAAGAGTTTCAGAAGAAAAGTTGAAAGAGTCAAAAATGACAGTGGGGTTCAGTAGCCAGAAGACTGAAACAATGATGAATTAAGCTAAAACAATCTGCAAAATAAAGTTGAAGGAATGTTGCTGAACTATACTCTCTGATACGTTTGTTGATTCTTCTTTTTTTATATAAAAACCCGTACACCTGGAGACGCACACTGCCTTACTAAATAGAATCAGTAAGAAGATATCACACATCATGTCTGCATCAGAGTGTTGTTACTATTAAAATGACAGCACCCAAGAAAATCTATTTAAATAAAAAGGTGATGCATGTGATAAGAATGATTATCAAACAGCATTGTGAGGAATTACAAAAAATGAAATAAAATTAAAATACTTCATTTAACATTGCAATCATAACTGATATATACTATAATTTCAGACCATGGAAAAGTAATCACAATGACATATAAATTCAAGCTGATGTATGGGATGCATGGGATATTCTAAGGAAATATTGGAAATATTTTTGTGGTGAGAAAGAGAGTAGACTCATTAGAGTAGACACATTTCTGGAAAATTGAATGTGTTATATTTGTTTTGTATAAGTGATCCTGCTTGGTTGCATTGTAAATCATTTTACCACAGTTCAGTGAAATACTTACTGGTTTAAATGAAAACCATCAGCTATTCAGATTTTCCAGACGAGAGGTCTTCTACTTCTTCTGTAAGTGAGTTGACAATGATGAGCTATTTTGGATTCTGAGGTTCAGTTGTAGAAGGAAGATCTTATCAAGCAAATAAAAGATGAAGTTTAACATGTTAAGAGAAGCAAAGCATTTCTCTATAGTTCAAGACTGAAATTAAAACAAGTAATTAAATGTTTCTGGCAGAGATTCAGGTAAAATAGTAATGAAAAAAAGCTTTTCCATGGCTACCCTAATAAGATGACCTGTGCCTTAATCTTTCATTTTTTTTTTTTTGGTAGTAAAATGAGGTTGATTGCTTTGTGTCTATTAAACCTCACATTAAATGTGATATGGCAGTTTCTTTCATTATTTAAGGCACATCAAAATGAATCTTTTACAAAATCTAATTTTCTGAAGAATTCGCAATGAGAAAACATTTGCATGTGACAGACATGAGACGTGTGTCAGTTGGTGAAAAAATAATTTAATTTTGGAATAAACATTTCCTGTATTTTGTCAAAATATAAAAATAAAATCTATAAGTTACATCCTTAATTCAAATTAATGAGAAACCTTCTATAAGATCTTTTCAGAACACCTTTATAGGCTATTATCTTTTATAGCAGTCCTGCAGATTTGATGTCTTCGGGAATTTCACTGCATTCCATTCATAAAATGTCCCATTAGCATGAATGCAACAGTGCATTTCAAAATAAATTCTCTCCCACTCCTGTCTTTCTTAGAGGGAAGCCTTAGAGAGATTTTGTCTCCATCCGTCCATTTTGCCATCCTTCTTTTTCAATTTGAACTTGAACCAGAGACAGCTCCCCACTGTGAGGGACATTCATGAGTACAGTCATGATCAAGCAATGAGATGACAGGAAAACCAAATGATGAAACTGGAGACCCTGGTAGATACCTCCCAAAACATGTGGATAACATACAAACTTGACATAACAAAGGCATTTCAGCTTGCAAGTATTGTGATGCTGTTCCACTGTTCTGCTCCAGTGGGATTTCAGTTGCCTTTAATGTTTCCTGCACTTGGATATTTTCCACCTTCATTTATAGTTGGCACATAGAATGTTAACCAGAAGCTTTCAGTTAGTAAGACATGGAACTTCTACTGTCCAGTGGGTGAATATTCTCGAAATCGTCGAACTTGAGGTCTACTAGGACTCGTTGTCCCTCTATTAAAAGGGGAGCAGTGCTGTAAGTTCAGCTTCTGAACCAGTAAGGTTTTAAATGATTTACACATTAGTAAATATATTATAGGATCCAAGCAAACATTGCATGCTGATATAAACAGAGTAATCTTTTTTGCATCATTCAAAATAGCATTCTTATTGTCATCAAAATCATTTTGAATCTGTTTTAAAGTAAATGGGATTCTGCACATATGGTATGGTACAAAACAGATGAAAAACACTAAAAGAACAGTGCAAATGTTCTGGTTAGACTTTCTTTCCATGTCACGATTACTCACAAATTGTTTTTCAGTATTCCTGATATATCTACATATAGATAAGTAGCATCCAACCAAGACAAAGAAAACAAGCAAGAATATTAAAATATTGATGTAGGATACAGCACCATGCCATTGCTTGCCGAAGTCACTCTTAAGCTGTGAACATTCTGTAAAGTTTTCTTTGGGGGATTGGTTTGTGAAAATCATATTTGGAAATGAAAGCAGTCCCATGGACATCCAGACTCCTGCAGAGACAATCCTTGTGAAGTGAAAACTGTTCATCCTTGAAGTTTTGAAAGGTTTCACAATTTTCATGTATCTGTCAATACTGATTAATCCCAGGAACAGGATACTGACATACATGTTAATGTAGAAAATAACAGCAGAATAACGACACTCAATCTGCTTTATAACCAACCATTCCGGGCTGAATGCACTGGCTATTTTAAGAGGAAATGTCATTGTCATTATTAAGTCTGCAATGACGGTGTTTTTCAAGTAGAAAATAAAAGTTGTGTTTTTGTTTATGTTAAAGAAAATCCATGCAGCCATGCTGTTCAGTATCAAGCTTGTGATGAAAATAATAGAAAAGAGTATGCAGAGGGCAGTTGTGACAGGACCCGTCTTGTCTGCCTTCTGGTCTGAAGAGTTGGAAACCATGTCTACAATTAAAAAAAAAAAACTTGTAAAATATCAGAAAATATTTACAACCTTTTTCATTTTTGAAACATTATAATCTCATCCACTTTTATTTTTTATTGCCATTTTATTGCATTCTGTAGTAAATGATCTTGAGTTATATAATGTTAAATTAATTTGCCTAGTAAAGCACTGTATAAACATGAACTCTATGTAATGTACTATATAAAAATAAGTGATTCACCACTCCAGTATTTAAATTAAATAATAATAATAATAATAGCTAAATTCAATTTTTTATTTCTGGTGCTTCATAGAGAGACTTCACATAATGGATTCACACTGTAAAAAAAGCAAATGAGGACCTTTTGGGGGTGAGAAAATCAAATGGCACAGTGCCTATAGTTTTCACAATGTCTTTTTAAAGTTACTAGTATTCCATGTTGCCTGTTCTCCATTTTCCCTTTGGAATGAAGCCATACATTTGCTCAGAAATGAACAAAGTGCCAAAGTATGTTTTTTGTGGAATCATAAATAAAAACAAAAAGAGGGCACCAAAGTAGTGCAGCAAAATGTATAACCAGCTATGCATTCTAAACTGTTTTATTTGATTTATTAAGTACTACTTAAAAGTAGTATTCTGCTTCTTTTCTATAATCCAACACATTGTAATTAAAAAAGATATATGTACATCATTACATTTCACACTCATACAGTATGCAGCGTAAGAGTCATGGATGCATGCAGGCAGAATCATAAAAATGAGCCAAGGAGATATGACTGAGAAGCTCATAATCAGGGACATAGTCAAACATATGGAGATAGAATTATAAAATAGTTATCAAACTCCAAAATAAAAGAGGACAGAAGAAGTTAAAAGACAAAGAAAAAGGTCCTAACATTTTTGAAAGCACCTTTAGTCAGTGCTGTAGTTAAGACTGCATTTGTCAAGTCCAAGACCAGAATTAGTAATGACTGAATCAAGACTGCATCTAAAGCTAATGTCAAATTTCGCAACTTCTTGTCATTGTGTATGTCAAGACTTGCTGACTGCAGTTTCTGATCTCATCACCGTAATATATGTCAAAGTTTACACGACTGAAAATTGCTGGCCATGTCACATTTACCTATTGCGTGCTGACCTTCCAGCATTGCAATGCCCCTGTATCTGACAGTCAGTAACCTGTTACCTGATGGAGCTGGTGCTGTATGAAGAGTTAAAATGTAGGGTAAATTCAGCCACAGTCTCGGCTCTTGGCCTTCTTTTTTCATTACTTCATTCTGTTGTGATACGTAAAACACAAGACGTCAGACAGATGGGCTTTCCTCTGTTTTTAAATCACCCAAATCACAGTCCGACCCTACAACACTAAAGACAAAAATTGAAGCTTGTAGATTTTGTCCAGGCGAGCCATAGAGTTGGAGTTGAGTGGCTTGGCATGTTAGACTAAATGACTGGTCATTACAGGAGCACAGTCAGCTGTGCCAGCTGCCTCCAACTTGCTAAAAGTATGTAATGATGGCTATGGCTGGACATTGCTGGAAAAGTAGTCTAATGTGTCATGAACTTAAGGAGGGGCGACAACAAATACAAATGATTAGAACAATCTAGACAAGATCAGGCCATTCAGCCCAACAAACATCGCCAGTCCTATCCACTTAATTCTTCTAAAAAAATATGAAGTCAAGTTTTGAAAGTTTCTAAAGTCTTACTGTCTACCACGCTACTAAGTGTCTATGGTTCTTTGAGTAAAGAAAAACTTCCTAATGTTTGTGCGAAATTTACCCTTAAAAAGTTTCCACCTGTGCCCCCACGTTCTTGATGAGCTCATTTTTATGTCCTTTTTGTAGCCTGGAGACCAAAACTGCACACAGTACTACAGATGAGGCCTCACCAGTGCATTATAAAGCTTGAGCATAACATCCTTGGACTTGTACTCCACACATCGTGCTATATAACCTAACTGTTTGCCTTCTTAAAGGCTTCTGAACACTGTTGGGAAGTTGATAGGGTAGAGTTCACTTCGACTCCAAAAATCCTTTTCATAAGATGTATTCTCGATTTTCAGACCACCCATTGTGTATTCAGATGTAACATTTTTACTTCCTATGTGCAATACTTTACATTTACTGACATTAAATTTCATCTGCCACAAATCTGCTCAAGCTTGTATGGTGTCCATGTCCCTCTGTAAAATGCCAAATTGTCTGCCAATCCACCTATCTTGGTTTCATCTGCAAATTTAACCAACTTATTACTTATATTCTTATCTAAATCATTTATATATATTCAAAATAGCAGTGGCCCTAGCACAGACCCCTGTGGAACTCCACTCTTAACATTAGCCAATTATGAAAGGTTCCTCGCACCATCACCCTCTGTTTTCTGTGTCTGAGCCAATTCTGCACACATCTAAAAACATCACCCTGAACTCCCACTTCTTTTAGTTTAATGCCAAACTTCTCATGTGGCACCTTATCAAATGCTTTCTGAAAGTCAAGATAAATAATATCATATGCTCCACTTTGATCATATCCTTTTGTTGCTTCCTCGTAGAATTCCAGGATGTTAGTAAAAACTGACCTCCCTCTTCTGAACCCATGATGACTGTTCAGAAACGCTCCTGTCCTTGTCAGATGTTGCTCAATCTTATCCTTAATAATTCCTTCCATTTATGTTCCTGTGATGCATGTTACGCTTACTGGCCTATAGTTGATTGAAACTGCCTGGTCCCCTTTTTTATATAACGGATAATATTTGTCATTTCCCAGTCCTTCAGAATCTCCCCAGTGAACAGTGATTTCCTAAAAATATGCGTCAAGGGTTTATATGTATACTCGCTAAGCTGCTTAAGAAGTCAAGGGTAAAATATCATCTGGTCCTGGTGATTTGTTTGATTAATTGTCAGCCTAATTAATCTGAGCAGTACATCTCCCTCTACAATTTCCAAATCCTTCAGTACCTCCTTAGTAGTCCCGTTTACCGCTGGGAGGTTATCCACTTCCTCGCTTGTAAAGACCTCAGATAAAGGCAAGTTTAGAGTGTCTGCTATTTTATTATCTGTATCTTTTAATTCTCATTTACTATTTCTGATACACTTCACCTCCTCTTTGACTGTTCTTTTACTACTAAAATACTGAAAGAATCACCTAGGGCTGTCTGCTACATTCCTCTCCAACAGTCTTCTAGCCTCCCTAATATCCTTCTTAATGGTTGCCCTCATGTTCTCATACACTCTACGATTCACTTTGCAGTCATTAGTCTTATATGCCTTATAAAGCAGTTTTTTCCTTTGCAGCTTCTCTTTTAATTCTTTATTAACCCACTGAGGAGTTTTTTAAATCATTTTAAATTTAGATATGTATCTGTCCTGCATTACATATAAAACATTTTTAAACCTGTTTCACAGCTCCTCGACTGCCTCCATACTTAAAAGCTTATCCCGGTCTATCCTCCTTAGACTATTCTGCATTTGCTCAAAATTTGCTCTACCAAAGTTAAATCTAACAATTTTAGTCTTTGCATCTGCACTTTTACAAAACACTGAGAAATGTATTATATTATGGTCACTTGACCCTACTGGTTCAATCACCTCTACAACCTCAATCATATCTTGATTATTACAAAATTCTTAATCCAGACAAGCTTCTCCTCGCATTGGTGCTTGAACATACTACATTAAAAAATAGTCACTAATTACTTCTAAAAGCTGCTGTTGTTGTGCTCCTCCATTTGCAAATTTATCCCAGTCAATATTTGAATAATTAAAGTTCCCCATGACTATAATATCCGCTTGTAAACTTGCCTTTTTAATATTAGTTAAATGATGTGTGTTGAAACTACTGTCTGAATTGGGTGATCTATAACACAATCCTAAAATAAGGCCGCCTTCCCTAATGCTTTTCAGGTGAAGCCACATGTCCTCACTAAGATTGGGCTCATTGTCCAACTGAAGAGGACTTGCATTTAAATTCTGTTTGACATAAACAACAACTCCACCTTCTTTTCTGTTCTGTCTGTCCTTCCCATAAAATGTGTATCACTCTATGTTACACTCATCCCCATTTTTGTTATTTAGTCAGGTTTCTGTTATTTCTATAATATCATAATTATGCTCTGCTACATACAGCTCCAACTCACTTACTTATTTTTGATACATCTAGCATTAAGGCAAGCTATTTTTAAGGTGTTTCTATTTTTCTAAATTATATATGTCTTCTATATTTAAATGTTGGGATATAATTTACATTACTGTATTGTGTTTTTATTAATAAATCGTTGTTTGTTCCTCCATGTATAGTTCTAAACCTAGCCTGTCCTAAACTCCCTGCCCCCCATTCCCTAGTTTAAAAAATCCTTGACTAGCCTACTCATATACCTCCCCAATACATTGATGCCCCTCTGGTTCAGATGTAACCCGTTGCGGCAGAACAGGTCCCATCTGTTCCAAAAGGAGTTCCAATGCCCCATAAACCTATACATTTCTACCCTGCACCAACGCATTAAGCCTTTTAATCTCCTTAGTTTTACCTGGACTGGCATGTGGCACAGACAGAACTTCAGAGAAGACTACTTTGTCAATTCTGCTCCTTAGCCTGGCACCTAACTCTTTGAATTTGGATAGCAGAACTGACAGACTATCCTTATGTATAGTCAAGAGTCAAGACCAAGACAGAAAAAAGAGTTCTCGTCAATCCCTAATTAGAACAAATGTGGTTCCAGCCCAAACATGATAATTCTCTGATGGAGTCATTCAGACACAACTATACTGTATCCCTGCATATTCACTTTAGATAAAAGATTTAAGTGTCTAAAAACGTTTCTCCAATCACTGAATGTGAGGAAGCGCACACAACAGAACAAAAGAATTTGGTGGTGAACATGTAGTCCTAAATCAAACCAAAAATATGACCATACTGTAAATTACAGAAACTAGCAAATATAAATTTTCTTAACAGGTAAAATGTTTGAGTATTTTTAGTGTTGTGTGGGACTTTAAATACTTGTTTTCTTACATGACATGTTGCACATTTGTAATAATCAAAAAACAGTTAAAGTAAAACAACAGTGTAGGATCAGATTATGAACAGAAAAACAGATTATGGACAAACAGCTTGACTTTTTTTTAATCTACAAAATTGAAAATGACAAATTAATATTAAAATTCCAATCTTTTTTCATTGTAACATGCACAAACTGCAGTCTTTGCAAATATCTACTAACCCGGGTCTCTCTAGGTGATGGAAGTTATGAATCATCATTAGGAGCAGCAACATTTTTATGACCATAGCAATGGGCCATATACTTCATATGAAAATTTTTGAATCACACTAATATTGTTTATTTGTTTGTTTGTATGTATTTATAGTATGAAAAACTTTAGAAAAGAAGGTGTTTTCCACTAAATAAAGCCACAGTGGCTGTGAAGCCACAGTTATTGTAGTAATGCAGGGACAGATAAAAAAATAATAGTTCAATAAGCATGGGTCAGTACGGATGAATTCCTAATACTTTAATAAATTAGACCAGAAGGCTAACCAAAAATTAAAGTCACAAGCAGTTCCCAATTATTGCCCTATTTGTCTAACATTCACACAAATACTCTGTCCAGAACAAACTTGTGTCACTCACTTGTGCTCATAATGACCAGATGTGGTTTAGCACACATGCACATGGTCAGTTTTCCTACCCACGAAAAGTACTGATAGTGAGAAAATGTTATTACAAGAAAAGGAGAATAGCAATAATTCCAAAAGTTAAACAGAATTAATAACAACATTTTCAAACATGACGCTAACCAGTAACAAGTGAAAGGGACAGTTTACAAAGAAATTACAGCAATGTCAGACCTGTGTTAATGCAATTCTGACACGAATGTGTCTAGTGCGCAGAGGGAAAAAAAAAAAAAAGTACTTGAAAGAAGGTAGCTTGTCTCAATCAAGAATGTAGTATCATAGTAAACATTAGGTTCTTTGCTATGTGGGAGCATATTCCAAACTGTAATACTATAAGGAACTTTCACCTGGATAGAATTGTCAGCCATAGTGTGCCCACTAGGTAGATAGGGCTTCAGCCATTATATTCTCATATAATATTGTTTCACCAAAGACTACAGTATTTACAGACTATTAATTAGGTGCGTCTACAATCTAGATGTAATGCCATAAGGAGAAACACAGGCAGAATACTACAGAAAGTATACCACCAAGACTGTTGTAGCTGCAGCAGTTTTAAGATGATCTTCATTCTCTTTCCTGGCGGCACATTTTTTAGTTGCAGAATCTGTCCAGAGACAGACCCACAGCAGAATGATGCCATTTTCAGATGCAAAAGAAGGACCCCCTCTCTAACCAACTAGACTGTTGTCTGATTTATTTTTTAGGACACAATCTACTCATCCTGTGTGTGCTTACCCTCTTTATCCTCCTCTATAACATAATAGGAACAGCTAATTTACAATGAATATACTAATACACCTTTCAAATAAAGTAACATTCTGGCAAAAAGGAAAAAACACCACCAAAGCAAACAGGAATGCTGAAACAATGTCCAACTGTTAAGCCCTAAACAAATGAAATAATTCTAATAATTTCAGTTTAGCTATTCAGTCTGAAAAAGGAAACAAAGTCCACATAGTCCCTCATGAGGGGCTTCTTTTGTTTTCCAAGTCTCTTATGTTCCATGTATGGTCTTACATGGGTACACCTCCATTCAGTTTCAAGTTATAAAAACAGACAAAATGTTTTTACACAAAACAAAAACTATATTTGTCAAGAAATTGGGACAAATTTAAGTACTAATACTCCAAAGTTGAAGGCAGGTCCAAGACAATAGAAACAAGTTTGAGTCCAGACTAGAGTCTACCCTACCTTTTGGCTTATCCTGTACTAAACAGAGTTGTAAGGGATCCAGTACTTGAACAATTATGTTACTTCTCCACCATTTTATATAAGCATCACGCATTAACGTCACGAATGCTATACCGAGAATCATGTGGCTGGTACTGAGCAAGAAAATGAAATATAAAGAGAGCTTCCTGGGTCCTCACTGCATGGAGAGCATTTGGAGTAGTGAGAAAAGCACAATATAAATGTAAAGAATGATTATTATTATTATTAAACAACCATTTTGAATCACCTACAAACTAAACTCAAATAAACCTGACCTTTTATTAAATACCAGCTGTCCATGGCTAGCCTTTATTTATTTAAATAAAAGAATCTGGCTTTTGTAGTAACTATATAATACATACAGTGACATTAAATAAAAATATACTTAAAAAAGTGAAAAAGTATATATTACATTTGTCTTTCATAAAATTTACAGTTCTAGTATCATATTCTTTTCTTTCAGTTCAGATACTGATCTTACAATGTTTAGAATCTCACTAATTAAAATGATAAAGTCATGTGTCTGTGTCTCAAGGAAATCAAACTACAAAACAAAAATAAAAATATGGAACAACATGAGGCTGTCACCTAAAATCTGCATTTGAAACTCACCACCCAAGGCTAGCATATACATAATGTTGAAGAAACTGATTAAAAAAGAAGGAAACATTAAAGTAAGATACAATTGAGCTGAGTGAAATGATTTTTTTAATTAAGTAGAAGATTTTATTCACTAGGGTCATAGAATTGCTGCCAGCATTAGGCTCTCATTAGAAAATGCCTTAAATTGTTGTTTTTAATTTTGGGATTACTATTGGTATTTTTTGTTGCTATTGTGAAATTATCATTCTGTTTTCATGTGTGGAAGAGAAGTAAAAAAGAGAGTGCAGGCAGGGTGGAAAGGGTGAGGAAGAACGTCAGGAGTAATTTGTGACAGACGGGTATCAGCGAGAGTGAAAGGGAAGGTCTACAGGATGGTAGTGAGACCAGCTATGTTATATGGGTTGGAGAAGGTGGCACTGACCAGAAAGCAGGAGACAGAGCTGGAGGTAGCAGAGTTAAAGATGCTAAGATTTGTACTGGGTGTGACGAGGATGGATAGGATTAGAAATGAAGACATTAGAGGGTCAGCTCAAGTTGGACGGTTGGGAGACAAAGTCAGAGAGGCGAAACTGCATTGGTTTGGATATGTGCAGAGGAGAGATGCTGGGTATATTGTAGAAGGATGTTAAGGACAGAGCTGCTAGGGAAGAGGAAAAGAGGAAGGTCTAAGAGAAGGTTTATGGATGTGGTGAGAGAGGACATGCAGGTGAAGGGTGTAACAGAGCAAGATGCAGAAGACACGAAGATATGGAAAAAGATGACCCACTGTGGCAGCCCCTATTGGGAGCAGACTAAAGAAGAAGAAGATACATTTTTGCATTTATCACTGTTGTTATTTTTACTGTTTTAAGTTTTTATAATTTTTTTGCATTGGTGCCGGTATGCTACTGACAGTAAAGATGTAGTTGTTGTTTTTGGGAAGGGAGCCATGTGTGATACAGTGCATTATATGAATGCACTGCTGTTATAAAAGGCAGACGCACTTGCAAAGAACTGTTTGAATTTCAGATTAGTATAGCAAAAATTAAATAGTGTACCACTAAAACAACTCAAAACAACAAAAAGAGTTTGGTGATGCATTTGATAAAATTATTAACAACGACCTATGAACAACTTCTTGGTTTTGGTAAATGAAACATTGGTAACAACAATTCTGGCTTTAATTTTTTTATTTATTTTTTTTATTTTATTGATTTTATTGTAATCATTCCATACAAATAGATCAATTTTTACAAAAAATAGGATTGACAACAAATCAACCCCCACCCCTGATTGGCTTTGATTTTTTGAATGGAGATTTAACAGACTCACGTGTATCAAATCTCTGCCTGTTTAATGACAATCCCTTTGTCTCATCCCAGATAGCAGCAGCGTTTTGACGCACCAAGTCTATTCTTTAAAACAAACCTAACAGACAGACTATACAGTCACAACTTATTCACACAATCCAGAAGTCCACTGCCTATGTGGGTCAGTTTGCTGAACATAAATAGTACAACTGCTGCGTATTCAGGCAGACCATCTGCTGCATATGCTTTCCAAACCCACAAGAAATAATTTTTTCTTTTAATTTAAACTATGTTTTTCTTGTGTATTTTTTTTTCTTTATGAAATTTGCAATCTGAGATGCACTGCCTCTTATTCTTCATGCACCAAGAAGGAATACTGAGCCTAGCATGTAAATGTACTCATGACCGAACTCAAGACAAAGACCTTATCTAGTTCAGAGAGCACCTGAGGATGTTACGAAGGCAAAATGGTGTGTCTAAAAAATGCAAGCAAAAAAAAAAAAAAGAAAGAAAAGTAGTCACACAAATAACAATGATGAGGAAAGAAGATGTCAATAAAATGTCAGAACTACCCCTCCCAGAAGTGATCTTCAAAGGAGAATGGCATCACCGGGTCCAGCAAACCATAGTAACAGACTCATCCAGACAGACTATCATGTATTTAAATGGGATCCACTGAAACCAACTATGCCAGTGGACTGCATACTGGACCTGAAATCT
The DNA here is from genome assembly GCF_900747795.2 of Erpetoichthys calabaricus. Taxonomy (NCBI): domain Eukaryota; kingdom Metazoa; phylum Chordata; class Cladistia; order Polypteriformes; family Polypteridae; genus Erpetoichthys; species Erpetoichthys calabaricus. The sequence continues at coordinate 136,047,311 of NC_041395.2, read as the reverse complement.
AATCTCATGGGAGCTAGTGACCTCAAGGCAGCCAAGCCCAAGAATTCTGTTAGCTGTCTTGGATACAAGGTTCAGGATTTGGATTAAGTTGCCTAACCTCACATGCTCCCTAACACCTGCCTCCACAAATTAAATGGACCCTGTGTCCTCCAGAATCCTAAAGGCCCCCAACACACCAAACCAGAGATAAGAATAGGCATTTAGGTTCAATTTTGCACATCTCTCTGGGCTCATGAAATTCCTCAGATGTTTCATTCTATATTCATAATTGTCTAGGAACCTTTCAGACCACAAACTTAAAGGTTCTAGAAACCAACACCTAAAATGAACTTGGGAACTAGGAAAATAAATTAACTTAATGTAGGATGAAGAGGATGCCTAGTATGAGTATCTGGAATGCTTACAGTTAATAATTTTGAAAATGTCACTAAACTCATCTAATTGATGTCACACTCTCTCCCTTGCTAAAGATGTTCATGCAAAGTCAGCATGTTGTTAGGATTGATGTAATTTAGTTTATAGGGATTAATGATGCACTAAGCCAAAACAAAGGTGAATAAGCATCTATTTCAACAAGAAATATCAGAAAGCCCTAAGGTATTTCCCAACCAAAAAGCACTGGATTAACAGATCAGAATCAGAAATGATTCTTAAAAATAACAAGTATGAAAGAATCAGTCTGTCCATTGCATTTCCTTATGGCGATTCTCTGATCTAGTATTCCCTTGATGTTTAATACAATATACTGTATATGAGGCCATAAAGAGGCTAAGGAAGAGAGTTAATAGTTGTGCAACTGCACTATTAACCACTTTTTGTCTCTTTAGTTGCGGTAAGTTCCCATTTCATCATCTCATTTTCTCATTTTTCTGGTAGGGATAATGGTGGCACTAGACTGATACAGTACATATTCTCTATAACATTTTCTCTGCCTTTTTCTTAGTCTGCTCCCCTTGGCTCAAGCTCTGTAAATGTCCTGTAAGAGGTGCAATCTAGCTGCCCAAACCACTTCATATTGCTCATTTTAATGCAAAGCATCAATTGTGCTCATTCAGGGTCATCCTCTTCTGCTGATAATTTTTAGTTTACTGTGGAGAGTAACTTCTGCAACCCCACAGAAAAACCTTTCACTTTCAAACATTTGCATCTGCAAGCTTTACCCTTTTCGCCAGTATTTAAACACATGAGTATGCATAAAGAAAAGGAACAGGAAATCCAAACATCTTAGGTTTAATTCCTATGTCGCTATCACTGTCTAGTCTAAGATTAGCACCACTCCACCATTCTTTTCAGTCAGACTTCTACTTTACTCTGCTTTCTCTTCTGCCCTCCCTTTTTTGCAGACCTAGAGGTATTTAAATTCCTCTTCTTGTGGAAGCTGCTGCACCCTGAATTGCAGAGAGCAATCCCTTTTTCAGAAAGAAAAAAAAAACAAATAAAATGATGCTGTACATTTGAAAATGTGGAGTCTTTTACTTGGCTGTCGACCGCTCTGCTAGACGCTAGAGATTACTGAAAGATGAGGCAAAAAGAACCAAACCATCTTGTAATGGTGGAGGTCTTAGGTTCCCAGACTGGATATTATCCAAGCATCAGATGTACCTTTTGACTACCAAGTTCATGAGCAACAATAGAAGCAAAGCAAACCCTTCTCTTATTCCCAGCTTAACTAAATTTAGATTTAACATCGAAAATGCAAACAAAACTGTTTCTGTAATCACACAGGCCAAATATGATGTCTCAGTGGCCCTGAAACCCCATTCTCAAGATTTTCTGGATTACGTTGTCATAAACCTTCTGCAAAGATGTACAATTTATTTTTTTAACTGCCACTGCTTGTCTTTATCTAATTTTTCACTATTGGCACTATTTCCCACACCATGGCATACATCAGACTCTCCTGGTGGCGAGTGATCACTCAGAAAATAGGGGCTACCAATCTAGTCTGCCAGTCTTTACTCTCTCTGCACCATTATTTAATACATCCCACAATATGGAGTGAAGTGGTGACTCTGTGGCTAAGGAAATGTGCTGGTATCCAGAAGGTTGCTGGTTCACCGTCACTGCCAAGATGAGATCCAACTCTGCTGGGCCCTTGTGCAAGACCCTTAACCTGTAATTGCTCCAGGGGCACTGTACAATGGTGTCTCTGACCCCAAGGGGTATGCGAAAACTAACAAATTCCTAATACAAGAAATTTTATAAGGCGAAATAAAGAACAAAAAAAAAAAATCCTGCACCTTCAGGACTTCTGGGGAGAATGCACATTTACAGCTGTTTAGCCATAAAAAAGATCCCAGCTTCACTGAATGCCGTCTGATGTGTTTAAGACAGCACAAGCAGCCAAGCTGAAGTTTCCTTCACAAATTCCGAGAGCGGCCTGCGTGATAACAACATACAAATAGTCAGTTAGCTTGTCTGAATACAAATGGAAAAGTGTGTTAATGTTTCCTCATTGAATAATGTATTTTTAGGTTTTATGAGACGTTCATGTGCAGTGTCCAGGTTGCAAACTGCATATGAATGTAGCTGTTTTGAAATTGTTCTCTTTTAGATGCCATACATAGCTATAATGGGGTCAATTTGAATTTGGAGGTTTTAGTGCCTGCTTGGTTTTTGTGCTTAAATGGTAGATCTGACGATTACGAGGTCTATTGCCTTACAACTCTATTGCCGTGTTCTTAGCTTGCTCAAAGAGAGTGTGAAATTTCCATCACACGTCTGGTGTTGGTTTTCTCTAACTTCTCTAACAGACATCTTAAAAGCATGCATGTTAGGTCAATTGATGGGTCACAAAATTTGCCAGATTGAAATGAATGTAAATGTATGTGGGAGTTTTTTTCCTGCACTGGGCTGGTCTTCTATCCAGAATTTGTTCTTACTATGAAAACTCATTTTTTGCTTGCCTGTAATTGAAGGACAAGGAGTAAATCAGTAAATTGTAGCAACGCTCTGCTAGATATTAAATATGTGCATCAGAGTAGTGTTTGAAATAAAGATATTCAAGTGACCTGTCCATCCATCTCCTGGACCTGCTCTTTCCATTCAGTGAAATAATTAAAACTTCGATGCTTGAGTGTCAAAATCACATAAATGAGTAAGACTCTTGTCTATTGCTTTCTGGTATATCAGTATTACTACATGACAGGTCTACTTTCTTTTCCTGTTTATTTTTTTCAGTCTGATAATCCCAGTTTTTTCATTTCTGTTATTTATTTATTTATTTTTTTACCAAACAGATGAATTCTTTGTTTATTTTGACATTTTCATACTTTCATTTTGAAAGATCAGACATTTTTTTTTCAACTTTTAGTAGCATGTGCAGATTCCAATTTTTAAAGCATCTTCATTTTTCTATATTTTTGCTGCTTGCTTCTCCATAAGGTAATACATATTGTAAGAAACTTAACATTATTGAGAAGCTACTCAAATATTTCACTCTTATGTTGCTTGAGAGGGACTTGATTAAAAGCATTATACTCATTTTTTGTTGCCTTTGTTACTTTTTTGTGTTGATGATACTTATAGTTGTCCTTACTTTGTATGTATAATTGTTTTATTTGTGTGATCATTACCATATTAAATTCCACACAATGGACATTGGTTGCGGCATTAAAGTGTGTACTGACATACTGTTGACACTCCTGTAATTTTGAAAGCAGACATAAGTTCACAGTCAAAGGATGTGCAACCTAACAAATAAGGTTTAGCAATGTGTAATTTAAAACCATCGATAATCTCCATAACCGCTGAACTGAACCAAAGTCTTCTAATAGTATACTTTGCTTTCCACTGCACCTTAGGACACAAGAGATTCTTAATATTACACAATTAAACCATTCATTTGGATGTTCAGCCACATGCAGTAAATGTAAATGCATGTAAATATAAAACATGATTAGTCTTTAAGTTAAGTCTTTAAGTAACAGTATAACTAATACAACTGTACAGTAGACATCATATACTTATTTTTTTTCCTGAGCTGACATCATGGTTTGATCCAAGGGCAAACCCCATCTTGATTAACACACACATACAGTGAAGTACATGCAGTGAATTCATAAGTGTTAAGACTGAAAAACAAAAACTAGAATAGACCATAAAGCTAACCAAATTTATTGAAAATATGGAATCAAAACTCTTACTTACCAAATGTAATAAATATGATCTAAAGTGAGCAAATACACGGGTTCCTTATACAAAACCACACAAGGAGAAATAATAAATGTAAGGTTTACAAAATCTTTGTTCAGTTCTTGACAAACATAAAAGCGTTACTGAATCTGAAATACCAGGTTATTATAATGCTTTTTAAAAGTCCTGTCTTGAGCCACGCTGTGTACTAGAGGAAGAACAAGATGAAATTGTAACAAAATGATAAACTTACTAGTTTGCTGAATCTGTGTAAGAACTGCACTCATATCACAATGTGGAATAAGATTGCTGAAAGATCACTTTTTCTCAGACAGAACTTGCATAAAAAAGCAGTTTTTTTTGAGCAACTTCTGCTTTCATTAGTCTGTGCACATACAGTGGTGTGTGAATCAAAGGCAGAGGAATGATGGAAATTCTTTTTTCTTCAAATATAACATTCCATATGTGCCTGCAGTCTGCATATTTTCTTTCATTCTTTAGCTAAATTCATAACATGCCTTGACATTCTCAAACTCACTTAATACAGTTTAGTTGTGAGGGCCACAGCCTCTTCTGTCAGCTTCAGACACAAGGCAGGAAACAACTCAGCTGTCTGTCACAGGGTCCACATGTCTTCAGCATCAAGTCTAAAACATCTTATAACCTCACCTGCACGTCTATGGGATGTGGGAGAAAAAGCAGAATACCTGGACAGATGGAGGATGAATGTGCACATAGTCAACAGCTCTGGTGCAGAATTCAAACCCAAGACAATGGATCCATCAGACACCAGCCTTTCAATAACTTGAAATCTGTAAATGCTATTTTTCTAATATTTTCTTCCTCTTCACCTCTATGTGGGGTCGTTGTGCTTGATCAACCTCCAAACAGTTCGAACCTGCACCCCCTTGCCAGCCAAGCCCTTTTCCTTCAGAGCTTCCATCTCTTTATCCATACACCTCTACTTTGGTCTCCCTTACTTTCTCTTCTCCTGTGCTTCCATTCCCAACATGTCCATAACATTTCAATCTACTTTTCTGTACTTTCTTAGCTATCTTTCACAATTTTTATTTACCTCTTATTGCCTAATTTCTTATCCTGTACTTTTGTAACACCTTACAACCATCTCAACATTCTCATTTCTGCCTAACTTCTCCTCCTGTGCTCCCTTTTCTATCCATGTCTTAAAAACCTTACCTTTAAACTTTGACTTAATTCTTCAGTCACACAATACTTTTGATACTTCTTCCAATTGTTACATCCACACTGCACTCTATGGGTTATCCCTGCACTAATTTTCCATCTCGGGCTACCACTGATCCTAAATATTCAAATTTATCCACTTTTTTCAATAGCTGTCCCTGCAGGCTAACTTCTGAATCTGGATCATCATTAAACCTCAAGTATTCTGTCTTCTTCCTGTTTGTCTTCAACCCCTCTATGTCTTCCAAAGCCTTTCTCCATTCTATCTCCATTTCCTCTTTTCTGGTGCTACACAACACAGTGTTATCAGCAAAAAACATGCACCATTGGGATTAGTCTTTTTATTCCATGAGTTAACACATCCATAACCAGATCAAAGAGATAAGGACATAAAGAAGATCCCTGATGCAGACCTGCTTTGATCTTGTCTGTTACTCCAACACTGCTTTTAACCCAATGTCCTCACTCCTTAAGCCAAGTGTGTGTTTGTATATTTGTCATGTATGCAGATCCACACAATTATACCTATCACTGTCAAATTTTGCACAGATTCCCCATTTGTACAGAGGCCCACCATATGACTATGTTTTGTTCCAAAGTTTTTTTCCCTTAGGGAGCTTTATTTAAAGATTCTGCTTCTGCTCTATTTGGGAAGTGCTCCTAGAAGGCATGTTTGGGACTTGACACAGCTATGCAATGTTACTGCCCACGGTGGGTCTAGTTAGCGAAATTATGGCTTACAGCCAAAATATTTCTCTCAAGAGAATTTTATTTAGTGGCTGCACCTGCACTTTATTCTACTCTGGGCAGTGTCAGGTTCCCCTGCTGGTATTGTTATATTTGAAAGAAAGAAAGAAAGAAAGAAAGAAAGAAAGAAAGAAAGAAAGAAAGAAAGAAAGAAAGAAAGAAAGAAAGAAAGAAAGAAAGAAAGAAAGAAAGAAAGAAAGAAATTATATATATTATTTAATACCTACCTAGCTGTAAGCTAGTCTTAGAAAAGAACAGACTAGTAAGGTGTGTGCACAGACAGCAAACTGACGGGTCTACACCATTTGCTGGCAGAGATTATAGTACTAGGGTGTTGTAACGTGTTAGTCATTTTGAATGTAGTGAGAAGTCAAGAAAAATGACACCTTTTATTGGCTAACTAAAAAGATTACAATATGCAAGCTTTCGAGGCAACTCAGGCCCCTTCTTCAGGCAAGATGTAATCAAGGGCCTGAGTTGCCTCGAAAGCTTGCATATTGTAATCTTTTTAGTTAGCCAATAAAAGGTGTCATTTTGCTTGACTTTTCACTACTGATAGAGATTAGAAATCATCAATAAGGTCAACTGCATCAGTGCAGTCTGCAGCCATTTTTGACAGAGTCATCAAGTGAAACACCCCCTTCTATGCCTACCCATCATACCAAGACACTGGCTATGTTTGTTGCATTTTAACAATGGACAACACAGCCAACATGGATACAGCAGAATACATCATGGTCAAAAAGCAAGCAAAAAATCTGTTTCCAGTTCCTCCATTTTAAATTTTAGGGGTTATTTACGCATCCTCAACCATCGCTATCTGGCCAGTTTAGCATTACCAATTAGCCAAACATATAAATTTATGAAAAAGTCATAGAGACATAGGGAGAATATTAATTCTGCACACAGGCAGAATCCAGATTAGAAGTCAAACTCAAGTAACAGACGTGGAAGTTTGCAGTGCTAAGCATTGTGTCAAACCAGTCTACCACAAGTCACACTGTTTCATTTAAGTTGTTTGTGCAATCAGCACATTGGATTAATTTCTGCAAGCGAATCCCAAAAAGAAGAGAAGCAATGTAAAACACAAGTTGCTGTTGGCACATATGTTCATGCCTTTTTACTTAAGTTAAAGCAAAAATTTAGTTTATTTCATAATGTGCAAACAAAGTGAAATAAACCTACAGTCCACAGACAACATGCACACACCGGGAATCCACAGCAGGTGTAGAAGAAATGACAAAAGTTACAACAGCACTGCATTTGTAAAGCACACAACATTTCAGAAAAGCATGTTAAACCTATTTTTATACCCTATAAAACACATTCGAGTAAGATCACTTACTGTAACATTAACAAAAAAAAAAGAATGTCGCTTTATTGTTTTGCAGCAGTTCTTAAGCACTGTTCCTTGTAGAATTGTTTCTTTGTCTTTATTTTAAATATTTGGACTGTTTGATTTGCATTGCCAGGCTTTAGATAAACATTCACCTAGAGATAAAGTGTGTATTGTTTAAGTTAATCTTTAGTTACCTACACCTACTATAGGAGTCCATCTATTACTGAACCCGCCTAATCTAAATTCAGGGTGGTAAGAGTCGGAGTGCAAAGTAGGAACCAACCCTGGGTGGGGTGCCAGTTCACACCAAGTCCACTCCAACTCATACTGAGTGACTAATGTGTCTAACATGCACATCTTTGGGATGAGGGAGGAAAACTGGAGCACCTGGAGAAGATCCCACACATCCACAGAAACAGGAAAGGGCCAAGAGTTGAAATTCTAAAGATGGGAGGCCACTGTGCTTGTGTGCCATCATGAAGTGAGTACAGTAATGCTGGTAATGCTGCACACTAAAAAAAGATACAAGGCGAAAGGCAAGTGCATTGAGTTTACTCCATTTGCATGTTAAGTTTGCTGTGAATGTAGCTGCATAAAGAGTTTCATTTTTATTTTTACTGGTTTGGTAGTCTGTTTCAGAATGAATAGTTAAAAGAAAACTTTTTGGGTGTTTTTCTATTATTTTGATTATGCTGGATTGGTCTAATTATTCAAGAAGTAGGCACAGTACGTGTTTGAAGTTACCACCTCTTTTTCAATGTATGTAAAAGGTGTACATAAAGAGCAACGCTGAGGTGGCCAGCAGGGACATTAGCAAACAGATTACAATAAAATCTGAGACCCTTTTAAAGCACAAAATTAGCTTTAAAATACTTATACACTTTTACACATCTATTTTACCTTAAGAATGCTTATGTAGATATTTGTTGTTTTTTTCTGATAAATGAGTCTGATGCTTATTACTTAAATAAATTAATTAATTTATTAGGTAAACTAGAAGTGCAGAATATTTATCAAAGAGTCTCTCTTTTATCATTTCCAGGTGAAATTTAACATTTAAGAAATACCTAATATTTAGACTAGTAAGCATCTTGTGTTATTTACTTTTAGATAAAAAAATGATGTTTCAGACATCTGCATTTTATTACCATAAGCTTAGCTATATCAGATAGATAGATAGATACTTTATTAATCCCAAGGGGAAATTCACATATCAGTATATATTCAAAGAAGTCAAAATAAACTGCCGTGACTAAAACAGAATTTAATTAATCAGGTATGGCATACAAAAGTAAAAGTAGTAATTTATGTTTCACATTTAAGACCCATTCTGTGTTGCATTCTAATATCTATATTTAAGTACAGGGGTAATTTGTAATGCACCAACAAAGACCAAGATCTACTGTAAAATTCATTAAAAATCTTAGACTTACCCCATTGCTAGACTCTCCAGCTTAGTGTGAATCCCTTGCGTGCTTCTTTTAGCCTGCCTGTGCTCTCGTTTTTCTTATTACTCGCCTCTGTGCTATCGTTATTTGTCTGGATCATTGGCATTATTCCACTTCTGTTCTATATAAGGCTGTTATCTGAACCTTTTTAAAAAACACTGCTTTGGTTGCATCACTGCTTATTTCCTTTAGGGCTTTTCTACTCCTTAACATTTTGTGAGCATTTCTTATCAGTGACAAAATGGGTTCAGACTTGTTGTTTTAAACAAATTAGTTTAAGGAAGACTGCTAATTCAATATTTGCAATTCTGTACATGCTTCCAGGTTATATGCAAATATCACAAAATACTGGTAATCAATTTCCAAGTTAGATGAAAAGTGCAAAGTCTAGCATTTTTTTAATTTTGCTGAAACATTTACTACCATGCAATAAAGTTAGGATTAATTCATTTTGATGTTGCAAAAACAGTGCAAATGCAACCTCAGAACACAGGTAAATATTTCATATTTAGTATACATACAAGAAAATACAACCACAACATTGCACTAAATAAGTGCTGTCCATTGTATGTTACTAATAACACAACATAGATACAGTAATCAAAAACTGTTAATAAATGAACACCTTTTATGTGATAGATAGATAGATAGATAGATAGATAGATAGATAGATAGATAGATAGATAGATAGATAGATAGATAGATAGATAGATAGATAGATAGATAGATAGATAGATAGATATCCTATTTAACTGATGTGTTGGTAAGATAAAAACGTTTGCAGTAGTCACTCCTAGGACAGCTGTCCCTAAACAATTGTCATTGGTCCAAGGCTGCCCTGGTCATAACATCAGAGCTCTTCCTCCCTAGGTAGTTTTTCTTGAAATCTGTGGAGGGAAACAAAACCAGTTAGTAACTGTGGCCAATTCCTGTCCCTTCTCCTGATGTGCCTTAAAAATAACCCCCTCTAAGATACTGTCCATGTGGTTGATCTTGCATATTAGTAATTTATCCTGTGGCCTTCATTGTCATTAGTTTAATAATGTTACACCCACCCTTTGCTCAACTCTCACCTGGCATATTTTTCGAAATGACTACATTGTAACACTTTCTTTTTTTTGGTTGAGGTGGATCCCTGTCATTTAACATTGCACACTTTATGTTACAGTACATATGCATCCTTTTCACTTCCTGCCACCCTTTCTTTATCTGCTTATCTTGTCATTACACCTGCAACTACCAGTTTGTCATATCTCCAAAGATGAATTAGCATTTTTTCTTTAGTGGTTCAATGAGATAAGCATTGTTACCTATGGTGTATTATTTTTGAAATGGCTACAACAAGCCAAAGCATAACATGCATCTAAAGGTCATAAACAGTAATTTTCTAAACAGCTTAATCTAGACCAGGGTCACAGGGCTGAAGTCTATCCCAGCTAGCACAGGGTGCAAATCAAGAACAAACCATGGACAGGGAACCAGTCCTTTGCAATACATTTCAATGTTTCTCCCATTTAGTGATTTGACTATCAATATAATAATTCATTACAGATAACTAAGTAAAATAATTTGAAATACTGTATTTATTTGGTGTATTAATGGAAGCTGTACAGCAGTTGGGTCAATTTCTATTATTTTTTAAATGTAGAGCACATTTAATAAATAAAATTGACTTGACTTAACTATTTAATCTTAATTTTTTTTTTTGTTTATAATATTCTATGTTTATCTGCTGGTAATGATTTTGAGAATCTGGCACAAAATAGCATATCCTGTCACTTTATTTTAAACTAGCTGAGCTACCCGTCTAAGATGAGTTGAAATCTAAGTAATCAACATAGACATCATGTCTTTTATTTGATACATAGGTTGTCCATCTGGTCTGGTATAATAGTATGCACCTGCTCCCTTTCCCTTACAAGTGGTATTTTCCTTTTCAGTTAGAGACAGACCCCCACTTTTTTTGTTGCTTCCTCTCTGTGTCACTCATCAAACTGACCATTGTTATCGTCAAGGTGATTTCCTGAGAAAATACAACAGTGGTCGCCACTGCATTGGCCTGGTTTAGTGACTCTAGCCTAGTCATGCCAGGGCTTTGGTTTCCTGAATTGCATGTTAATTTCACGTTATTTTCACTCATCTATTGCTCATCATGTAAAGGTATCAGTCATTAGCATTACAGCTGTAATCCTCGCTTACGTGGCTCATGCAGGAGCAAGAAACTCTCCACCCTGCTGCCATTGCCACCATATAACACTGGACTGCAGACAGAGCTAGTGCCACCATTAAGATGAATTAGGCATTCGCCTGGGGTGCAAATCATAATGAAGGGGAAAAACCCAGTCGCATGGGTTAGCTACTGAACAGTCTGTTGGCATACTAATAAGCTTGGCCTAAGCATAAAATAATCTAGCACCAGCACTAACTACAGAATAGGCCGATAAGACCAATTTTCTTATATTAAGACCCTTACAGTATTTTTATTATCATTTTTGATTTTTAAAATTTTTCTTCTACATGTTTTGCCAATGTTTTAAATGTTTTTCCTTACCCTATCAACCGGATGGACACAAATATACAGACACTCACAGACATGTGTCCTTTTATTAAGGTGGATTTTTTGTTCCATTATGTATTCTATAATAAATATTACCATTTGTGAAATCCCTACATGCTCAAAATAATACCAACTCAAGAGTAAAATATTTAGTGATTTCATTTTTTTCAAATACATATGGATAGAACATATAAAGGCAAAATACCAACTGCTAAAATAACAAAAAAATATAAAAGCCTAGTTGCTCTTCTGAGCATAGCTACTACAGATTGTCACACACGTGTGCATGGGAGGCAGCTAAATGGACCAAAAGAAGGTAATTCCATGCCAGGCCAGGGGGTGGTGGGACTAAACCTTCCTCTTTTATCTCTGCAGACCAGATATGGGAAATTCTGCCTTTCAATTCTGGCCCCAGTGACATCACTTCCACCTGCCTGCTCTATGGTGCAGCTGTTTCAGAACTGACCACCTCCTTCTGGCAGTGGCAGGCATTAAAGGTGGTGGACTGCAGATAAAGTCTAATACTGGCTTTTCTGTCAAGAGTTTAACCTTTCTTCTTAGATGATTCATTTCTGTATGTTGGGTGAGTGATTCTTCAAAATGGGAGAGACCTTTTTTCACCACCTGCCTCCAGGATTGCCATTCGAAAGCCACCATTTCCCATGTGTCCATGTCTATGTCTAAGGTCTTCATGTCTCTCTTGCTGGCATCTTTGAATTTCAACTGTGGTCTGCCTGCAGCCCTTTTCTCATTTATCAGTTCTAAATAGGTCCCTGGGTATTTGGCCTGCAACCATCTGAGCAACATGTCCGAGCCAGTGCATCAATCTTTGCTTAAGGAGCACATATGGGCTATCGATCCCAGTCCTCTTGAGGACAGCATTGTTGCAGACTTTGTTTTGGCAAGGGATGCTGAGGATTCGCCGGAGGAAGTCCTTGTGGAAAACATTGAGCTTTTGTTTGTGCCCGGCATGTAGTGTCTAAGATTATCTGCTGTTAAGGAGGGTGCTCCTGACACAGTCTTTGTAGACTTGCACCTTAGTGTGTTTTGTCAGCCTGCTGTTGCTCTACACTCTTTTGTTTAGTCTGGACATGTGGCAGCCCTTACCAATATGTTTATGTTACTCCACTTCAAGTGACAGGGAGCCTGAGGTGGTTGAGCCTAGGTACACAAAGTCATGGACAACCCCCCTTTCATGGGTGGAGATTCTGATGTTGGATGGATAGTCCACATTCTGCCCCATGTCCTGTGTTTTTGTCAGACTAATGGTGAGACTGAAGTTAGGACAAACCCCACTGAAGTGGTCCAGAAGTAGTTGCAATTGCTGCATCATCCACAAAAAAGAAAGTCACACATGCACTTCACCTGAACCTTGGTTTTAGTCCTTAGCCTAGAGAGTTTAATAAGCTTTCCGTCTGACCTGATTAAATTAATTTATGCATTTATTTCTAAAGAGCTGACTGATGCAATGTGTTATTCAAAGGCTGTTCAAATTTAATTCACTTCAACTCAGTTTATTTTTGTATAACACTCTTCACTGACATCATTCTCATAGCACCCGCAAAATTTTGCAGGTAAAATACAAAAATCTATAAACTTTCTAAATTACTAATAATATAATGTTTAAACATAAAGATGTAGATTCATTTAGATAAATAGTCACACAAAGCAATTCCAAACTGATTAACATAAGGGTATCCTAAAAAAATCTGTTGAAAATATGTACTACTGAGAGATCACTGGAACTTTGCTGATGTTATCCTTTCTGGTGGATTGCACTTAGAGTTGGGTGCAGCATGTTGTTTATACATGAAACTTGATTAATATATATAGTTTGCTCCTAAAATTTAATTTTTGGTTGACACTAAGGGACCAGGCAGTACCTTTTATGGCTTTTTTTCTTTTTTTCAGCAGCCTAACAGCAAGGGTTGTGTGCACATTGGCAGCACATATAGCTGGAGAAGAGGATGAAGTAGAGCAATGTGTGAAGTGGCAGCCGTAGTTCAACAGTAGGACAATACTATTACATGGCCTTATATCTGTTAATGGTAGATAAATGATTGAGTTTCCCATTAAGTAAAGAAATAAAGGAATCCTAATTAAGTTAAGTGAGCTACATCATACAGAAGACAACGAGCATTGATGCAAACACAGTGGATAATGAGCATTGATACAAGAATAAAGAACACAATATAAGGGAGACCATTTAAGCAGTTATTGAATTAAGCATTGTGTTAGAAAGAAAGGAAGCAGCAATGAGACAGTTTCTTAGGGAAACAGACAGGTTTAAGAGAAAGTCTAGTATGACATTAAAACATATTCAGCAGGTAGCTTAAAGTATGTGAGAATCAGTGGAAAGAAAGTATGTTGTAGTAATTGTGAGAGTATCTTTAACAGTACTAGGGGGATTTCACTTTCACCAAACAACAAATCTACATTTTCACGGATACACCTCTTCATTGGGAAGAAACACTACTTTTCCCTGATGGCATCACAAATTAGACGATCTACAAGTCTCCGATATATTCAGTCTCTTTTTCGCTGTTCTGTTATTTCACCGAGTAATAATTTCTGTTTGTTTACACCAATGCAATCTTTACTATTATTTTTTTTGAGACTTTCGAATTTTAGTACTTTCATTATCTCTAAACTGCTCTGCATGTGTATCATGCCAGTGTTTTTGAATTCTTTATGACGTTCTACTTTGTAATCTACTCTTTGTCTTTTATTTCCAGCCCTGGGCGTGGTTTAATATCTTGGCACAAAATCTAATCTTGCGGGACTTGAAAGTATCTCTCTGAAAAAGTCACGTCTCATCCCAGGCTAAAAAGTCTCATCTCGTCCCAGGATTTTTTTTTTTATATAATAGAGAGACATACAGTGGTTTAGAGAGGCCCAGTAGGTAATAAACAGATGTTCACTAAATGGATTCTTAAATTATTTTTAAACTTTAAAGGGCTAAAAAATAAATTTGCAAAACTCTCAAGTAAACTTTTTTCACATTGTCATTATGGGGTGTTGTGTGTAGAATTCTGAGGAAAAAAATTAATTTAATCCATTTTGGAATAAGGCTGTAACATAACAAAATATGGAAAAAGTGATGCGCTTTGAATACTTTCTGGATGCACTGTATCATATATATATATACAGGGTATATATATATATATATATATATATATATATATATATATATATATATATATATATATATATATATATATATATATAATATTTTCTATATTCTGCATGATGTTGGATGTTGGACTGGAGGCTGGTTTTGACAAAATCGGCTTTCAAGAGGCCTACATCTGTGGAAGATGCCAATTGAATCAACGCTGCAAATTCAGAGTTGCTGAACTTGAGGAGGAGCTGGCTACCCATTTCTGTAGTAAGAACTGGTAGATGTCTCCTATTTGTGCTTTAGGGAGATGATGGAGGAAGAGACTCAAGACTAGAGAAGTAAAAATAGGTGGGTCACAATTAGACATAAGTGCAATGCAGGAGGTGCACTTTGTCCAGGGACATGAACCCCACAACTGGAGATGTTCAGCCATTTTCAGCATCTGATAACTCTGAGGTAATTAGATCATGAGTCCCAACAGGTGACCTCATGTTGGAAGTGACATACACAAGGGCAGACTGCCAGTTCTGCAATTCAGATTTAAAGAGAGTTGTGAGACCATATTTATGGTCTGCTTCTCACAACTGAGGGCACCGTGGCGGATGTTAGCTGACTTGCTGACCAACCACAAGCGTTACCTGGTAGATAACCACCCATACAATCAGATTGTGATTCAGACTACGAATGCAGTGAATGTAATTACCCTGATCTACAGGCTGTCAAATAAACGAACCACATGCCGTGGCGCAATGTTAGGGGCTTCGCCTCTAGCGCTGACGTCTGAGGTTCGATTCCCGAGAGGGAGTGCAGTAGAGTGTGTACACCTGATGAGCCCAGAATTAGGGCGAAACACGTGTCGCGTACTCTTTGCATTATTTGACAGTAAACTATTTCAACCATTCTATGATCTGCTTCTCACAACTGAGGGCACCGTGGCGGATGTTAGCTGACTTGCTGACCAACCACAAGCGTTACCTGGTAGATAACCACCCATACAATCAGATTGTGATTCAGACTACGAATGCCATGAATATATATATATATACTGCATATATAGGACTAGAGATGAAATATGCACAGCTTATGAGCCACTGTAATCAGTGGATATGCTAGACTAAAGTCTTCATCCCTGATTTAAAAGCTGAGGTGCATCGTTCTGTTTGTAGCTTTTGGTTAATTCAACACGCTTCCACAAGAATCCTTGCTACAAATAGGAAGTATGAGTAGATAACTTCTGCTAGTATATCTTTACACTGGCATTTAAGTGTGGGGCTGAGATTAAAATCATTCTTCTTACATATAAAGGTTTAATGGGTGTAGTTCCTTCAAAAATATATCCCTAAAAACCAGAGTGCATGTTACAGTCATAAGGGGCTGGTCTACTAAAGACTCCAAAGATCAATAAAACAACAGTTGAAGGGCTAAGCTTTGTAGAAGATCAGCCCAGACACAGACAGACACGGACTCAAAATGTCCAAAATAACACACGTTTATTTCTTTATACTGTCCCGCACACAACACAGTGCTCCAATAACACAACACTCTGTCTTTTCGCTGCCTCTGCTCCTTTCTTCCTAAGCTTTGCCCTCCTCCTCCCGACTCTGGCTTCTGGATGGAGTGAGGCGGCCTCCTTTATAGTGCACCTGGAAGTGCTCCAGGTGTCTCTTGATTAACCTCCGGGTGTGGCAGAAGTGTTGCATAGGAACCCCGCTCCTCTTCTGGCAGCACTTCCGGGTTTGGCTGACATGCTCTATACCCAGACTCTGGAGCTGTCCAGGTGCCCCCTGGTGATGGCCACGGACCCCCAGCGGGTTGAACTTCTGAGCTCCAAATCCATGGCCCCGATGCAAACCCAGGGGGCTGCCCTCTCGTGTCCCGGGGGAGGTACTCCTGGTGATACGCCCATTCCCCCAGTCTTCTCTTATAAAGGGCGTCCCATCAGGGCAGGATCCCCAGCCATCCATCACAGCTTTTAGCCACAGGGTCTGAAAACTGTGGAATGATCAGCTTGCATGTGTGAGAGATGTTGCTTTAAAAACAAGTATGAAGATTCATTAGTCACTATGGTCTAGCTGTTCATCTTGCATCTGTTATCAGTCATTTTTGTTAGTCATTTGTACAAAATATAAAAATAACAAAAATTTTAAGCTATTACTGATCCTTCTCTGTTCTGTTTCTCTTCTTGGTATCTTGCTGGGGCTCTTGGTACCATTGCTGTACTGTTTGTCCTGCCCATAGGAAGGACACCAGAGATACTGGAAGCCTTGGAATCCAAGGATAAATGGATTCAGTCCTCTTATTAAATTGCACAAACTTATGTAATATTATAAAATGCCTAGGGGAGGGTGGATGGGCAGCTGGCCTAGATCTTCAGAACTGTGCATGGGTCTGACTTTGTCTAGGAGTTTCTGTTATAACTGACCTGTACCCTCCAGATGTTTTTTTTTTTCTTTTCTCCTTGAATGCTGCTGACAGGATTTTTGTATTTGCTTCTCCTCTGTTGTCAGTTTGCCATATTTAGTAATTTGGTAAAATCTTGCAATCTGTATTTTATCAGCAAATATTTTACAGGGCTCTGAGCTTGCACTGAATTGAATTTCTATTGTGACCATCTCTCTGCTTTTGTAGTCTGCCTTTGTCCTGTAGGAATCCTCTGCCTGATTCTTTTACCTTTACTGTGTATGACCTACTGCTTCTTTTTGTCAGTTCTATGGTTAATGGACTGTGGAGAGGCTGGAATTGAGGAGGTGCACTTTGCATGCTCACTTCTGTGGGTACAACAGGCCAGCATGTTCCTGATAAGGACAAGGTCTAAAATAACTTCTTCAAACATCTTGCCAGTCCTCTTAATCTCTTCTTTATCTCTGAGGAGATGGTCAATAATCCCTGACCTTCGCTGGGTCACCTGCTTTCAGGTGTCTGGTGGGAACATAGCACATTTCCAGCCAGAATGTGATTTGTCCTTTCCTGCCCTTCTGAGGCACAATGCCTAGTAAGGCCTGCCATGACGATGATGGAAGAATTCACAGGATTCTATCTCTGCAGTCTGTCATGGAATTTCTCCATGCCCCTAGCAGTCACTTGCCAGTGGGACGCTCCCTCACATTTGATACTCTGACCATTGTAAATATGTGAAGGAAAAGCAGTTTTAAAGAAACGTTGGAACACTTTAAATAAGAAAGTGAAATAATCTAAAAAGGAAGGCTGAGTGAGGGCGCAGCAAATTTTACTCCCATTCAGCAAATATTAGTCATATGACCTGAATGCCATTTGATGATCTCTGAGGTTTATTTCAAAACTTTTTTTTCTGTTTTGTTCACAACAGTTTGAAATCTAAGGCATGAAAGACTTCTAGTCAATGCTCAATTACTGAATCTCAGTGTTGAACGTTATAAATACACAGATGTCCTGCCTGTGGTTGACTCTAGCCTTATGTTCTGTATTACTAAAATTGGATTTAGTCCACTTTGACACTGTTTTAGAACACAGATGGATGAATATATCAAGACATTAGACATACAGTATATACTCATTTAAATATTAGAATATTTAAAAACTAACCTTTATATCTTTCCTTTTGTTTATAATGCTCGTATCCAGTAATTATTGGTGATGAATATTACTAATTGCATAATGCCAGTCATATGAATGTTTCTGGGTCCAGTCAATGAAGCCATTTAGTAAAAACCTCTCTACCCACATGTGAATGATATAAACTCACACTGCACTGAAAGTCATTGCAATCTTAAACATATTTTCCCTATAGGAGGACAAATCATCCAAATCCTCCCAACCTAACAGTTATGTGACTGTCTCTTAAGCTTGTGATATATAGTTTCAAAATAAGATAACAGAGCTCTGAAGAGATTGTCGCTAGATTGTGTTCTGTAGTACAAAATACTTCATACCGGACATCTTTTTGCATGATTGTAATCTCTCAATCCAAAACAGGGAGGTTGGAAGAGTGCAGTTCATGTTACAGAGCAACCTGCTGTGAACTTTCACCATAGTCAGGGTTTCCCCTAGGCAGCCAGGTTAAGAACTCTGTAGAAGCCTGGCAAGAAGAGTTCTCTTTGTCTGAGTTTGCAGATGCACAAATGACTGCCCCTTTGTTCTCAGGCAGAACTATTAACAGGGCATGACCTTTTAAATTATTCTGCTATGTGTGAAAACAGAAGTTGTAGGAGTAAATAAACTGATATCACTGATTTTTTTTTTTTTGCAGGATCTGCCTTATCACTAAACTTTGGCTTGGTGTGCTGTGCTGCTCAGCCTCTCTGGGCAAACCGAGTCCCAAACCATTGACTTTTAATACATTTGTGACCCATTCAAGGTGATTTCTAACTTCAGTCCTATTTCTATTGAGTTATCCTTAATGATTTGAGTGGGATAATATGGACATGAGAAGTACAGTAGATGGATGGATGTTTATTTCAACACCACTTTTAGAGTCACATTACCAAATGTACCACATTTCCAACTATTCATTTCTTTAGAAAAAAAAATAATGACCTGCTTTTTTTTCTCTAATACTCTTAAATGACGGTGTGCATTATTCAACAAAATCAATCGACCTAAATTTTAAAATATCTCCTGGGAACTAACACTTCTCAAGTAAAAGAAAATTTGCGGTCTGTGTACTATACGTCCTGGGTGCTACACTGCCAGGAAAATGCTAAAAGCAGAATATGTATTGTGTACTGTGTTTAAAATCTAAAGCTTCTAGCTGTAAACCACCAAACCCTAAAACCAGCACTACCATCTGCACAAAGAAAAAGCAATGCATTTCAATTCATGCCATTTTTACTTGCAAAGCTAATTACCAATGGTTATACACATTTCTGTCCACTAAAAATAGGGTAGAAAAACAAAAACCACAAGCACTGGCCCATCTACTTAGTAATATTTATTCTAAAAAGACCTGCAATGTACATTTGATAAAGGAAAGCTCTATTCTTTTTTTTTCTTTTTCTGTTAACTTTGGTCACCATATCACATTATTTATTTTACTTTAAAGACAGCTTGTGTGGCTACATATAAAAGGAAAACATTTCCAAAGTTGATCAAACACCTTTTAAGTGTTTTTGTAGAAATGATTGGTTTCATTTTGACATAAGTTGGCTTCACAGGTACCGTGCAATTATACTTATATCTACGCTGTCTAATTTATAACGAGAGACAATGGTTTGTAATTCTCTAGCGAACAAATGCTTTATTGGCCTTAACCAATACCAAACGCACCAGTGTCACATGAGCAGTTTATTTCCTATAATGCTAAGATCAGACACTACATTGGAGTCTTTTTAATGTAACTAATTTTTCTCTATTTGTTGAAATACTCATTAGATATTAATGCCATCTCACTTCTTACTGTGCTTGAACCTTTCCAATCATGGCTTCAGTAGTTCCCAGCCAGTGAAGAGATGTAATCCCTCCAGCGTGACCTGTGTCTACCTGCTGCTGCCATAACCCTCACCACCAAATGTGGTGTGAGAAGGTAGGATGATGAATCAATAATTATGGACAGCCCTTGAGCTGATGTATGCATGTACTACACTTTAGTGCAAGGCCTCATGTAGGGTAAGATTAGTGTAGACTGAAGCAGATTATCTGAAGTTGGAGTAGTAATTCAGAAAAAGACAAGTGCATGCTGATAAGGTTTAGCTCATTTTAAAATACATTTCCTGTAGCTCTTCATCAGTGCAGAATTCTTTGCCTAGGTTGTTATCGTCTTTCTTTTGGATCTTTTTGGATAATTTGTCTAAAACTCTTCATTACTTCATTTCTTGTAGAAAGTGACCTGTCACCTACATAGATCAAACACGGAGATGGCTTGCAGACTGTTTCAGAGAGCATATTTGAGCTGGTAAAATCAAAGACCTTACCATCTTATTGTAATAACAGTAGTCCCAACCTATAGGGCAAAACAGTCCCGTGTATTGTATGTTTGTATTGAAAGTAAGTTCAGTTCAATTCAATTTACTGTCACTACACTTTACAGTGCAATTAAAGACATTTTTGATACTCCTGTGGTGCAGACATATACAACAACCATATACAATAATACACAGTGCTATGCCACAGCAAACACAAACTACTAAAGGAGGCAATCACAATAAAAAAGCAATACATATCAATTAAAATGCAACAATATCAAATAAGGAAATAATATCAGATATAAGAATGCAACTTGACAGACAGAAGAAGTAATAATCAAAAATACAAGTAAATAAACTACAGAAGGGCAGGGACATTGAATTTGCAATACTATATAATTGCTAGTGCATATCTTACATAATGGTGCTTTAGCTATAGATCAAGAAGGTGATGGCATCAGCCTTGGCTACAGAATGACAAGTGTGAATCTCAGAGGCTGAGCTAAATGTGAAGGCAAGTGTGACATTAGGAGATGATTTTGGAAAAACACTCAAATGACAGGAGGAAGGGCCAAGATTAGAAAGAAGGAGGTGATATTGGGAATACTCTTTATTGTCAAACAGTGTTTGTGGAGTGGATAAGTCACTCCAAAGGGTACATTTGCACTCACCTATATAGGTAGTCTTGGAGGAGGTTGTACTCTAGGTGGCATTGTTTTCTGTCTCTACTTTGCACTTTGATTGTTCCCTGCATGTTTCCCTCCTTGGTACATTTTGCATTATTTAATAAAATACACTTTTTGCATATGTACTGTAGTCTTTTTCCATTAATTAGGGATCCCACAAGAGCGCCCCCTACAGCAGTCTTAATGAAATTGTTAATTACCCCAATTTAATCTGCTTGTCTAACCACTGATTCACCACCACAAACACATAAGAAATGATGTCTTAAAAGAATGCAAGGGTGTCTTACTTTCAAGCCAGTAGAGCCTGGAGGCCTTGCCCAAGTTAGAAATGGATAGATTTCATTTTTACTGAGGGGGTTTAAATTAGTTACTAAATTTTTAACAATCTGTCAGGTGATTCCTGATGCAGGACAAAAGAAGAATGTAGAATCACTAATTTGGTAGCCATGTAAATTATGAGCCTGTTAGATTTTGTCCAGTAAAGTGGTGCTGCATTCCTATTTGGAACGAGTGGCCTCAAAAGAAGAATACAGCAGGTGCAAGAATTCTGCCCCAGATGTTGTTGTTTATGACTACAATATAATTTTAAAAAATGTTAGTGATCTTTTTAGTTACATAAGATAACAGTGGGTTAGAGAAATAAATAAAGGTGCTATAAATCGTCATTTCAAAATAAATTTAATAAACAAAGCCTGCTGGTGACATTTTAGAATAAGAATACTGTAATCTTTATGAGATCAAATATTGGCCAGATTGTAAGAATTATGACATTTTTTGACATTTAAGTAATGTGTTTAAAAAAATTAGTACAAATAAGTGTCAGCTGTTGAAATTTAGTAGTGTGAAAGAATTTTGGAACTTAACTCTTGCCATTAAACAAACAAGATTTACAACTTCAGCTTAATAAGACTTAAGGGTGATGCAGCGCTGTATTATAAAATCTAACTGCTGAACAGAAATGTAGAGAAAGGATGACTTTCATCTGTTGCTTTTCTGAATCCCATTTTCTGTCTGTTAGGGCTGCTAGTCTACACATACCTGAGGAGCAACTGGTGTAGACCTGGAACCAGTCCTGTCACAATGTAAACTCTAAAGCTACCACACTAACATCTTACCAGTAAGACTTGTGTGGACGAAGACACCAGACAAGACCGCAGGTGTGGTCATATAGCAGCTTTATTTTCTCATCGTCACAGTGAGCAGAGGTTCAGAAAAACAGGCAATCAATATTACATGACAGCGTCAGGGCTCTTCTGAACCCTGTCTGTTGGGTGGGGCAAAGTTTTTATACCCCTAGAATGCGTGATTTAATATCATTATGAAATACAGTCGACACTTTTATTATACACAATCCTTGAGCCCCTTCAACGCCCCTTGTGCAACTTGATTTCTTGGCCCCGTTGTTATGGCATTCAGATGTAAACTAAGGGAAAACGTGATAAGGCAGTCTCATGTGTGGAATGCTTAGACCTTGAGTCCTTTGGACAAATATTTTTCTGTTTGCTCAGCAAAGCATGTTTTTAAAGCTTACTTCTGCTTAACTTCTTTGACAAGGATTAGTACAAGGGAACGAAGAGAACATTCATCTTTCACACTTGCCAGTCAACATGATGGAATACTTTCGGTAGGAGCCTGAATTCCCTGGAAAAAAAAACCTTCATAAAATGGAGAGAGCAAGCAATTATCATAAAGGGAGGCACCAAAGTCAAGAACCAAACAGAGATGTAGGCTTGTGAGAAGACAATGCTGTCATAAAATTGAAAGAAAAATGTTTGAAAACTAGAAACACAAGCAAGCTTGGTAAAGGGTCTGATAATGTAAGGAAATATTAATTTTCTTGGAAGAATTCGATGTAAGGCAGGAACCAAGCCTAGATAAAACAGTACTGCTTTCACACATACCAACACTCAGCCAGATTGAAGCACTTGAATGTTGCCAATTAGTCAGCAATGCACATAGATGGAGAGCTACGCAGAAATGAGGAGAACATTCAAACATCCTAAAGGCAATGTCATATCACTCACCTTCTGGTTGTTGGGTATGCCAGATCTGCTGACCACAGTTGCTGATCTTGTCGCCTGGCCATATCAATTTAAACAAGTGAAAATTTCTGGCCATGTCACATTTAGCAATCGTGTGGCAACCTTCCAGCACAGTCGTGTTTACGTCTTTTTTTGACAGCTGATAACATACTGCCAGATGGAGATGGTGCTATATGAAGAGTTAACAGGTATGGAAAGTTTAACTGAAATCTCTTTTTTTTTCCATTTCATTGTGGTACATAAAAGATGAGACCTCAGATAGATGAGCTTGTATTCTGTTAGAAAGCCCTTTACGTTCCTTATTCCTTGTTGCTGCATTCTATGCATTGTACTTCCAGACAAGCATTCATTGGTTGTCAGCTCTCATGCACACAGAACACACCACTATGAATTAAGACAAAATATAACCTGTTTGATTTTATTGGAATGAGTTGCAGATTAGTTAGGGAGAGTCACTGAGCATATCACATTACATGAGGATTCATGGGAGCATGCTGCCAACTGCCTCCAACTCGCTAAAATTATACAGTATAATTAAAGGCTATGACTGAAATCGCTGGAAAAGTCACTAATGGATTGAGACAGGGATCAACTTCAGATTCCTGGTGCTGTGAGAACCACTGTGCCAACCATTATAAGAATAAAGTAAAGTGTAAAATCATACTATATGAAGACAACTAGAACATTTAAGTTTTACTTTATACATAGAAATAAATATTAAAACAGTGAATTTGTATTGAATATGCACTTCATTACTGAAAACTTGTGTCAGTGCAATGAACTTCACAGTTTACCAAATAACTATTGCAGTTTTTCTTGATCATTTTGACACGGTTCTTGAATTAGGAATGTCATTCTCCTTACTCAAATCAGTAACGCATTTTCCCACCCACATTGGTATTCCTATTAAAGACATTTTGTCATTATGTTGATGCATTGCTTATCTGACTCTGACAACTCATCAAAACAGTTTGTACTTTTGTCAGTGAGAACTACAGATCTTCTACTCACCTTAATACTGCCCAGCATTGCATTAGTGTTTTCAATCAAATCACTTTAAACTTTTTTCAAATGTATATGAAAGAGCAAGGCCAATCGCACACTGTCAGTGTTAATAGTAAATTGCTCTTCAATTGAAAGCAAATAGAAACACGTGTTCTCAGAATAGGTTTAGTTGAAGCAAATAGAAACACATGCTCTCAATTTTGTATCACAGGTGCATGTCATGACACTGCAAGCAAATATGATGTTCATGTTTCACTCAGTGAAAAGAGCTGAAAATGGAACACGAAAAAGCTGTCATGCAGATATAAGAAACAGGATTTATGAGAGAAGATGGTGTCTGAATGCATGGTATGGCAAGGTGGAGAAGAGCACACAGGTTACATGAAACATCACATTTCTGCAGTTTGCTTTAAACAGTAGAATCTGTGACCTCTGTATAACAACTGATAAATTTACAACCTTTGTGTTATCAGAAATAGTACCACTGCCTGGTGGGAGAGGGCCACTTTTGACACACTAGTATGACATGGCAATTGTGGACATGATGAGAGAAAACAATGCCATTAGGCTAAAAGAGATCCAGTGATCTGTTATGGAGGACAGTGGAACATTTTGGAAAACATTGTGTGAATCTCTCCACCTTAGACAGGGTCCTGAAAACAATCTGCTCTCTCTACAAAACATCTATACAAGGTTCCATTTGAGAAGAACAGTGTGAGAGTAAAAGAGTTTTGATACCTGTATGCACAGGTAAGCATATCAAGATTTTAACTATTTTTCATAAGCTACACTATTTCTAATGTTTCAAATGTGAACACTCTTTTTTTTGATTTTTCAGAGAACACTTGAGTTGGTGGTTGAGCTGAGTACATGGATGAGGCAGGATTTGACCTGAATAAAGTAAGGAGACATGGTAGGAACATCATAAGTCAGAGGGCCACAGTTGGATGTGCCAGGCCAGCGTGGGGGCAACGTCACGATGTGTGCTGCTATTACTGAACATGAGGTAATTCACTATGCTGCAGCCATTGGGCCCTGCAACTCAGTCCAGCATGTTCAGTTCTACAATGGCTCTTCAATGCCCTCATTTCCGGAAATGCAAGGGTGATTATGAGAGCCAACATGCCACTTCATGTTGTAGTTTAGGATGATGTAAGTTTTCACCACTGCAACCATGTGAGGCAATGGTTTGAAACCTACCAACAAATGACAATGCTGTTCCTGCCGCTGTATTTACCATTCCTCAACCCAATTGAGGAATTCTTCTCTGCTTGGAGGTGGAAGGTATTTGATCGACAGTCTAATAATTAGATTTCCCTAAAGGAAGCAATGGATGCTGGCTGTGAGGATGTCACACCTGAGGCTTGTCTAGGCTGGGTGCAGCATGCAAAAAGATTTTATCCCCTGTGTCTCAGAAGGGAAGACATCAGATATGATGACACAATATTGTGACCTACTAGAGATGAGAGTCAGGATACCCGTTAAGACATTTCATATTTTGCACTTTGTAGTCATTTTAGATTTATATATACATACTAGGGGGTTCCCCCCTGCTCGCTTTGCTCACCAACCCCCGTAGCCTGCACTACATGCCAGCCACTTCGCTTCTCTGCCGCTCATGTTGTGAAGAGGGGGGCTGAATACACCCCAAAAGATGCAGTCGCTCCTCTGAAAACCCCCTCTTAAACGGTGATACAATAGGAAACAAATAGTTTTTTTTTTTTACCTCCTCTTTGCTCATTCAGCTGCTGGCTTGCTGCTGCTGCTGCCGTGCTGCGTGATCTGCATCTTGAGTGGTGCTTCAAACATTTAAAAAACTGTACAGCAGCTGTCCTACTCTTTGTCTTTTATTTCCGGCCCAGGTGTGGTTAAATCTTATGGCACAAAGTCTCGTCTCACGGGATGTGAGTTCTTGATATTTTTTAATTTATAATTTAAAAACGAAATAAGAATCTGAAAATCTAACAACATCACATTAAAGATCAATAAATTCTGAAAAGAATGATACCAAACATATACAGTATATGTAGGTTTTAAAATAAGCCCACTTTAAAGCATGACAAAAAACGTGACATAAAAAGTCACATAAAATCATTGCACAAAATCGTTGTACTTTTAGGCTTAGGATTTTATATATATATATATATATATATAGTAGATATGTAGTGTGATTTTACTACACATTAGTTGGTGTTATGTTCTAACTCTGTACATTTATTATTTGTCTGTTTTTCTGATGAATACATTTTCATGTGTATCAATTTGCTTTTCTAAGTTTCAGCAATGAATATTGTGTAACGTTTCAAAAAAATACTTCACATTTCAGGGTTCGCTTCCCAGGTCCTCCCTGCATGGAGTTTGCATGTTCTCCCCGTGTCTGCATGGGTTTCCTCCAGGTGCTCCGGTTTCCTCACACAGTCCAAAGACATGTGTGTGTGCCCTGTGGTGGGCTGGCGCCCTGCCCAGGATTTGTTCCTGCCTTGTTCCTGCCTTGCGCCCTGTGCTGGCTGGGATTGGCTCCAGCCAATCAGTGACCCTGTGTTAGGATATAGCAGGTTGGAAAATGACTGACTTCACATTTCATTTTTGTGTTTGAACATTTTTTTACTCTATATTAGGCCTATTTTCTTGCAGTACTCTTTTCAAAGTCAGTAAGGTTTTGATAAAAGTATAAAAAGGTTTGGTATCTAAGTCTTAAAACAATAGTGAAAGGTTTTAATTCATTGGTCAGAGTGTTGAAGTGATTGACTGACTTTGCATGTTTTAACACATATGAAGAAGGTTTTTGATTGTTTTAGTGTCTTTTGCACAGATGAGTCTGTGTTATGAGAAATGTCTTAAATGTTTTGAGAACTGCATTGAGTGTGGTGTGAAAGATGGGAAAATTGCATCAAAGCGGTTGAGAAAAACTGTAATATACAGACTTTCCTTTAATAACAATAATGTAATAAATCCCTTTCCATCAATTTACTGAACCTGCTGTTTCCATTTCTGGTTGCAGAGTTAGAGATTATCAACAGCTTTGGATACCAGACAGGAACAAGTCTTGGACTGGTGCTCCTGTCTACTGCTGAACATGCACAAACCTGCAGTCACTGCCACTGGGAAAATTCACAATTAGACCTGGACTCAGAATACTTTATTGCCAGTGAGTGCTCTATGCCAGAATTGGTTGTGGAACAGTGCCAGCATTACAGGATGCAGTGTAGACAATACTCTTTTAATACAATAAACTAAAGAACCCAAAAGAGATCAGTATTCTACAGACACACTGTACCTAACATTTTCAAGCAACCAGTTTATCTAAGAGACGTTGGGTGAATAGCTACAATGTGCAATGTGTATGTGCAGATCACATAAAAGAGCAAAACCAGACCGAGAACCTGATGTCCTGCAAAGTAAACTATTGACTGGGAACAGCTTTACTGATGTAGTGCAATTTGACATCAGGGAAATATTGTCCTATAAATTGCACTTCATATTTACTAAAGTTGTGCAGAATGAGGGAAGACATATCCAGACTTAGGAAGAGGGCGATATACAGGGTGAAGGATTTCACAGGGGTGATCTGTACAACAGTTACTGAAGAGAAGTTGTGGAAATGGTGTGTTGTCTGGTGATGATGAACTTATACCTCCACCACGATGGCTGTGTGATAAAATAGTGATGGCTTGGGTGGGTGGAATCAGCAGCAAACTTACAAGCTCTCCTGTGTGTCCTGGCAGTGAACCCAAACCTTTACAGATGGTAGGTGACAGCCAGCGATCTTTTCAGCTAACCTGACCACGTGCTGCAGCCTGGTCTTGGAGACAGAGGAGGCAGCAGGGAACTAGACTGACATGCAGGATGTCACAACATTATCATTAATGGCCAAGAAGAATTTCAACATGACGCATCATAAGATGTTGACCTTCTTAAGCTGATATAGGAAGAACAGTCTCTTCAGGGCTTTTTTGATGATGGAGTTGACTTGCATGTCCCGTTTCAGTGTGTCAGCAATGGTGTTCCCTAAGAATTTAAATGACTCGAACTAACCTATAACACAACTCTTTGGCATGGGAAGAAAAACCATAATAGCATAGAAATCCAACATAGACACAGGAGGAACATGCAAACTCTGCACAGGTAGTGTTCAGGCTATAAACAGAACATGTGCCCATGAAGATGTGAGGTGGTAACATTCTAGCTAGTGCCCTTTGGTGTTGACAATGTTTAATACAGACAATTAATAATTACAATGATAACAGTTAATAGGAAATACAAAACAAGTTCAGGATACTTGACAAAAAAACAAGCAAATTAGCAGTCAGATTGTCAAGCATGAATCCACACTAGGCCCTCATAGGCCGCATCCACTGCTCTCACTTCTACCAATTTAGAGCTGACAGTCGACCTAGCATGCACATCTATAGGGTGTTAGAGATAAAGTAAATACTAAGAAAAAAACCCACACAGATAAGAGGAGAATATGCAGACTTGAAAACAAGTTAAAGTACCAAATAAAACAAACCAGACAGGGTAAGTGCCAGAGGAACAAAAACACCACTTCTTCTGCTTGAATTCTTACCATTTCTGCTTTGCTTAGTTGCCTGCAACTTAAACGACTTTATTGGAGATTGGCATTTAGATGTGTAAGTTGCCTCACACCTGGGAAAATACCCACAGCCAAATAGCATGTGCACAGCGACAAGTGAATAAAATATTTTGAGAGATTTTAGTGAAAAAGTGTGTTGTGGGCTGAAGGAAACTGTAAACTAAAATATCTGTCTAAAACATCCCAGGATGCCTTTTGTACACATCAATTGAGATTGTGAAAATGTTCATACTGTATTCATTAGAATATTTTTCATAACCTTTCATAAGGTTATGTCCAACAAGCTCATCAATTATATTCCCTTAATTCTCAAAGTGACATTCACTTCATGTTTTATTATGATTGCTCTATATTGAATGTCTTATTTCTGTGTCAGTTGTTACTAATTTGTGCTTGAATATGCATATGAATTATTTATAATGCTAGTGTATGTCATATGGAGGAATGTTCTATGTTCTTTGTTCTATGGTTTAGCCTTGTCCTTTCTATGGGAGTCTAATGCTGCATTCACTATGCTATAAAACAGATGGGAACAAATTTCACAAGAACGCCCTCTGAGAACAATCCAGAGTAAACAATGCTATCCGAATTACATAATGCTGACCTTTATCTCAGTCAGGTGTATAAAATAAATAAATATACTATATATGTGGCCAAATTTTATTTGGAGTGACAAAATACATCTTTAATACAGTTCCTTCATTTTCATGAAAAAAGGTGATCTTTAATTACTTTTATAGCAGTGCAGAGGAGAGATGCAACAGTGCTGGGTATATTAGGAAAAAGATGCTAAGGATAGAGCTGCCAGGCAAGATGAAAAGAAGAAGGCCTAAGCAAAGGTTTATGGATGTGGTGAGAGAGAGGACATGCAGGTGATGGGTGTAACAAAACAAGATGCAGAGGACAGAAAGATATGGAAGAAGATGATCCGCTGTGGCAACCCCTAACGGGAGCAGCCGAAAGAAGAAGAAGAAGACAGCAGACCATGTAACAAATTGAGAGCACCTTGCATTCTTCCAAAAATCTGACTGGAAACTCACATGAATGCCTTGAAGAAGGAAGGTGAAACATTACAAGTCGCACCTAGCCTGCATTCTGTCCATTATAGTAAATTACTCATTAAGTCAATTAAACAGCCCTCGGTTATCTTGTTTGGCTTCTTACCCTGCTGGGCCTAATGTCAATTAATCACTGCCTTATTACATAATAAGCATGACCTGGGCAGTAGATGGGGAAATGCCAAGAGACATTGTTTAAGCCCTTTGTCTCATACTCCCATGTTCTTAAGTCTCTCTTAATGGTCTTGCACATATTGTGGTTTAAACATTGCATTTCTTTGCTCCTTCTTCTGTTACCAGATATATAGATTAAACTGCAGTGTTGAGAAATCAAAACTAAAGTTCTGAATTAATATTGGTTTTCAACTGTATTAGCAGGTTAGCAATATTTCTTATGACTTTTAGTGTTTTTTGCTGCTTCTTTTTACAGATACCTGTAGTTACAGTCATTTGAAAAAGTAAGTACACTCCATGGAAATTGTTGACTTTTTCATCAAATTGGAACAGGCGATGTCATATTTTCTTGCAAACAGTGCCTATAAATAAAGGTTTTATACGTAAACAAATGGCACATAAAATTGAAATGGTGTATTCATTCTCATAATCTAAATTAACAAAAATGCAGATTTGTCACATGTACAAAGTAAGTGTATGCCTACATTTATCACCACCTCAAATCCATAAAATCCATAAAATTAGAATTAAATATTTCAGATTAGGTGCCAATGATTAGAACCTCCTTAGGGAACATGCAGGTGGACCCTGTCTCTTTTAAACCGTACATATCTTGGGTCTAGTGTTCTTTTTGCTATTGATGTGTGTGGTGTCATCATGCCAAGATCAAATGGCATTCTTAGGCCCTCAGAAAGAAGGCTGTGGATGCCTAGGAATCTGGCAAAGAGATTTAAAAAGATAGCCAAATTATTTGAAAACGATCATTCCACTGTAAGGGAAAATCATCTATCAGTGGCATCAATTTCCAATGACTTCTAATTTGTCCAGGTTTGACAAACACAGCAATTTAAGCCCAAGAGCTGACCTTTTATTACTAAAGAAGTTTTCAAGAACCCCAGAATTTTGGTGCAGGTTCTGCAGGTAAATCATACAACAGTTATTTTGGTGCAGGGTCTGCAGGTAAATCTTACAACAGTTAGTGTCAAAGTGTGTTCATCTACAATCTAAAAGAGACTGCACATATTTGACCTGCATGCAAGGTGTGCCAGGAAAAAACATTTGCTGTTCAAACAGAACATTAAAGTAAGACTACAGTTTACCATTGAACATATCTAGTAGGTAAAGACCAGTTGCCTCATGCATAACGCCGTGTATAGAATTCACACTATAACATGGTGTACGGACAAAAGCGGAAATGTTCGTATACACAAAAAAATCCAGATGCATAGATCTGTGCATTCGGCAAATTCCATGTTCTTCCGCTACATAAATCCCATTCAGCATGAAAAGTAACGCACATGCACACGCCTGCTGTCCAGCCCTAACTCCTCCCAGAATTACGCTTCTTTGAATATGCAAATCAATATAAATAGCCATTAAGCTCAACCTTCTGTGAAAAGACATTGGCAAAAGCACGGGGGAAAATAGAAGAATTTCAGCGAATACCAAGTGGAGGCAAAGATAAACTTAATTATTTGTTGGTTTAAACAGTGATATAATCAACAAAAGGAAGTTGATTGAGTGACAGAGAGTCGGAGAAACTCAAAAGTTCAAGTTCACAAAGTCGCACAGTGCCCGAAATAAAAAAAGAAGCATTCAGATATCAAAATCGGCATGAAAAGGCGAGTCATAGCCCACCATCTGAGTGTCATATGAAAGCTTATTAGGGTACAGAGAAAAGAAAAAAAAATAGGGACACAGTGAGAAAAAAGCTTGAAATGCCAATCTTAATCTCGAAATTTCCACTTCAATCATGTACTTTATTTTGTCATTAAAGTAGAACATCATAAACTTCATCTTTAAATCGTTTAATTTACTAGTTTCTCAAATACTATTGTAACTACAGTAGCACGTTAAATGCTTTGTTTTGTATGTGTTCTTCTATGTGCTCTATGTGTGAATCACTACCTGCTTTTTAAACGGGCTTTCTCTTCCTCCGACAGGACACAGAATCCATTACATTTGTGATTTTACAGCTCTCTGAATAATTAAAATACTTAGATGTATACTTGATATCATTTTCATGATGATAGGAATTAAAGCATGTTATTAAACATGGGAACACAGTGGCACAGTGATAGTGACGAGCAGGTGCCTCGTCCACAGATTGTTCCTGCCTCCCGCAAGATGCTTGCTACGCCGTTCACGACCTTTGATGAAATTATTTATTGCAGCAGTGCTGTCTCTTTCAAATGTACTAACCCCCAATTCCTGTCCTTCCTTTTCTTTCTTCAAGTAACCAATCGCCACACAATCAGCTCTGTAATAGATGTTAAGCCATCTGTAAGCTTAGAACGCTGATTCTTCAAAACTTTTAAGGAACATTGAAATATCTTCGTAGTACATGTTTATTTATTCTATCCATCTATCTTTCCAGTGTTCCAGCAAGAATACAGTGCGAGGCAGGAATAATCGGGGCACCAGCTTGTCGAAAGCGCTGCGACACCGTGTCCTCACATATTTAATTATTAACAATATAGATTATTTAAATGATGTTAACATTTTATCTGTATAATGTAATAAACATATTTTGCTGCATTTCATCTTAAAAAATTATATCGTCATCATATGTAAATTCGTTCTTTATAAAGTGGCACAGGTTGGGCAATATTATAACTGTATCGCAAGTTTACAGTGAGGTAATTGTACTTTTTAAGTACAAACAGTTCTAGAAGGAGCACTTGATTGACTGATGGAGTGCGTTTAGAGTTTTTGGGATGAAACTGTTTCTGAACTGCGAGGTTTGTACATGAAAGGCTCTGAAGCGTTTGTCGCATGAGAGCAGTTCAAATAGGCAGCATGGCTGAGGCAGCGTGTGCTTGATGCTGTATAGCGATAATGCTCCTTCTGATCAGCTACTCCGAGTGCTGCAGTGAGAGTGATATGGAAAAAGATGATCCGCTGTAGCAACCCCTAATGGGAGCAGCTGAAAGTAGAAGAAGGTGCAGTGAGAGTAACAACGCTAAAGCAGTTATGGTATTTGGAATAGTTTGGCTATTCTGTGGACCATTATATTGTTACAGGTTAATTACAATCAGATGCCATAAACTAATAAACAACATGCAGTTAATTTCAGTGTATTTATAAAGCCACGTCAGGGATGTGGATCTAAAATGAAAGGGAAGCCACACTGGGGAAAAAAGCACTGCTTTGATGCTGGGTGCCACCAATTTGCAAAACCGAGCGGAGAACTTGCGTACGCTAGGGTTGGAGCTACCGTGAAAATGTGTGTGGCTTTACATCAAGTTTAAGTTTTACACATCGCGATTTGAGCGTGGAAACGGGCTTACACAACATTTTTGTGTGCACACACCGTTTATACATGAGGCCCCAGGCCTTCTGGAAAAATGTGCAGACAGAGTAGTTGGCCACAGTAACAGTTGACATGTTTGGTAGAAACTGAAGGCAGCATTTTAGGAGAAGTACCTCATACCAACTGTGAAACTTGGAGGTGGAAGTGTCATGGGTTGGGTTTGCTTTGCTGCCTCGGGATTTGGGCAGCTTGAAGTCATCAAGGCACTTTGAATTCTGCATCATATCAGAATATACTTGAGGAGAAAGTGAGGCCATCCATTTGAAAGCTGAAGTTGAACCTGAAAGCTGAAATTGACTTTTCAACACAATAATGAATCAAAACCCAATAGCAAATCCAATGGAAATGGTTCAGAAAGAAGAAATGGAGTGTTATGGACTGGTTCAGTCAACTCCCTTACTCAAATCCCTTTGAAATGTTGCAGGAGGATTTGAAATGGGAAGTATATACAAGAAAACACACAAACATCTTGCAACTGAAGGAATGTTTCATGGAGTATTGGTCAAAAAGTCACAAAGTCAATGTCAGAGGCCAGGGGACAGTTATTCAAAATGCTTACAAGAAGTCATTTCTGCTAAAGGGAACAATACAAGCTTCGGGGGCCAAGGATGTATTCACTTTTTCCCCAGTATACTATTACATTGATACTTTTGCTGAATAAATCATCGAAAAGACAAATGTTTCCTTGTGTTTTTATTCAGGTAAATCATTTGTAGTTACTGTTTGCATGAAGATCTACTTTTTTCCTGTTCAAATATGCTGGAAAAAGTCAACACTTCCCATATGGTGTACTTACTTTACATTATACATAGTTATTGTCTGTTTTTCTGTTTTTCACCTGCATTGTTATCATTCTTTAATTTAATATTATTTATTGTATCAGTATGCTGCTGCTGAAGAATGTGAATTTCCCATTGGGATTAATAAAGTATCTATCTATCTATCTATCTA
This sequence comes from Erpetoichthys calabaricus, assembly GCF_900747795.2. NCBI lineage: Eukaryota > Metazoa > Chordata > Cladistia > Polypteriformes > Polypteridae > Erpetoichthys > Erpetoichthys calabaricus. Next base: position 136,013,063 of record NC_041395.2, on the reverse strand, counting down.
TCTATCTATCTATCTATCTATCTATCTATCTATCTATCTATCTATCTATCTATCTATCTACTTTTTCACATGTAGATGTTATTCAAGTTGCATGAAGAATTCTTAGAACATGTTATTTTAATTTCTGTATTTCTGTTATTAATTTTTTTAGTATTATGCTTTTGATTTTTTAATTTTGTTTAATTAATATCAGTATTTGAGGAGTATTTCATTCTCTTGATTACCCTTTATGTCATTTTTATTTATTCCTCTGCTCCCTGTTGATTAAGTATCCTTCTTTTGTTACTAATAAAGTTAATTGAATTACCTATTAAAGTTTTCTGAATTATTTTCTATTACATACATACTGTACTGTACATTCTTAATCCTGCTCAGGTTTGTTAGGGCCAATGCTAGAAGTACTGGGCACAAGGTGTCAAATAACACTGGATAGGATGCCAGACCATCAAAGGCAATGCAAATACATAAATACACACACCCACAACTAGGGATAGTTTAGGAACAGCAATTAACCAAAGCTGCAAGTCCTTGTAGTCCACATAGACAACAATTCAAAAGTGAACACACTGGATTTGTTAGGCTGCGGCACTAACCACTGGGCAATTGTAATGCTGCTCTCATTGACGAATAAAGTAATTGAGTTCATTTAATTGTGGCTGAAATGCCAGTTTAAGGGTTTGGCTTTGCATACGTTTTTGTAATGGTGGCTAATCCTACTGTATAGTTCTTTACACATTGTGAGATGTCAAAAGAAGTCACGGTGAACATGTTTGATTAAGCAAACAATTTTGAAATAATAACTATAAATGTTTGCTCTAAATCCGTAATCAATCAGATCAGAAGATGTACTGGCAGACAACTGCTCGCTTTCTTTTTGTTTATTCACTGTCCATGTTCTCAGGGTTATTTGTTTCCATGTGACAAATCATACGTAGCTGCTTTACTCATATTTTTTCTTGTTGGCCATTCAAATGTATCCTATCTCTGTCTTATTCCAACTTATTGTATTCTGGGAATTATTTGAATTAAAGAACAAAATATAATTTTCTTGAAAATTTCTCTCTAAACAAATTTTCTTTCCATTGCTTACATTTGCAAAGAAATACATTTTGTGGCATTTTTTTTTTAAATTCAAGTTCCTTTCTTCCTTTGAAACTGTTCACCACATTCTAATCTACTAAACCAAAATTCAACAGACTGTGGTTTTTATGACTTTTTAAATAAATGGCCTTACAGTCATGATGACTTTAAATTCTGAGACATCAGTTATTATTTATTTGACCATTTTAGATGCCTTTTCTGTTTGGCTCGCTTTAAATGATTTCTAAGAAAATGAAGGTGGCCTTCTGCTCTTGCTCTTGCTCTTGCTCTTGCTCTTGCTTCATTGTTTTCCTACAGCAACACTGAGGTAGACCTTATAAAGGTTTGTAATTAGTAATTGCTTATAATTAGTTTGTAATTAGTAATTGCCCACAATTAGCCATGACTTGCACATGTAAAATTGGTGGGGTTGCTGGTCGGGGGGGGGGGGGGGGGGGGGGGGTGCTCGTTATTCTTTTATACCTTCTAACAAACCGCCAAATGAATACACTGCTTATTGTATATTATATTTAGCATGCAATGATTTATACAATGACACATTGTTCTGATATGAATGACAAATGCACAGTATATGTTTTCCAAACATTAAAAACTGAAAGTTTGAAAGGGTGGAAAAGGTTATTTTGTATAGGTACCATAGATAAAAGCTTCTCTGTCTTGAAGTGCTTCCTACATCGGTTCCATATTCTGAGTGAATGAAGGACAATTGGGTTCTTAGTATATTGACAATAACTTGTATTTACTAGGGTACAAAGCAAGGAATATAAAGAAGTACTGCAGGATTTCATTTCTATTGCAGGCCAAACTTGTGTGTGTTCATCTATTTGTGTCAATGTCCAGGTTTTTATACCTTGTATATTTTCCACCCAGTAATAAAATAGAAAGTTAGGTAGAGCCATGCCACCTTCTGCTTTAGGTCATTCTAGGGTCACACTTTGTATGTGTGGATGTTATGAATTCCAAATAAATGAGGTTATGATTGAATCTAATTTCTTAAAAAATGATTTGTTATGTATATGGAGATGCTTTGAAATAGAAAAAGAAGCTTAGGAAGGATATTCATCTTGATAGTGTTAATTCTCTCTGCTAAAGTAAGATGGCGAGTAGACCATCTATGCATGTCTTGTTTAAGTTTTCCACACAGACAGCAAAATTCTGTTGATAAAGAGCATTATATTTTCTTGTGATGTTTACCCCTAGGTATTTAAAAAGATCTGCAATGATAAAAGGGAAGGTGCGCAGTCTAATGTTGTGTGCTAGAGAGCTCACTGGAAAAAGCATACTTTTATTCACTCGTTGGATCTCTTTTAGTCTAATGGAATTGTTTTCTCTCACCATATCTACAATTGCCATCTGCTCCTTGCGTTTCAAAAGTGGCCCTCTCACATCAGAATGAGGTAGTGGTACTATTCTGACAGTTTGACAAAGATCTCAGATTCTACCATTTACAGTAAACAGCAGAAATATGATGTTACATATGATACAGCAACACATTAAATATGGGATCGGATACGTGTTCTCATTCCTGAATGTTCGTATTACACAGGGTCATTGGTAGACCATGTCACCTGAGGCTGCATCCATCGACCAGCTTCAGCCAAACTTAGGCCCCGGTTGATAACGTGGCCCATATTTGTTGCCCTTGTTTCATTAGACGCCCTGCGAAACCTGTTTACTCCTCTCCCCTGACTCTTACTTGTCATCTGTGTACTCCTCTCCCCCTTGCCATACCATACATTCGAACACAACATCCTCTCACAAAGCCTGAGTGAAACATGAGCATCATATATGCGTGTATGTTATAGTAGTGCCATGACATTCACCTGTGATACAAGATTGAGAGGATGTTTTTCTGTTTGTTTCAACTCTTCTGAGAACACCTGTTTCTATTTGCTTTCAATTGAAGGGCAATTTATTACTAACACTGACAGTGTGTAATTGGCCTTGCCCTTTCATACATATTTGAAAAAAGTTTAAAGTGAAATTATTGAAAACATTAATGCAATGCTGGACAGTGTTAAGGTGAGTAGGAGATCTGTAGCTCTGACTGACAAAAGTACAAATTGTTTTGATGTGAAATGCATAAATGTACAAACACATTGAGAAATGCTAATGTGGGTGGGGAAACATGTTACTGATTTGAGAAATGCACTATGGGTAAGGAGAATGACATTTCTGATATGAGAACTATGTCAAAATGATCAAGAAAAACCATAAAACAAATCAAAAACTGATGAAAATGCTACATTCAAAAGTCAGTTCATGGACCATCCATTCTTTCTTTTACAGAACTGGATCCACATCACACTTTATAGTTTGTCTTTCAAGGCACAGGAGGACAATTCTTTTAGGAGATATGCTTCAGGAGATATGTCTTCATACCCAGCCCTCATTGCCTCTAGCAATGACATCTGGTTATGGGGCTGGTGCTTGTACACCTTCCACCACCATGTAGAAAGGGATAAGGAAGGGTGAATATGATGGCAGAAACGAGTTGAACATCCTTGGATAGGTATCAAACTAAGCTTTTATTTGAGTAGAGTGTGAAATCTCACCTTGTCTCAGGCTGTCATAACATTTGGCAGGCCTGGTGTAGCCACTCCTCTCTCAGTTTCAAGAATGACAGCTTTGAATAACCAATCCAAAAATAGTAGAAGACAATCTGTACTAAAGGTCCGAATAGTTGGATCATTGTGGAGCACACCCTGTTCAGATATCTTGGCACACATGTAGATGTTGCCACCATGTTGTCCAGGCACATCCACTCTGGCCCTGTGCCTGCCCATTGAGGTTCTTGCCATGCTGTCAGACCTTTTTGTGGTAAAAGCCTGCTACATCAACATACACAAATATGTGGAGGGATCTCACTACCCTGTCAACTCCAACACCTTCTGAATAAAATAACACTTACATGTAAATCACCATTCATTCATATATTGTAGCATTTACTGTAAAGTGGCAATGCAATATACTATAAATAAGTGTCAAAATACATGGCAGTGTGCAGGTACATGCCTACACAACAACAGAGTGTGAACTTACATGAACATTGTGATGGACAGCTGGCAGCTCATCCCGGCCGACGCATCCAGGCTGCTAGATGGAGTCTTCCCTGCGGCATAGAGGTGCCCCGGATTCACGCAGGGCATCATGGAAGATGGAGTTTGGATCCACTACCCTGCTGGGTACCGTGGGCGCCACCATGTGACACTGCAGGGAGACACGGGGACTTTTATTTTCCCTATAGCCCGGAAGTACTCCCAAGTCACGGGGATGGAAGAACAGACGTACTTCCAGGCTGAAAAAAAAATATAAGTTTTCATCTGACCCAGAAGTGCTATTGAATCACATGGACAGAAGGACTGGAGCACTTCCGGGTCAAGAACTATATAAAGGACTATGAGAGACCCAGCAAGCTGAGCCGAAGTTGGGAGGTAGAGTGACGGAGCTGCTGGGAGGAGAAGAGGATTGATTTATTGTATTGTATTATTGATGTATGTTTATTGGGGTGATTGTGATGTATACTGTGGCCCAATATCGAAAAGAAAAGAAAGTAAAAAGATTATTGGTGCTTGTACTTGGTGTCTTGGACATTTATCTGCGGGATTTGAGGAGCGACAGCGCCCTCTAGTGTCACAACATATAGATATCTTTGCTCCTATACCCTGTCACTATTTTGTTCAAATGGAACTTTGTATAGTTGCTTAGCTGTCACTGCATGCCTCGTCAATACATGGTCCACAGTTGACAAGCCAACAGACTCTATGTATGTTCCCGAATGTTGTCTTGTCCTCCACAGCAGCACTTTGGATCTCCCAGAGTGTAATGGAATTATTTGCCCTCACCACATTTACTACTTCCATTTCTTGGTTAGCTGTAGTTACTGGAGCTCTACCACCAGCATGGGGCAGTGGTACAAACCCAGCAGTAAAGAATGTAGCTAAAAATTTACATAAAAAGGACAGAAACCATAGATTTTTCAATACCATCTGAGATGTGAGACAACAGATCACTATACTCAGTATAATGACAGACTTTACAGTACTCTACAGTAATTATGTGCAGCTGTAGTGGTGTATAGGTACAATATTGGTGTAGCATTGAAGATGGATGTACAGTATTGTCAGTATCTGTTCTCATTTAAAAGTGTCCACAGAATGGATGCCACAATAGATCGGTTCACCTGAGGTTGCACCCATCTCCTGACCTCAGCCATGCCTAGACCATGGTTGATTACATGATCAACAATTGTGCCTTTCATTTCTGGATCTACTTTGGGGTTCCGACAACCACTCCTCCCTCTCTCTCTTCCCTGTTCATGTGTTCTTGGACCCCATGCACTCATCATGCCTTGTCCCTGTGCAACAGCTGGCTGATCCACAGCTGGCACTTTATATGCTTGTGAGTAAATCAGTCTGAGGATATGCACCTTTGAGAGGGGTTGACAGCATGTGCTTTCAGTGTTCTGCCACGACTAGAAACATTTGCTCTATGCTTCTTCTCACCATCTTTGTCCTATGTGTAAATGGCCTTTGTGTATTGGTTTATATGCTGTCATCTACAGCAATGAGCTGCTATTTCATTGCAACAGAGTTAGTTTTTGAGTTGACTGATGAATGTTCTGTTATGAGGAATTTCTCAGAGTCGATTGAGAAATGCACTACACAATGAAGAATGTGTTTAGAGTTGGCCAATATGTGCCTCAAAATTTGCAGTTTGTAAAAAACAAAGAGAAATGTGAGTGTGCTACGACCACATGCATTGTTGCTTTGAGGATTTCATGGTATTTTTGGTGGAAGAAATGTGTCAAATTGATTGAGAAAAAGTGTAAAGTACAGTAAATTCTCACTACATATATATGAATCTTTGCATATACCTGTTGTAAGTGCCTTGGAGGAAAAACAGGCATTCTGGCCGGGATGCAGGGTGATTTCTTGCCCGGCCAGGAGTCCATAATGGATTGACCAAGAGGACATGGGTACTGGGAGCAGTTTATTCCCCCACAATGGAAGGTGTCTTAAGTAGATTAAATGACAGGGTACACCCGTCTGCTAATGAATTTCAAAAGTAACTATTATGATTAATAAAACATCATTACATATAGTTTCCCAGGAATTAAACAGTTTATCAGGATTTATATCTAGTCCTGCCAGTAAAAGGGTGGAGTGATTAATTGCAGATTCCAGGTAAATGCAGTTTGGAAACTTTTATCCTGTTTGGCAGGAGATTGCATGAGAGGGATTTTGCCTAAGGCTTTACCTCCAAAGCACTTTTGGAGTTTCGTCTCTCCAAATGTGACACAAATCTCACAAATGTTTAATGCCCTAAATCATGCTTTTATTATTTTTTACTGCAGTTCACACATTCTGCTCAGTGAGAGAATGGTGACACAGCCTCACAGTCCAACAGACGAGATTGTGGGGTTTAACAATTTTTCTTTTTATTCACTAGAATGGATTTCCTGTGATGACTCTTTATTCGTTTCACAATTTCAGAGACAAATTACTATATTAAACTGCTCTGATCTTTATGAGTGCACATAGGACCAAGTTCATGAAATTTTCACAAATGCTGTTGCAACATTATCTAGAGTCACAATAAATTGTATTGAATCCAGTGAATGTATGCATAGGTACATTTTAATACAAACCTACAACATATACATTTACACATACACCAGCAAATATAGAGACTTTTTAAGAATTTCATAGTGCAATCCCCTTTTAATTTAAGTAAATACAAATTTTAGTTTTCAAGAGAGAGTGAGAGAGAAAGAAAAATGAGAATGTGCAAAAGCATAGCATCCAGTCTGAATAAGTCTTGACATGAGTATTGTTGATAGCTGCAAAACATTGGAATGGCTGGACCTGAACTTCTGTGACATATCCCAATATGTTTACAATCAATTCTGTTGTGGTGAAATAGTGTTAAGTTTAAATGAGAAATGACTTAATATGATTTTGAATGCATATTGCATTTGTATTGCCAGAATATGGTGTGGGCGGCACGGTGGCGCAGTGGGTAGCGCTGCTGCCTCGCAGTTGGGAGATCTGGGGACCTGGGTTCGATTCCTGGGTCCTCCCTGCGTGGAGTTTGCAATGTTCTCCCCGTGTCTGCGTGGGTTTCCTCCGGGCGCTCCGGTTTCCTCCCACAGTCCAAAGACATGCAGGTTAGGTGGATTGGCGATTCTAAATTGGCCCTAGTGTGTGCTTGGTGTGTTGTGTGTGTCCTGTGGTGGGTTGGCACCCTGCCCAGGATTGTTTCCTGCCTTGTGCCCTGTGTTGGCTGGGATTGGCTCCAGCAGGACCCCCGTGACCCTGTTTTCGGATTCAGCGGGTTGGAAAATGGATGGATGGATGGAATATGGTGTGTCTGACCAACATCAGAATGCATGAATGTCACCACTCATCTAATAGTGGTCATCGACATTGTCTGTGACGGCAGCCTTGTTCAAAGAAGAAAAAGTTTCAAATGTAGAGAGTTCTTCCATGTTAACTTCATATTCTGTAACACACTTACTACAGACTTATTCAGGGTTACTTGAGTACAGAAGGGCCATTCCATCATCACCAGAAAACAGCCCTGCACAAGGCCTACTTCTAACATGTAAATCACTGATACTCTCTCAGATTTCAAAATACATTGAACACTGAAGTTGCAGGATTTTTTCAGTCACCTCATACACTGTAACTTAAAGATCTATAATTCAAAGTACAGTAATCACAGGTTGTTCTGATATTGTAGGTTACTTCTTCCCTTTTAAAAAGTCAAATATATACATACCCACTTGACATTTCTTTGCTTATTTAATGTCAGGAATTACGTTTATATCAATGCTAAAATGTTATATTGAATTAATAATCTAGTTGTGTGAGCCATATCCTAAAACATTTCATGAGTATTTTGAAATATTTAAACTGTTGTTGCTTCAACATCTTCTGTGAATGATGACTCTGGTGGTTGAAAAGGAAGACATTTGCACACTTTTCGTATTGCATCAGGTACCTTCTTCTGGAACGATTTACACAAGAGCACATACATAATTGGATCCAAACAGATATTAGTTGAAGAAAGCCATAGTGTAGTTTCCTTTGTTATATACAAGGTATTCTGCATGCGGCAGTTTGACACTTTTCCTGTCTGGCTCATTGTGTATGGTATTCTGTTAAAATGAAATGGGGCAAAGCAAATGAAGAACACAGTCACCACAACAAACACACGTAATTTAACAAGCACTATGGCATTCTTATTAGTGCCTTGGCTATTTCGATATGAGTCATATACTTTCTTGCTGATTAATGTGTAACACACAGTCATCAAACCAAAAACTGTCCAGAAAATAATTTGGCAAATATAGTTGACAGCCTCATGCCATTGCAGGCCAAGTTGCCCTTTTAACAAGCTGCATTTTCCTGAGAAGGAAGGTGTTGGTGTTATATTGGTCATAACCATGTTGGGTAATGCTGTTATAAAGAACATTAAAGCCCAAAGAATAATGGTGAGATATTTTCCAAATGTTGCTTTGCGGATGAAGGATCTTCCAAAGGGCCTCACAATTTTCAGAAACCGATCCAGGCTGATTAGGCCCAAGAGAATGATGCTGACATACATCATCATGTAGAACAAAACAGCACTGTAGCGGCAGACAAAAACTTTCAGGTAATACTGACCAAGTTCAGCATCGCTCACTGCTTTAATTATAATAGTCACAGTCATGATTACGTCAGCCACCATCACATTCTTAAGGTAAATAATAAATGTTGATTTACTTGGGATTTTGAAGAAGATCCATGCCATCAGACTGTTTGAGGAAAATGGAGACAATGGCCAGCAACATGTAACAGGCATGGAAATATGACTTTTGTTATGCTGGTGTCACGCAGAACATTTCGTTGAAGGCACATTCTGGGGTATGGAAGAATTTGTCGAATTCAAATTCATTTACACTATAAAAAGAAAAAAAAAGTTAGTTATTTTCGTGTATACTATTAAATATTCTGTCATTTTGAGTTTTTTTTGTTGTGTAAAGCAATTCATATTTGATTTTTAGGTTAGTGCATTTCCTGGAAGGTTACTTCATTATTTATTGCAATTATGACAACAGTTATAAAGTTGTTTCATTAGAATGGCTTGGCAAGTTTCACCCTTACATAAGTCAAATAGTCAAATTTTAACTTACCGTATGTTTCTAAGATTATGCATACAGTACATAGCCATGGGTAATCACAAAACAACTACTGGCACCTTCTTTTAGAATATTAAACAATTATCATTTATCCACATATTACTTTGGTTACTGAACATGAAGTGAAACCACACAGCAGCACAGTAGTGCACTGCAGAGAACAAGCCACATCTATCTATCTATCTATCTATCTATCTATCTATCTATCTATCTATCTATCTATCTATCTATCTATCTATCTATCTATCTATCTATCTATCTATCTATCTATCTATCTATCTATCTATCTATCTATCTATCTATCTATCTATCTATACAGCAAGTTAATAAGACAAAAAGTTAAAAAGGACAAGCCTGGGAGGAGGAAGGAACCGTGCGAAAACGCAGTAATGTTACGGATTGTGCTGCTGAGGAAGGCGAGGGTCCTGCTGCAACCCCACCTGTTACACAGGGCAGGTACGCGGCCCTAGCTGAGGCAGACAGTGAAAACGCGGATGGGCTGAGTGAGGGAGATGAGAGGCGGAGGAGGAAAATGTTGGATAGTTCAACTGTGTCTGACCTGCAAGAATGTAAAGGCAGAGGGGGGTACAGTGCACAAAGTATTATAACTTTTGTGACGGAAACTGAGGGCAGAAGGGGAGTAGATGTGACCGATTACTTTCCTGATGTGGAACTTTTTATCTCATCAATTCAAAGCCTAAGAAAAGAAAAGTCCTCATCTGTCCTGTCTACTGATAAAGAGCTTCTCAGATTAAAGAATCTGTCAAGCAGACTGAAGAAACAGTTAAAACAAAATAAGCAATAATGGAGAGGGCAACTGGAACATTTAAAAGGTCCTGTATATACTGGGATATGTGGTTTATCTTGAATATTTTTATAATTTCTGTTAACATGGCTTGCTTTAATGTAGGAAGCTTGAATATTAATGGTGGAAGAAATAATAATAAGAGGTTGGCTTTTTTTGAATTCATAAAGCAAAAAGATTTAAAAGTTATCTTTGTACAGGAAACTCATATAGACAGCACAAATCAATGGGAGTGGAGTAGGGATTGGAAAGGGGACATTTATTTCAGTAATGGTTCGAATATTAGTGCTAGAGTAGCCATTTTGTTTTCCAAGAACTGTCAAGTAGCTCTTTGTGATGTTGAAGAAATAGTGAAGGTGAGGCTGCTCAAAGTGCGTGTCAAAATTCAAGGCAATTCTTTCACTTTTATTAATGTATATGCCAAGAACGATGGAAATGAGAAAATTGCTTTTTTTAAGAAGTTAGAGGGTGTTCTGACACAATGTGGCACACATGAAGTTCTAGTTCTAGGTGGGGATTTTAATTGCACCCTTGTTACGCAAAAAGATAGGAATAACGGGCTGGAGCCGCATACACGCTCAGCACAGGAGTTAGAGAGAGTTGTGAGTGGGGACAGGACTGGAAGATGTATGGCGAAAGAAAAATGGGGACACTAGGCAATATACATGGGGGAGGATGAATGGGGGGGATTATTTCAATGGCGAGGGCTCGATCGTGTTTACTGTTTCAAACACCATATCGGTTTATTTAAAAACTGTCATAATACCCCTGCAGGGTTTTCAGATCACAGTTTGGTGTCTTGTTCTGTGATCTTAAGTGATTATAAGCCTCGTAGTGCCTACTGGCATTTAATATGCTCCTCCTTCAAGATCAAAGTTTTAAAGAGTTATTTAATTTTTTTGGGAAAGCTGGAGACTCATGAAGAAGGAGTTCACCAGTTTACAGCAGTGGTGGGAGGTTGTGGAAGACCCACATTCGTTTATTATGTCAGGAGTACACCAGAAATGTCACAAAGTCACTACAGTCTGACATGGAAATGTTAGAAAATGAAATAATTCAGATTCAGCAGCTTTTAGAGCAGGGTCCAGATGTCCAATTATTGGAAACCCTTGGGATTAAAAAGAAGGGGCCTTGCCAGCTTATTGGAAACAAGGGGCTCGGGGGCTCTAGTGAGGGCAAGATTCCAACAGATAACTGACATGGGATGCACCAACACAGTATTTTTTTGAACTTGAGAAAAAGAACTCTCAATGTAAGATCTTGCATTGCATAAGACAGGATAATGGTGAGGAGACTCAGGACCCTGGTGAGATAAGGCGGGCAGTACGGAGGTTTTATGAGACTCTTTTTTGCAACAGAGGAAGGTGAGGCTGAGGAACAGAAGACCTTCTTGAAGGATTTACCACACTTTCGTTTCAGGGAAACAAATGTACTGGTTGTGTGTAAAGGTGAGACAACGAGACTCCCTGAGGACGATACCAGACACTCCATGGAGGAGACAGATCAGATGCACAGAATTCTCAGAGCCAGCCTGGAGGTCGCTATACAAGCCACCATTGACCAGTAGGGTGGGCGAGGGTCTTACATGGGATCTTAGCTGCGAACTCCTTCTTGTCAATTATTATGCCAGGGGTGTCTGACAGTTGTTGTTTCTGTGGGGAAAGAGAAACTGTGTTTCACTGCTTTATGTTCTGTACAAGGCTGGAGCCTTTGTTTAATTTAATAGAGAGGCTTGTTGGGGGATTGGAAATGGTGTACACCAGGGTGGGCTTTCTGTTCGGGTTTAAAACAACAAAAAGAAATGTAAACAATGTAAATTTGGTAAACTTTATCATGGGGCAAAGTAAATTAGCCATTTGGAAAACCAGAAAGTACAAAATTGTAGAGAGTGGTTTACAAGATCCAATTGTAGTTTTTAAAATACTGTGCATTAGTCGCATTTTGATAGATTTTAATTTTTACAAATCCACAAAGAATCTTGACAAGTTTAAAGCAATATGGTGTGTGAATAGTATATTATGTGAATGTATTAATGAAGAACTGCGGTTTGTTTTTTAGGGGAGTTTTGTGGGTTCAGTTGTGTTTTTCCAAAAATATTTAACATGAAAATGTATTTATAATAATATAATGTGTAAGTTGTTGTATAGTTGACTGATGGGTTTTTTTTTGTCAATAAAGTTTGTTTTTTTAAAAAAAAAAAAAAAAAGTTAATATGCCAATCTACATGTATACAGAAAGATTTTAACATTGTGAGTCACTGTCACATTCACAAAACAGAAACATCAAACGACTGTGTGTTGGTAGGAACTTTAAAATATATTTACACTTGTGTGGTGGAAAACTAGAGATTGTCTGTCTGGTATGGGGCTCCAAATTGGAAGAGTAACCCAGTAATGACAGGCGAATTTTCAACTGCATGCATTTTCTTCTTAATGACCAAAAAATGACAAATGTCTGGAAATGGCCACATAAGATATATATTACACTGTAGATTACTCTGAGCCAATATAGTCCAGCAACTAAACCCCCCCCCCCCCCCCCCCCCATGTTTATAAAGTTAAGTAGCTAAACCACATATGCCTGGGGAACAGTCCTTTAGTCAGAGTAGCTACTAACCGCCTATGCCGCCTCAGGGTAAGAGGGAGTACATTTTTAGATGGTTTGTCAATTCAAAGTTGCTTTCCCACAATTCAGAGAAATGCCCGCACAGTTCGGCAGACAGATAGCATAAAATAAAAAAAAATTATAAATGAACACCCAAACATGAACCCTGAGGACAAGGAAAGTTAAATCAACCATCAACTAAGTAGCAAGTCGAGTTTTGGTTTCGTCTGTTACGAGAGATGGATATCTGAGGCGCAACTCCGTTGGCAGCGGTGTTATTTTTTCCCATTTTTTATCATCCTGAGGTATCCTGTATTTATTCAATCCGAGGGGGTTCGATTACATTATACGCATGCATGTATACGCATGAATGGTAGAATAAAGGCTCAGAAAAGTAACGGAAAAGACAGCTAAAGATTCATCCAAGCCTAAACTGGCTTCAAGTTCAAGCTCAAAGTACGGCCTGCCAGAGACTGACGTGGAACAGAGAGGCGAAAGCACAGATTTCCCGGGACCTGAAACTACCAACTCGTCGATTCCAGAAGGATCATTGAAACCGAAAATGTCTTTACCTTCCGCGTTGTCAACTACGCCTCGCGAGCCAACAACACCGAGATGTGTCCGAGATGAAGGCAATGATCACCGTAAGGGCCATCACTCAAGACATACAGGAGCTCAAGAATAATATAAAGAATGATATAAATGATTTAAAGAAAGAAATAAAGTACATACACAAGACAAAGTAGAAGCTGCTTCGGGTTATTAAAGACCAGAAAAAACGTTTAAGTAGCCTAATCGCCTTGAGGCAACCTTTAAAGGTATTCTAGAAAAAAATGAGGAAAAATAGAGGAAAATGCATCTACGTTTGAGAATAAACTTAGATCACTTGGCGCCAAATTTGAAGACATTAAGCAAACGTTCGCGACTCGTACTGAAACAGTTAAACAACTAGCATTTCTCGCTGACGGAAAAGCAACGGCGCAAATTCCGAATGTAAAGTGCTTGGAGACAGACCTGCTGCACAGGAAGATGGGTGCAGAAGTAGCAATATCAGAATCAAAGGTTTCCCTGAGAATCGTGAAAGTCCAAATCCAGTGAAATTTGTAGCTGAACTATTCTCTAAAATAATGGAGAGAACTTTAAATCAGACACCGAAATAGCAGCAGCTTGCCGAATACCTAAATCAAATACCTCATTGTGCGGTTTGAAAAACCACAATTTAAATTACTTATAATTTTACTTTTAAGACATAAACAAGAGATTATATCACCTTCAACAGCTGGTTAACTTGAAGCATTTAACAGCATTAAACAGTACGGAAAGCCGAGATCAGATACAGCCTCTTGTATCTTGACAAACTGACAGTGGGCATTCAAGGCAAGTTCTATAACACTGATCCCGACAATTTTTGAAATACGCTCGTGAGTCACATGTGATCCTGGCATGCTAAAGGAGATCTCACCTGCTCGCAATGATACTGGTACCGTTTTTTATAGGGGACTGTTTAACATCATACCCTTGGTTTATTGTATTAGGGCTTACTATTAAACGTTATATGCTTATCCAGTGCTACTGTTTAACATCATTCCCAGGGTTTACCCTCTCAGGACTGTTTAACATTCTATTTTATGTTTATACTGTAGTATTTGGACTGTACTGTCATTAGATATCTCTATTTTAATTTAATGGAGGAGTTGTTTTGTTTTGGACGTGCTCTGTCTATAGGTATGTCAGAGGACTGAGACTGTAAAGTGTGGTCTAGCCCAGGGGTAGGCAACGTCGGTCCTGGAGTGCCACAGTATGTGCAGGTTTTTGTTCCAACCCAGTTCCTTAACGAGAACTCAATTATTGCTGATGAAGCACATATTGCTTAAGTGACATTTTAATGCTTCATTTTAGTGGTCTCGCTTGTTAAGGTTCTCCAACCTTAATTGCTTATTTCAATCTTAAACTGCTGCATTCAGTGTTTTAATTGCTCCTTATTAGCAATAAGATGTAAAAGACAAAGCAGCCAGCAGTTCTCCAGCTAGCTTTTTTCCAATTACATCTGTGTGTGTTCATCATGCACGGTTTGATTTAATAAAACACTTAATAGAAAAATGTGACAGACTGAAAATGATCTGTTTTAGGCTTCAAATCATTTGGATGATATCCTTGGAAAGGAAAAAAATCTACGATATAAAAGCCTTACATTGCACAGACTAACAAGCCATAAAATTAAATAAGGTCTGAGATTGGCAATGATTGGTTTCTAATTAAGCAATTGGGTTGAATGAAAACCTGTAGCCACTGCGGCTCACCAGGCCCCGACGTTGTCTACCCCTGTTTTACATCTTATTGCTAATAAGGAGCAATTAAAAACACTGAATGCAGCAGTTTAAGATTGAAATAAGCAATTAAGGTTGGAGAACCTTAACAAGCGAGACCACTAAAATGAAGCATTAAAATGTCACTTAAGCAATATGTGCTTCATCAGCAATAATTGAGTTCTCGTTAAGGAACTGGGTTGGAACAAAAACCTGAACATACTGCGGCACTCCAGGACCGACGTTGCCTACCCCTGGTCTAGCCTCATGTGGGGAGGTAACGAGGGGGCGGGGAGGGGGGAGGGTTGTGAAGAGAGCAAGCTATTTCTAATCCGTCCTTGTAATCCTTATAATTGTAAGAGTCAATGTAACAATATACTTTATGGCAATAACGCCTGGAAAAATTGGAAATTAAGGTCAAAGCTTAAATTTAAATTAAATCTTAAATTAAGACTACAAAATATCAACAAAAGTTCAGAAGCAATGTCTCCCTGGCCAAACAGTTAACTTTGTGTGCTGAAATTTTAAAGATGTCAATCACGAATTAAAGAGAAGGTATTCTCTGACCTTACAGGTCTAAATGCTATATAATAGTATTTTTACAGGAGACCCACTTTTTAAGCAAGGATCAGTTTCGGCTGCACAGAGACTGGACTGGCAAAATATTCCATTCCAGCTTCACAATGAAAACTTAAGGGTTGAAATTCTTATACTGAGAACAATCTCATCTGTAGTATCAGATGTAGTGATTCTTAAGGGCAATAGGTGATTATCATGGGTAATTTATTTAGAGGTAAAGTAATTTTGATAAATATCTACGTACACAATGTGGATGATATGGACTTCACCCGAACGTATTTCCATCCATTCCCAATGTGAACACTCATAAAATTAATTGTGTTTTAAATCCAGACCTAGATAGGTCTCCTGCCACATGGGCAATGACATCTAACACTGCAAAGACAATTACACAGTTTGTAACTGATCACAACTTATCAGATCCCAAACTCAAGAGCATATTCCTTCTACTCACCAGTGCATCACTGTTACTCAAGAATTGATTATTTCTTTATAGATAACAATTTCTTGTCTACGATTAAACCTTGTAAGTATGACACTATTATTATTTCCGACCATGTCTCTTTGATCATGGAGCTAAAACCGCTATGCCCCTCATACTCATCTCGCATTTGCCATCTTAACCCACTATTATTAGCAGACGAGAACTGTACAGAATTTATACCCAAGCAAATTGAGTTTTTTTAGAGAGGTCTGCAGTATTTTTAAAGGATTAATTCTAATTTGACAGTTGTCATTCACCTTACTAATTCCTTCATAATTTGAAATATTCAGATCACGTCAACTCTTAATTTCTTCTTGGATAAAATAAAAAGATGCCTTCAATTACTCCCATTTAATCTTCATAGCTCATATCCTGCAAATTTAGAATAAGTCTAGTAATGTACCTCTTCTGTGAACCTTCTGTTGGTGCAGGACTGAATGGCAAGTCCTCAGGCCTCTGTCCTGACAAGACATCGGGTCCCCAACTGCCGACTCCAGCAAGAATCAACCTACAGACATGTGAAATAAAAAGTATGTTATCCAATCAAATGCCGATATATATTTAAAGGATTTGAAATACAATGTAATAACTCCTTTAACCGCCACCTTATCGTGGTGGAGGGGTTTGCGTGTCCCAATGATTCTAGGAGCTCTGTTGTCCGGGGCTTTATGCCCCTGGTAGGGCCACCCAAGGCAAACTGGTCCTAGGTGAGGGATGAGACAAAGAGCGGTTAAACAAAACAAACCTCCTATGATGGAAAACAATTTTGGACGGCGTTTTTCCTTGCCCGGACGCGGGTCACCGGGGCCCCACTCTGGAGCCAGGCCTGGAGGTGGGGCTCGATGGCGAGCGCCTGGTGGCCGGGCCTGCACCCATGGGGCTCGGCCGGGCACAGCCCGAAGAGGCAACGTGGGTCCCCCTTCCCATGGGCTCACCACCTATGGGAGGGGCCAAGGAGGTCGGGTGCAGTGTGAGTTGGGTGGTGGCCGAAGGCGGGGACCTTGGCGGTCCGATCCTCGGCTACAGAAGCTGGCTCTTGGGACGTGGAATGTCACCTCTTCGATGATCGACTTTGTGGTCGTGTCGTCAGACTTGCGGCCACATGTCTTGGACACTCGGGTGAAGAGAGGGGCGGAGCTGTCAACTGATCACCACCTGGTGGTGAGTTGGCTTCGATGGTGGGGGAGGATGCCGGTCAGGCGTGGTAGGCCCAAACGTGTTGTGAGGGTCTGCTGGGAACGTCTGGCAGAGCCCCCTGTCAGAAGTAGCTTCAACTCCCACCTCTGGCAGAACTTCGACCACATCCCGAGGGAGGTGGGGGACATTGAGTCCAAATGGGCCATGTTCCGTGCCTCTATTGTTGAGGCAGCTGACCGGAGCTGTGGCCGTAAGGTGGTCGGTGCCTGTCGTGGCGGCAATCCCCGAACCCGTTGGTGGACACCGGCGGTGAAGGATGCCGTCAAGCTGAAGAAGGAGTCCTACCGGTCCCTTTTGTCCTGTGGGACCCTGGAGGCAGCTGATAGGTACCGGCAGGCCAAGCGGAATGCGGATTTGGTGGTTTCTGAGGCAAAAACTCGGGCGTGGGAGGAGTTTGGGGAGGCCATGGAGAACGACTTTCGGACGGCTTCGAGGAGATTCTGGTCCACCATCCGGCGTCTCAGGAAGGGGAAGCAGTGCAGTGTCAACACTGTATATGGTGGGGATGGTGCGCTGCTGACCTCGACTCGGGACGTTGTGGGTCGGTGGGGGGAGTACTTCGAAGACCTACTCAATCCCATTAACATGCCTTCCAATGAGGAAGCAGAGCCTGGGGACTCAGAGGTGGGCTCCCCCATCTCTGGGACTGAGGTCACCGAGGTGGTCAAAAAACTCCTTGGTGGCAGGGCCCCAGGGGTGGATGAGATACGCCCGGAGTTCCTCAAGGCTCTGGATGTTGTAGGACTGTCTTGGTTGACACTCCTCTGCAGCATCGCATGGACATCAGGGACAGTGCCTCTGGATTGGCAGACCGGGGTGGTGGTCCCCCTCTTTAAGAAAGGGGATCGAAGGGTGTGTTCCAACTACAGAGGGATCATACTCCTCAGCCTCCCTGGAAAAGTCTATTCAGGGGTCCTGGAGAGGAGGGTCCATCGGATAGTCGAGCCTCGGATTCAGGAGGAACAGTGTGGTTTTCGTCCTGGTCACGGAACAGTGGACCACTCTATACCCTTAGCAGGGTCCTGGAGGGTGCATGGGAGTTTGCACAACCAGTCTACGTGTGTTTTGTGGACTTGGAAAAGGCATTCGACCGTGTCCCTCGGGGAATCCTGTGGGGGGTACTCCGAGAGTATGGGGTACCGGCCCCCTTGATAAGGGCTGTTCGGTCCCTGTACGATTGTTGCCAGAGCCTGGTCCGCATTGCCAGCAGTAAGTTGAACCCTTTTCCAGTGAGAGTTGGACTCCGCCAGGGCTGCCCTTTGTCACCGATTCTGTTCATAACTTTTATGGACAGAATTTCTAGGCACAGCCATGGCGTTGAGGGGGTCCAGTTTGGTGGGCTCAGGATTGGGTCACTGCTTTTTGCAGATGATGTTGTCCTGTTTGCTTCATCAGGCTGTGATCTTCAGCTCTCTCTGGATCGTTTCGCAGCTGAGTGTGAAGCGGCTGGGATGAGAATCAGCACCTCCAAATCCGAGACCATGGCCCTCAGCCGGAAAAGGGTGGAGTGCCCTCTCAGGGTTGGGAGCGAGATCCTGCCCCAAGTGGAGGAGTTCAAGTATCTCGGGGTCTTGTTCACGAGTGAGGGAAGAATGGAGCGTGAGATCGACAGGCAGATCGGTGCGGTATCCGCAGTAATGTGGGCGCTGCATCGGTCTGTCGTGGTGAAAAAGGAGCTGAGCCGCAAGGCGAAGCTCTCAATTTACCAGTCGATCTATGTTCCTACCCTCACCTATGGTCATGAGCTATGGGTAGTGACCGAAAGAACGAGATCGCGAATACAAGAGGCTGAAATGAGTTTCCTCCGCAGGGTTTCTGGGCTTTCCCTTAAAGATAGGGTGAGAAGCTCAGTCATCCGGGAGGGGCTCAGAGTAGAGCCGCTGCTCCTCCGCATCGAGAGGAGTCAGATGAGGTGGCTCGGGCATCTGATCAGGATGCCTCCTGGACGCCTCCCTGGTGAGGTGTTCTGGGCACGTCTAACCAGGAGGAGGCCCCGGGGAAGACCCAGGACACGTTGGAGGGACTATGTCTCTCGACTGGCCTGGGAACGCCTTGGGATTCTCCCGGAAGAGCTAGAAGAAGTGGCCGGGGAGAGGGAAGTCTGGGCATCTCTGCTCAAGCTGCTGCCCCCCGCGACCCGACTTCGGATAAGCGGGAGACAATGGATGGATGGATGGATGGATAACTTCAATATACTAGCTGAGTTGATATGCTCCTTAATACATATGTTACTCAACAAAATTTGTGTTGGGATGAGTGTGATTTATATTAAGAGATGGCAATTAGAGAAAAACACAACAGCTTACGTACACTTTAGCATTCAATAATAAAACATAAATATACCAAAACCCCAAGATAACATGCCCTACAATAGCAGGATGTGGGAAATAATGTGGTCACCATTTCACTGCCATCCTTTCACACAAGTGACCATAAAAATTTAAAACACCAATTTGCTTGAACAGAGATGTGCCTACTAAAGCCAACTGAAGTGCAAAGCTGGATTTCGCTGACATGCAACATCCAGCTGCTGACACTCAAAAGCTGCACTTTAAATATCTAGTGCTGCAGCCAGCAGTGAGGGGTATGTGAGCTACAAAGAGTAATGCTATAGCCATCAACATTATCTGTTTAACATGCTAACTCAAAAAGTCAGTAAAGGCCAACACCCATCATGAATTCTACGGTAAATACAATAGAAAACACATCTAGAGAAGTAATATAGAGTAATTAATATATTAACTTTTCCACCTTACAGAGACTTCTGCCTTGCTTCTGTTTTACCCAGAAGCTCATCTTTCCAGGTGTCCAATATCCTTACCACTGCATTCAGGATCAGCTTCCAAGAATCAGGTGGTTTGATTTTCATGAGGATCCCCCTGTCTTTCAGGCCCTTGAACTGACAATCCCCCTTGGGGATCCATGTGTGTCTAGAACTGTTATGTTCTTATACTATGAAATTGGCATGTAATCTTACAGATGTGGCCTCACACATACTGTATGTTACACAGCGTTTGGCCAGACTTTCCTTAACCTGTACATTGCATAGTGTGTAATAAAACTTGAATTTTTTTTAGCCTTTTCATTCACTTGACCACACTGTCTGACTTTGAAGTCATTAAGTCCATTAAGATCCTGAAATAGTTAGAATTGTACCAACTCTGAGTATCAGCAAATGTCATTAAATACTTCTTAAAATGCAATGAATTGTGAGCTGATCCTTTCAGGGTCACACTCTTGACATTATCTCTGACAAGTTCCTCATACCCAAAACCATTGATTTTAGAGTTTAAGCCCAATCCAGGTCCATCTGCAACTGTACCCTGGGTCTCCCCTTCTTGTAGCTTTATAAAAAATTGGATTACCTAATTAGTTAATACTTTGATAAGTTCTTCATGAAAATAAAGCAAAAGGTCTCAAATGAAAACTGTTCAATAACATCCCTATTTTGTTTAGCTGGTTCACTGTCTTGTTTTACATATTAAACTAACTGGCCTAGAGTTAGTGGGGCACATTTATATAATCAGATAATATTTACTAGCTTCTAGTTATTAGGTATTTCTCTGGTATGTAAAGTTAATTGAAAAATAAACATGAACTGTTTATTTACAGGGCGGCACGGTGGCGCAGTGGGTAGCGCTGCTGCCTCGCAGTTGGGAGACCTGGGGACCCGGGTTCGCTTCCTGGGTCCTCCCTGCGTGGAGTTTGCATGTTCTCCCCGTGTCTGCGTGGGTTTCCTCCGGGCGCTCTGGTTTCCTCCCACAGTCCAAAGACATGCTGGTTAGGTGGATTGGCGATTCTAAATTGGCCCTAGTGTGTGCTTGGTGTGTGGGTGTGTTTGTGTGTGTGTCCTGCGGTGGGTTGGCACCCTGCCCGGGATTGGTTCCTGCCTTGTGCCCTGTGTTGGCTGGGATTGGCTCCAGCAGACCCCCGTGACCCTGTGTTCGGATTCAGCGGGTTGGAAAATGGATGGATGTTTATTTACAGTCACGCATGTGTGTTGGAGAGCGCCTCGGTATAAGATCCTGCCGTGATGAGAAGGGAAGCTGCCACTAACATTATCATCTTCTATCTCCACAGTACAGAGAAGCTCCCCAGTGAGGGCCTTTGACCCCACCCCATCCAGTCACGCTGACATAAAACCCCAGGCATACTGGAAGTTGACATCATTACTGGCTTGAGCAACCCACTGGACAGAGCTCTGCTAGCAGCAACTAAAAAGCCTTCTTGTGATTTATTTTCCTATATTTCCCACATACAGGACATAACGCCAAAGAGTGTCTTTTCTGCTTTTTGTTTTGTCCTCAGACAATAAAAGAAACAACCCTGTTGACGCCCCAAAATTTCTTACTGTTTTCAGAACTGTCATTCCCGCATCCAGCCACACTATATATTGTGACCTGTAGGGGGCATAGTAGTACTCAAAACCCCAAAGAAAATTCCACATCATGATGTCTTGGGTGCAAATAATAGTTTATTAGTAAGGAAATACCTCTCAGCAGGCTTCTCTTCATAGTACTCAACAGAACAGTCCACAGTTTTTCTTCCCTGTGTGCTTCCCTCCTCCTGCCACTCTTCTCAACAAGCCTTGTCTGCCTCCTCCCAACTCCAACTCCCTCAGAGATGTGGAGTGGCCATTTTTATATTGAGAACTATTTGCGGTGTCCAAATATCACACCTGGGAAGCATTTCTGAGTCCGGCATGATCCCCTTAATCACAAGGTGACCTTCCTCTGCAACTCTACCTGGTGTTCCCCAAGTACCATAACAGGGCTGCTCATCAGGACTGCAGCTCTAAGGTTGCCCTGTGGGTGATGGGAGCCCCAGCGATGCTTGGCAAAGGCATCCCAGCCAACTACTGTAATTAGCTGCCCATATATATATACTAGGGGGCTTTGCCCCCTGCTCGCTTCCCTCGTCAACCCCCGTGTTTGGTTTTCCGGATACACACTTTTAAGATTTTTTTTTCTTTGAATTGTTGCTATTTCATTAGTTTCACTTTTATTTCAGAACTTCTGTAAAAACAATATTTGGAATCTTTAGAGTCCCAACATGCTGAATCTTTTAAATGAGGTCAGTGAGACATGTGTTTAATGACTTTGTACCATAATTCAAGATAGGTTTCTTTGTTTGGAATTAAAGCACAGACAAAACGATCTACATCATCAGCAGTTAATCATTTTTTTTGCAAAGTAACCAATAAATGCATGTGAGGTAAACCCCGTTCTTGAAATTCTCTGATTTAAACTTCAAAGCCTTATAATATTTACATACGTCTGACATATTACCTGTGTCCATATATTCGATCTCTATTCACCTTTTCATTATTTCTCAGAGTAATAATTTCTCTTTTTTTGCGCTAATAAAATGTTTACTGTCTTTGTTTTGACACTTTCATTTTTTTCTGGTTCTATATTCTGTATCTTGCTCAGCATGTGTTTCGTGCCTACGTTTTTTTTGAGTCTTTTGAATTCCAGTTTTCATTATCTCTAACTTGCTCTGCATGTGTTTGGCCTCCTTGTTTTTTAACTTCCTTACGATGTTTTACTTTGTTTTCTACTCTGTCTTTAATTTGTGACCTCACTTTGTCCTGCTTTTTTTTTCAATGACTTCTGGTCCGTGGTGATTATTTTTCCTTTTTTGAGTAATAATTTCCATTTGTTTGCGCTACTGCGATCTTTAATTTCTTTTTTTTATACTTTTTAATTTTTTAATTAGATTTTTAAAAATTTTTTTTTATACTTTCTAAAAATCTCATACTGACCTTTAAAGATTTTGACAGTCTTGTTATCCTACTGCTGTGAAACATTCTGACCTGTCATTGTCTACACGTCATAAACAACTATTATCATACACTGATAATTTCTGTATTATCTGTACCTATTATTTATTATTTATTTATTATATTACATATCTTACACATCAATATTGCTGCTACTTCTAGTGTCCTGTCTTTGCACAATGTCTTGTCTTGTTTGTGTTTTTTCATTTTTAAATTTAAATTTTAATTCTATTTTTAATTTATTATTTGTACGTCATGTTGTTACACTGTGGACCCTGAGCTTCGCAATTTCGTCTATCTGTATACTTGTATATGGCTGAGATGACAATAAAGTTCACTTTGACTTTGACTTTGACTTTGAAGATACGTCTTGAGGCTGGTGTGTGAAAGAGGAGGGACCCACCCCCCTCCCCTCGGCCTGCTGTGTTTCTCACGGCTTCGTGCAAATAAATCGGTACCACAAGCAAACTATGATACTTAGCGTGATGAGAGAGGTTGAAAAATCAACTGTTCAAGCAAATTATAGAAAAAAACTCAATCTTAATCTGTAAAGTAGTTCTCTTGTGAAAAGCAGACGGATATACAGACACACAGACAGACGTTGGATTTTATATACATAGAGATTAATAATAATATGAATTTCACTTTTATATGTACCCCGTTTGCTCTTCAACTATTTTAAGTTATACTACTTCACTTCTTTAATGGTTTGTTATGCCCTTTTTAATTTATCCTCATGAAATTTAATTTAGCAGTTTCACTTCTTCCAGAACCTTTTGGTGAAAACAAATTATATCGAGTGTATGTTATAATGTTAACAGTGCTGAATTAGCTTTCAATCTTTACTGATTCACATCAAGAAGGAACCTCAAAAGTTGCCAACATTTCGGTTTTACGACTCAAATATTAAAATAATATGTATACAGGTTTACCTTCAGTAGGTTTTTAGTGAGGAATCAATAGTAAGGCAGCTGTTTATGTCAAGATTTGGAATTTTCCCTTTTTACCTGATAAAGGAGATGAGGATGTGATAGTACATTTGTGGGTTGTCTCAGTGGTTGAACTGAATAGTCATACGGAAGTGTATTTTGCTGTGTAAACCATAAACAGATTAACAGTTTAATGTGCCACTTTTTATTGATCTTTTATTGGACACAGTGTGACAGCAGTATAATTGTTTGTGCATCCATTTGACATTTGAATTTCAACATGACTTTTAGTAATTACAAAAAAAAACTGAAGCACTAACAGAGAGAAGCACAAATAGACAGGAATGGATTTACACTGTATGTATATATGTGTTAAAAAAAATGCTTTAGTTGCCTCACATTTTTATGCAATCGTTTTGTTCACTCCACTGAATTAAAGCTGAAAGTCTGCACTTCAACTGCATCGGAGTTGTTTCATTTAAAATTCATTGTGGTAATGTACAGAACCAAAATTAGAAAAAAGTTGTCTCTGTCCAAATATTTATGGACCTAACTGTATATATATATATATGACATAATATATATATATGACATAATAATTAGCTATTTTCAGAACATTGAAAATGCTTAAACAAGCAGTCAGATATTCAAAGTGCCTGTCAGTAAACCTGAAGTACTGGAAACACTTATTTAGCTAACTATGTATGTTGTGTTTTAACCAGCATATTAATTTAATTTAAATGTTAGTGTGACTCTGTAATTATAGACCTATTATCTAATAATAATCTAGCAAAATGTAAATTCATAATGAAGATGACTGAACACTCTTTAGCTTAAATTTTCAAAGATCATTTTATGAAAGTGATTAAAAAGTTCATTCTTAGCAAACAGCAATCACCATGTAAACGTTAGCATAAATCAGTATAATTTCACAATTTCTAAGTCATAAATTGAGACACAACCTTAAACACAGAATTGTTATTTTCAAAAAATCTTAAACTATTTTAATAGTAGAAGTAAAACAAATGATCACTTACAGTAGCAGTATTTCTGAACACTATATAAGCTGCTCTGCCACCTCATACTGTTGCCTCAAGCAGATCTGGATTTCTCTGGTGAATTTCTTTCAGTTGCTTCAATGTCTGCATTTCATTTCCCCTTCTGAAAAACCAATCGGGTACTGTAATAATTGTGGACTAAGAACATTCTATTGCATTCATTAAGCCCCTGTGTAAATTGCTTACATTTTAAACAGTTAAATTGTGATTTCTAGATAGATTTAGATAAATCTGTAATACATGTCTGTGGCCAATGTGATGATTTTATCCTCTCACTGGCATTTAGCCATTGTGCAACCAATGCTAACAAGTGTGGTTATGGTAAACAGGAAGAAGATGTTTATGGACCCATTACTGAAATTATTACGAAGGTGCATTTTTCAGTTGGCATAATTGCAATGGAAGCTGCTCAAAGCTTACACAACAGCACTGCAAAATCCAAGCTAACTTTTATTTCTTTTAATGAATTGTCTTTAATATTTGTAGTACTAGAGTGTTGTACCATGTTTGCCATTATGAATGTAGTGAGAAGTCAAGCAAAATGACACCTTTTATTTAGCCAATAAAAGGTATCATTTTGCTTGACTTCTCGCTACGTTTAATATTGTAATTCATGTATAGTCTTTCAGTGTCTTTCATTATTTTGCAAAGAAAGGCTTCTTGGTCAACAATTTAAAAATAATACAAATTTGCTTTCATATATTTTGATAGGCAATCCTAAATTGTCCCTAGTGCGTGCTTGGTGTGTGTGTGTGTGTGTGTGTGCGCGCCCTGCCCGGGGTTTGTTTCCTGACTTGCACCCTGTGTTGGCTGGGATTGGCTCCCACAGACCCCCTTGACCCTGTAGTTAGGATATAGCGGGTTGGATAATGGATGGATGGATATTGTGATATCTCCAACAGTTGGAAGTTGGCAGAGGGAGCAAAATAAAAGATTTGGCAGGACAAAGGGCAATGGGAAAGTGAGCAAAGCAAAAGAGTTGGGGTGTCATTCTTGATGAGAACATAGATGATAGCTCCCTAAAGAAATGGCTGCTGGGCTTGTGAATGAAAAATCAGAATAGATTTCCTTAATATTTTTTTTGTTTCTCCTAGACAACAATGAGATCAGTAAGAAATAAAATGCAGATATAATCTTTTGGCTCATACTTCACAAATTTTTCTTCTGACAGAAAATACCCATGTAGTCTCACAAATGTCTCCTCTTGAGTTTCAGCAGAGATCTCAGCAAAGTCACACGATGGGCTAAGTTTTTCCAAGTTGTGTCTTGACATTTTTTTTACAATTGAAAGTATTTGCATTGCATGCTTAGTTAATATGTGATGAAATATATGGACAGTTGTTTGTGGTAATAAAACACTTTACTATGATTACAAAACGTTAGTCCTTGCATCAGAATGATACTATTAGTTACTCCAATTTATTTTGCTACTGCTCCAATTACAGTTGAAGATCAAACTCATTCTGAAATAAAATACAGGCAGTGTGGCATAGTGGTTTAGCTGTTTAGTGACTCTGTTTAGCTCAGATGTATCTCATGCCTCCTTTTTTTCTAAAGCTATTTCTCCTTAAAACAATTTAGGAGAAATGTCTGTGTCAAAGTTGATTCTTAAATGAAACATAAATTAGAATATTTTAAGTCTCATGGTCCATCAATGATAAACCTTTGAACAGTACATTTTTCCTATTGGTGGTAGTGTTTCGGCAAAAAAAGGAGTTAAAAGAGAAAATGAAGGAAAAAGTTGGTATCAGGCTTTGGATAAGATTTAAAGTGACAAATGGAAAGGTAATAGGATAAAGATGATTTTGCAATTTGAGTTTTGTCGTGAAACAAAACTTTTTTGATGTTTTCTTATTTCTACCACCGTGCATATTAAGTATTTAAATGTACTGTAATTTATATATAGTAACAATGACTATTCTCCTCCATAACCTCCCTCCTCTGAATTATAGAGAAATTGATAACACAGTCACTGCAATTTTTAAATATTCAATTGAAAATCCATCTTCCCACTCTGTCCTTGGAAACATGTTGCCTTTTCAGTACATTTAATATGTCTTTAAAGGTATAGAACTGTTTATGTGCTCACAGCATGCCATGCACATTTTTTGGCACTAGAATGCCAATTTGTTTGTTCAGATTCTGCCTGCATATTGTGTACATTGAAATTAAATACAAATGAATACATATACTCCATATACATGTATATTCATCCATCCATCCATTTTCTTAATCTGCTTAACCATGGCTGGGTCAGAGGGCAGCTGGAGCCTATCCCAGCAACCACCGTGCACAAGGCTGGAGCAGTCCATAGACAGGGCATCACCTATAGGTTAAT
This sequence comes from Erpetoichthys calabaricus, assembly GCF_900747795.2. NCBI lineage: Eukaryota > Metazoa > Chordata > Cladistia > Polypteriformes > Polypteridae > Erpetoichthys > Erpetoichthys calabaricus. Next base: position 135,985,695 of record NC_041395.2, on the reverse strand, counting down.
TTAGCTTCACCAATTCACTTAACTCAGATGTCTTTGGACTGTTGAAAGAAACCAAGGCAAATCAACTCAGACACGGGGAGAACATGCAAACTTCATGTAGGGAGCACCCAAACGCAAACCTTGGTCTTCTTATTGTGATACAGCAGTGATACTGCAGTGCCACAGACTATAAATAAACTCACTGAACAAATTATTAGGACCACCAGTACAGCTGCCTATGCAATTATCTAATCAGCCAAGCATTTAATAGCAGCACAATACATAAAATTATGTAGACGCTTCAGTTACTGTAAATATCAAACACCTGAATTGGGAAAAATGTGATATTAACCAAGTCATGACTGTTAGTGCCAGACATGCTGGTCTGAGTATTCCTGTAACTGCTGATCATATGGGATATTCCATGCTCAACAGTCTTTAGAACTGTGGTGAGCAGAAAAGCATCTCAGAATGCACAACACATTAAACTTTGAGGTGGGTAGATTACAACAGCAGAAGACCAACCACACTGGGATCCACTCCTGTCAGTCAGGAACAGCAAGCTGAGACTGCAGTGGGCACAGGATCACCAAGACTGGACCGTTGAAGACTAGAAAGACATGAATGAATCTTAATTTCTGTTATGTTACACAGATGGTGGGGTCAGAATTTGGCACCAACAGCAAAAATCCGTACACCCAACCTGCCTTGTGTCAAACGTCCAGGCTGATGGTGGTGGTATAATGGTGTGGGGAATGTTTTCTTGGCACACTTTGGGCCCATTGACACCATTCAACCCTTCTTTGCATGCTACAGCTAGTTTGAGCATTTTTGCAGACCATATGCATCCCTTCATGGCCACAATTTACCCACATTCTAATGACCACATAGAGCATGATGATGCACCATATCTGAAAGTAAAAGCTGTCTGAAACTAATTTCACGAACATGACTAAGAGTTCAGCATCTTTCAATGTCCTTTCCAGTCAACAGATTTGAATCCACCCTTGGGATGTGGTAGAGCAGGTGATTCATAGCATGACTGTGCAGCTAACAAATCTGCAGCAACCATGTGACACAATCATTTCAAAATGGAACAGAATCTCAAAGGAATGTTTCCATCAACTTGCAGAATCCCTGCCATGAAGAATTGAGGCTGCTTTGAGAACAAAAGGAGGACATACACAGTATTAGTATAGTGTTCTGAATAATTTGCTCAGTGAGTGTATACATAACAAATCAGGTAAACAGACTTAAGAGGTGTTGGAGTTCCAGCCGATATGATATCCTGTGTAGTGGGAAAGTGGCCCCAGTCTACACTCTGCACATCTGATAGTTCATGAGCTGAACAGGATCAGCGGAGAGAAGAGACACAGACAAAAATTGAAGGGCGAAAGGTGCAAGTTTAATTACAAGAGTGCTGTAGAACAAAATCACAGTAGTGTCAGGCAGGCTTTGTTTCACAGTCCTTTATCTCTGACATCCCTCCATAAATAAAAACAAAAAGTAAAATATGGTATATTTACAAAAAAGAAAAAAAAATGTGCACTCATACCAAACTTACACACACACACACTCCAAAAATGAAGGTAATGTTCATTCTTTATCTCAGGCTCAGGAAGCTCCTCCAATGGGGAAAATACAGTAAAAAAAGGTGCACAAGAAAAAAAAAATCAAGTGTGTGTATATACAAAAAGAAAATAATTGCACCAATCACGAAATCAAAACTATCCCAACACCAAATAAGTATATATACCTCCACCAAAATTATCACTCGGAGATGGAGATATTATACTGTACCATTGTCTAGCCTGTAGAGGTCTATGCATCCCTCCTTTGATATGCCTTCCCAGACCATCACTGACACACCACCAAACCGGTCATGCTGAACGATGTTACAGGCAGAAAAATGTTCTCCACGGCTTCTCCAGACCCTTTCACATCTGTCACATGTGCCCATGGTGAACCTGTTCTCATTTGTGAAAAAAACAGGGTGCCAGTGGTGGACCTGACAATTCTGGTATTCTATGGAAAATGCCAATCGAGCGCCATGGTGCTGGGCAGTGAGCACAGGGCCCATTAGAGGCTTTGGGCCCTCAGGCCACCCTCATGAAGTCTGTTTCTGATTGCTTGGTCAGAGACATTCACACCAGTGGCCTGCTGGAGGCCATTTTGTAGGGCTGTAGCAGTGCTCATCCTGTTCCTCCTCGCCCAAAGGAGCAGATAACGGTCCTGTCCAGCTCTCCTAGAGTAACTGCCTGTCTCATGGAATCTCTTCCATGCCCTTGAGACTGTACTGGGAGACACAGCAAACCTTCTGGCAATGGCATGTATTGATGAGCCATCCTGGAGAAGTTGGACTACCTGTGCAACCTCTGTAAGGTCCAGGTATCGCCTCATGCTACCAGTAGTGATACTAACCATAGTCAAATGCAAAACTAGTGAAGAAACAGAAAAGATAAGGAGGGAAAAATGTCAGTGGCCTCCACCTGTTAAACCATTCCAGTTTTGGAGGTCGTCTCATTATTGCCCCTCTAGTGCACCTGTTGTTAATTTCAATTAATATCCCAGATGTTTCACTGAGTTGATGCTATAATTAGTCATTATCCAACCCACTATATCCTAACACAGGGTCACAGAACTGGTTTGCCAGCCCACCGCAGGACACACACACACACACACACGCGCACACCCACAGTGCTTAATCCTACCTCGCCTTTAGATCCACTGACGACCCCTGTTGCCCAGCAGCTCCTTAAATTTCACCGGCAAGATTATACAGCCAATCTTCCACCCCCATCTACCCTATACACCTATCCAAGTAGACGCTGGCACATTCACGCCACATGCTCAGAGGAACTTTCTATTTAAAATCGAACCGCTGCCGGTCGTGTGCGTGTAAACTCCCCTGGATGGTCAACGACTATGCTGAGCTCAAGCACACCAGTTAGTTAATCTCATTTATTTACAATTAGCAAAATACCCGCGCTTTGCAGCGGCGAAGTACTGCTTTAAAATTTTTATTAAGAAGAAAAGTAAACCTTTATAAACTGATGGAAAATATACCAATAATTATTTGTTAAGGATCTCTTTGTATACCACATTGTAATATGACCAAGCTGTGCGCTGAGCTTACTCTTGAGCATGCAACGTATAGTTGGCCATTTGAAAAGCAATCTTGCCTCAAATCAATGCCAACCTTTTGTAGGGTCTGTCCCTGAGACTTATTAATTGTCATTGCAAAGCAGAGCCTTACTGGAAATTGGAGGCATTTGAACTGAAATGGGTTTCATCGATAACTTCGCATCCAGCTTTTGAGAGTTTAAACATTCATAAACATCAAAGTGTCCACTACTCAAATAGTCACCTGTGAATCTAAGATCCATATTACTAACCGAGAATGCTAAACCGGATGATGGACGCAGGCACATCCGGCCATGGGCCGTAGCTGCAAAAAGACGTACTGCGCAGGCGCAAGAAAGGGCGGACGGGATACACACCAAGAGGGGGATTTAACAAGCCCCTGGAACACAAAAAAAAAGAACACAAAACCGCCCCACACACCCTACAAGCAACGGACGGGACACACACAAAGAGGGGGATTCAACAAGCCCCTGGAACACAAAACGAAAGAAGACGCTCGCTCAACAACAATCCTCACCCACACCCCCCCCCCCCCCAATCAATAAGAAGTGACACCCAAAGCCACATATCTAAAGGAAACGTCCATATTAAACATACGTCATCTCAAAACCTTCACACTAGGCAGCATAGGTGGATCTCATTAAAATAAAGCACTATTAACCGTTCAACTGGAGAAAAGGCTCCATATTAACAGTGAGTACGATCCTACTAAATACTTATCCATATTTCGCACGCTGAGGAACAAACAAGTCATGCATACACGGTCACGGGTACAAAACTATTCGGATCGGATAACTGAACAAAACACACGAACACGAATGAAACAAAAAGAATACACGGCGGCGCATACAATGCGCTTCGGAAAATACGTGAGAAAAAATGTCTCGGATCAAAAAACGCAAAGCTCAAGTAACCCCGTTACAGAGACGTGCCCAAATGAACAGACACATTGAACGTAGATGCATACAGCGCGCGTCTCAAAGTGCTGCATCAAAACAAGCACGATTTCAAAAGAAAGAGCTTGCGTCTCAGACATACAAAAAAGGGAGCAAAGCAACGCGCATATGACCGGCCAGAAAACAAGCAAGCAGGACTCAAAAAGCAGAAAGCTCAACTGACCGACATACAAAAACGGACAAGGCACGATACAAACAATGCACGACGTAGAGTGAAACGGACTTTGCGCAAAGCGGAGGCGAATCAATTAAAAATCAAAAATAGCGCGTCACAAATAATGGACATGCAACAACGCGGCACTCAAACACCACGAGCAAAACATGCCCGTCGCAGACATCAACACCAGACGTCTGCTAAACTCTTACGCCAGTTGGCTGACAACGCTTTCAATAATGAGTCCACTATTGAGGAAAATTCATTGGAATTAATGAATGTCATTTGCAATCATTGTCATTCACTTAACTTCACAGAAGAAACAACTGGCAATACAAATAATGAATTTACACGTTGTTGTCAAAAGGGGCAGATTAGACTGCCTCCTTTACATTCATATCCGGAATATCTACAGAAGCTTCTAACTAAGGATGTGCCTGAAAGTAAAAACTTTATGAACTACATTAGATCCTACAATAGTTCATTTGCTTTTGCATCTACCAGAGAACATAACAGGACACCAAAAGGCAATGGCCCATACTGCTTTCGCATATGTGGTTAACACAACGCACTATATTATGTCCAAAAAATATTAATGTTAATCACATTATTAACCAGGTCATTTCATTACTTCCTGGAGAGACACGGCTCTTTCTAAGCTCTGACAAAGTTGACTCTGATGACGACAATGAACATCTGAATTTCCCATTAGAATATTTGAACACTATTAACCCGGATGGATGACCACAACACAACCTTACCCTTAAAAACGGAACAATAATCATGCTATTAAGAAACCTTAACACTAAACAGGGTTTATGCAATGGCACACGGTTAGTCGTCAACACCATAACACACGATGTTATTCAAGCAACAGTTCTTTCAGATTCACATGCTAACAATACTGTTCTCATTCTTGGAATTGACCTTACGAATTCTGACCTAGAATTACCTTTTACATTGAAACACCGACAGTTCCCCATTAAACCTGCATTTGCCATGACCAGCAAAAAATCACAAGAACAAACCATGGACAAGGTTGGCATCTACCTCTCTGAACCCGTTTTTGGACATGCACAACTTTATTTTGCCTTCTCATGTGTTCGACGTTCATCTCACAATAAAGTTAAAATTAAAAATAATCCAAGCCAAGGAAGACTCATTCAAAGACAAGACACCATCTTTACTACTAATGTTGTATACAGAGAAATATTCCAATAAAACATTACTCTATGCCAAACACTCTATTTTGTATTTATATAGGCATCATCCAAACCTGCACACTATTCTATATCTAATTCATACATCTCACTCTTTGTCATGCCCCAACGCCAGGGGTTGGCGAGCGAAGCGAGCAGGGGGCGGAGCCCCCTAGTGTTTAAGAGGCATTGGTGGTTGTCCAAAGGTGTAAAATATTTGGCCATTTTGGTACACTTGAAAGCGACAACCGAACAATTCAGCGGCAGCCATCAACTCACATGCAGAACCATAGGTGAAGGGCTTAAGCATTTCACTCTTATAGTGCTCCTGTGTAGTATAATTATCTCCTGTACCGTCATCAGTCCACACCTTGAACCTGTCCCAGTCATTCAATACATAAGACACAATGTTCCTCCGGATATCAAGAGTGAGCCTGATATGGCCGTGCAATATGTAACACAGAGAATGGAAAAGGCAGTCGCCATCTCCGGGCATGGAAACCACTCGGTAAGTGACAGTTCTTTGATCGATGGTGATCACCTCGATAGACATGTTAATGAGGGTACGGTTGGAACGATAAAGGAAATGGGTACCTGAACAATGTAAACTAAGTCTAAAATTCCTACACAATAACTATAATCATAATAAATGAACAATAAAACAGCGGAGAAGCCGTGGATTAAATAAAAAGGTTGCAGTTATCAGCAGGGAGACATGAATACCGTGGCGAAGCAAGGAAGGGAATGAAGAGACCGGAGCGATGGACGGCCTTATATAGACAGGTAGCCAACTACATAGGAGGCATGGGGATGGGGGACCCCACGCCGCCTCACACGGCGACCGAGCTGCAGGCTATGGATGTATATATGTATGTAAGTAGGATTCAGTTAGCGTTGGGAACCCGTGTACCAAATTTCTTGAAGATGGGCCCATAAGTAACAAAGACCGTTGAAAAGTTCAATATGGCGGCCGACAGTGGCGTCATACCACCGAAATAAGTACGTACATCGGTTTTGGTTAGCGCAGGGAAGCCGCCTACCAAATTTTGTGAAGATTGGTCCATAAATAAGAAAGTTTAACATGGTGGACTTTGTCGACCGTTATGACTGTTACGCGTAGAATTTCAAAATGAAACCTGCTTAACTTTTGTAAGTAAGCTGTAAGGAATGAGCCTGCCAAATTTCAGCCTTCTACCTACACAGGAAGTTGGAGAATTAGTGATGAGTGAGTCAGTGAGGGCTTTGCCTTTTATTAGTATGGATACAGGAACCCCATCTCTGACTCAACCTTGGGCAGGCAGCGAGGACACGGGCGTGTAAAACTGAACGTGTGGAGGAGCCCGTACTGGCCATCATACCAGCTCCACATGTGCCCAGACTCACCGCACCTCACAGCGCTCACTCGCTAGACATTCCCGTGGCAGCGCCTTCAACACACAAACAGTAAGCGCCCTTTCATTATGCTGGCAAACTTTTACCCTTACAGATAACGATATTTGGTTTAATGTTTCTTTAACTTTAATTTGGTAATGCGCGGAGTCAACTGCAAAAAATGTATGAAATAGGTACAGAGTCACTCTCATTCAGCAACAGTGCACTTCCAAGTGCTTTTGGTCAAATGATCCCTCTTTCACCAACAATCATTTGTCCATGCAGAAGGCATTGATTGGTAGGTGCCTCAGAAGTGACATCAGTTGGTTTCCTTTGATGAATTTTCTTCCATTCAGTGGAGGGAAGTGGACACTGCATAAGTCAATGCCCTGAATCTCGTTCTTCCCCTTGATGGTTCTTAAAATCCCCCACAAGAGACTCACCAAGGTCACATAGACTGAATGAACTGCTAAAGGCAGGTGGTGAAAATGGTCCTTATGGAATGAGATGTTCATTGGACTCCCTTAAAGATCTGTGTTGGGACCTTATCTCTGTTTAAGGTACTATATATTAATGCCAGACTCTGAATTACTTAATAAACTTGTGAAATTTATAGACCACACAAAAACTGGAGAGGTAACAAACACGAAGGCTGACACTGAGATAACAGTGGCAACAAATGCCCAGGTGCTTTACAAATTCTGACTTCACTGACAAAATAAAAACCCACATAATTTGTCATGTGGAGTGTTGAAGATTCTGTGATCTAACACAGGGGTCTTCAATCACGGTCCTGGAGGGTCGCAGTGGCTGCAGGTTTTTGCTCCAACCCAATTGCTTAATAAGAAGCACTTATTGCTCAAGTAACACTTCTGCTTCACTTTAGTTGTCTTGCTCGTTAAGATTTTGAACCCTTATTGCTTATTTAAATCTTAAACAGCTGTATTCTTGGTTTTTAATTGCTCCTGATTAGCAATAACATGCAAATGACAAAAGAGACCAGCATTTCTCCATTTAGCGTGTTACCATTTACACTTGTGTGTATTTATCATGCACTGTTTGATTTAATTAAATACTTGGAAGGAAAGTGAAGAGAAACAATTGAAGGACTGAGAATTAACCATCCATTTTAGCCTTCAAATCATTTGGATGATATCCTTAGAAAGAGGAAGAAAATCAAGGATATGAGAATTTCCTGACATTGTAGAGCTAAAGCACTAACAAGACGTGAAATTATATTATTGGCAAGAATTGCTTTCTAATTAAGCAACTGGGTTAGAAAAAAATCCTCCAGCTATTGCGGCCCTCCAGGACTGTGATTGAGGACCCCTGGTCTAACAGAACACAGTTATATAGTATGATGGTAGAAACATTAGCACTTTTGGTCACAAGAAAGGATCAAGCACTGTACTTATTAAAACTGTACATCACTTCAGAATGTGATTCCTATAACTGACATTTAAAAGACAAGTAAAAGGAAAAAAAGGAAAATGGAAGCAGCAAAGTGTTCCGGAATTCCTGGAGAGAGACTGCAGGTGACCTGACACTTAACACAAAACGATCTTTAAGCTACTGTTGTAGCTTGTAATGAAGAACTACAAAATTGCTTTTGGATTTATTTATTTTTAAATTAAGACCTCGGAGATGCTTTGTCATCTCCAGGAACAAGAAGCAGGCAGACCTCCATAGATTAATTAAGTCTTCTTACGTTCCTCCCAACTTTGCCAGCCTGCAGCTGCTACATATGGGTGTCCTCTGCTGACTGTAGGTAGCACCTTTATTAGTCAGTTTATTAAAATAAATAAATCAAAAAACATAAAGCTGCAAGCTGACCAAAGTTGTGACTCAATAGTATAATATCAATGTCTATATAAATAAAATGTATTACTACATTTATTATTAAAAGCTTTTTAACCATATTAATATTTTATACACATGTGTAAAAATTCATCTGTATCCCTAAAGACTGAAGCTTTATCTCTGGGTGTGCTGTACAACCTGGTATAAAAAATAACACTTAAAATATTGAAGATTAATATTTAAGGATTTAATTTTTAAGTTCAAATATACTGCCATGTATACAGAGCAAAGTGATATCTTAAAATATTTACCAGAACACAGTCTCTCTCTTCCAGCAGTTTAATTCTTACATGCGAGTATCAAGTCTTTTTAACATTAGTTAAATTAGTTAGTTATTGAAAAATTGTATTCACTTTAAAAACAAAATTCTAAACCAACCAGTTTTAAGTATCTTTTTAATATTATAGGCTCATTACTATCACAGAGTATACTGAAATTCTGGCAATTGCTAGTAAACATTCAACACATTGCCAGCCTTCAGCGCCATGATTAGTGACAGTAACTCCCTTACCCTGAAGCTTCTTTCTTCCTTAACTGAAAAATCTCAGAATACATTTGTCAGAACATAAAGGCAGACAAAGATCTCAAGTACGGAGCAGAATGACCTGCATTTTTTGTTTCATACATGACAAAAGAAGCCAAACCTTTAAGAAAACAAACAGGGGGTTTCTGCAAGTGATGTGTGAATATGGCCAAATTCTTCCCAATGCATATAGTGTCTCTTGGTCACTGAGAAAATTAATTGAGCTTTCAATTACTTTTTATTGATTTTTTTGATGACTGTGTATTTTAAGTTCATTCCTAACTGTGCACTCACTTCATGTGTCCATAAATGAATGGAATATTAGGACATAATAAATCACAATATTGTATTTAAATGCTATTGCAATGTGTTTTCTGAATTTTCTTTTTCCTTTTTCAGGGTTGTGGGGAGATGGAACCTGTCCCAGCAGTGTCAAGGGCAGGCATGTGACAGAAGTGTATTTACCATCTCTGTTCTGCTTTGATCAAGTATGAGTGGCCCTGCCTTCTAGACACAAGTCTCTGGTCCTGTATTACGGAGAACTATGTTTGCTCTCACATTTGTCACTTATATTCTTCTTTCTGGTATTTCTTCTGTGCCAAGAATCTTTTATGATCCTTAAGAGTTTTACTGCCTTTCACATTCCAGGTAACCTTTCCTAAAAACAACCCACTCAAAAAGGCAGAAATACTGAGAAAATAAGTTTTCCATACTTACGCATGATGTTTAATTTGTTACTGTAACTTACCTTGTCCGTCACACACATCAGTGCAATAGATCTGAATTATGGTTTGCCAAAGATTACAGCATATCATTTATACTCATTGACTGCCTTTTTATCAGTACTATATATCTCCTTTGTGTTGCTGAATCAGTTTTTGCCTTTTCATATGTTGCAATATGGCTTTCTTTGTCATTTTTGCTGCCTGCTTGTATGTTGTGTGCAGCTTTTTCATATAAACACTTGAACAAAACCCAATAAAGCATTTATAAACCTGCATTTAATTGACATAAGGCTCAAAATGCTGAAAACTTGGAGACTTTTACTTTTCAGAACTTTTTGCTGGAAGAGTATAATTAAGTAAAGATTGCATAAAATAAAAATGAAAAGAAAATGTAATTGCTAGAAACAGAACTCAAATTGAATGGTTAAACAGTTGGCATTTTTTCCACAATTATATTAATCTTCTAATAATCTGAAAATAACAGTCTAATAATCTTGTTTATTAAGGTGCATGAAAATTTGTATTGTCTGCATATTGATTTGGCAAAATTTTACACCGGATGCCCTTCCTGACGTAACCCTCCACATACTGGTTTGTGCATCCCCTGTGGCTGGAAGAAGATGATCCGCTGTGGCAACCCCTAACGGGAGCAGCCGAAAGGAGAAGAAGATTAAGGTGCATGAACTCAGTCAAAGTTGCCTGTGGCTTTCTAGCAGTCTAACCATTTGTACTGTAATATAATCATAATACATTTTGCCAGTTTTCACAGTTGGTTCCTGCTCAAAGTTGTGCGCAAAGCACTGTTGCTGGTCTCAATGATAGCAGGAAACTATGCCACAGCAAAACGTCTTGTTTGAATTACTTTTCGTTTCTAAATGAATGAATAAATAAGATACAAGTAATACCCAAAAGATAGAGTGCTCCTTATCAAAGAATGTATTCTGCATTATAACAGACATACTGTATGAGTGTTGCCAAAAATGTATGGGAAAATAGAGAACTCTAGTAAAAAAATACCATTTGAGATGCATAGATTTTTAGTGAGAGTGTGTAGACACAGTAAGACTGGCAATTCTTGAAGCTACACTTTATAAAAGTACCTGAAAATTTCATTTAAAGTTCTGAATGCATAATTATAAAATAGTATCTAAGATCTAGTGTTATGAATTCAAGTCTTGCTCCCGGTTAGTCCAGTTTGCGCTTTCTTCCCTTGCCCGTGTGTTTTTTTTTCCCAGGTATTCAGTTTTTCCTGCACATCCTAAAACCATGTAGGTTCAACCATACCTTGAGCTGACTTTCACGCCCCAAGCTGCCAAGATCACAAGCTACCAATCCCCAGAGCAGCAGCAAAAAGAAAAATAAATATTCCATAAACAAAATTGACTTAACAGTACTTACCTACCAGCCATGATCACAATTACAGATCACACCAACAGAAGATAAGGGAAAACAATGTATTATTGCAATTGGAAAACACAAAACAATAACACTCATATATAAAAATCCTATGCTTCAGGACACACACAGTCACAAAGAAAATTTACATTAAACAAATAATACAATAATGTAAATTTTTTTTAAAAAAACTGTCACAGTTTTATTTGTAATTTGTTCTATTGAATCAGGGAGATTGGAGTTTGATTGAAGTTCAGGAAAAATAGTGTCCCCTGCCTAGGACCTACCAGTTTCTCTCTCAAATTCATCTAAAGAGGACAAAAAACCATGGTGGGTTCTTCAGGGCACTGATTGCAACTTCTTCTTTTTCTTATTACTTTAATGAACCCAAGTTCACTTGTCAACATCCTCCATAAGGGGAAGTTTCTCCGAATTCCTAGATGGCTTAGTCAACTTTCCTCCTTTTATTGTGTTCCACCACCTCTCTTAAACCCTTTTTGAATATAAGTCCAGGGACATTATGCTTAGACTAAAGAATACGTTAGTGAGACTTTATCTGGAGTATTGTGTACAGTTATGGTCACCACGAAAAAGACATAGCATCACCTGAAACTGTGCAGAAGAGGGCAACCAAGTGCATTCAAGGATTTAAGGACATGTGGTACTGTGACAGACTCAGAGAATTAAACCAGCTTGACCTCGAGCAGAGGAGATTTTGTGGAAACCTAATCCAGATCTTCATAATTCTCAAAGACAGATATAAAATAGACTCAGGAGAATTCTTTCAGCTTAATGGTGAATCAAGTACTTGAGGACAGATTTGGAAATTAAGGGGAAGTGCATTTAGGACTAAATCCAGGATGTACTTGTTTACATAAAGAGTTGTGGGAACAAACTACCGAGACATGTGGTTGAGCCTGGAACCATGACTTTCTTTAGGAGGTATGTGGACAGGATAGATAGATAGAACTTTATTTGACCACAGGGGGAAATTTAGCCTTTTATATAAGCTCTTTAAATAAATAAAGAATAAATACTTATTTAATTAATAAATAAACACACACTTTGATCTGAATACACACAAGAATCACTACAAAGCAAGAAATTTAAAAAAGAAAGAAAATTTCTGACTTGGCGGACGCAGTCCCAGTGAGGCATTATGCAGATGTATTGCTGTTGGTATAAAGGAGCCCCAGTAGTGTTTCTTGACACTTCTGCTGAATAATTCATTTGCTGAAATACAAGAGAGGTTTCTCCCATGGATTGGGCCACCATTCATGGTTGACTATGGCCTTGCACCATAGCACAGAATACATTAAGTGAATTCAAGTATGCTGTGTTATTAATTCCCATGCATATATTGGAACAAGGTGGAATTTGCATTTTTTTTATATAAATTATTTTTTATTGAAGTTTTTACGATATTTTTCACAATATGAACTACTATGAAAAGAAGACTCTCCACTAATCACAATGTGATAGCTTAAGGTCAGTCTGCTGCAGTGCTCTGAGAGTCTATTCATGTGTATGCAAACTACAGTAACTTTTTGCAGCTGATCGAGGAATAACTGGTGTATGTCGTACACTGCTTTTTCATATAAACACAAACAAAACCCAATAAAGCATATATAAACTTGCATTTAATTTACTACAATAATGCTACAATATTTAATACACTGAGTTTTTTTACTTCTTCCCCCAGTTTTTAGATTAAAAATCTGTTCAATAATACATGGCCAAAGTCCCCAAACCACCAAATCACCAAAAAGAAATAGATAGAAACCAAAGTGCACAGTAGAGTTGAAGCCTTTAACTTAGTTTATACCTGTAAGTGTGTGGTCACAGATAAATATTTACAGTATCTCTAAAAAGCAGTATGCAGTATTCAGTATGCCAAGCCAAAGTTAATCATCATGTTCCCGTAATGCCAGGTAATATTTCACACAGCTGTCTTTCTTTCTTTATAAGCAAACTGAAATAATTTTTGGCAGCAGGTTTTTGTTTTTATATTTTGTTCAAAATAAATCTGATTTATGACATGTTTAATTTTATTTTATTGCAGATAATATGTGGATCTCTAGGAAAAACAATTAATAAAAATAAGGAGTGGCCTACCAAAAGTATATCATTCTTTTATCCTACTGCTAAACTGAGTTGGGAAGGCTAATACAATATACGTTATATTAATATGTATTATGTAAGGATCTCACTTTACAAAATACAACAAACAAGCAAACTAAAAAATAATTTATATATAATACATTTCTATATGAACATTAGTAATGCTGTGACACCATTGCAACCTCTCTCACACTGCATGTTAAACGACGGTTGATAATTCTTTCGGTAAATGCAAATCAGGCTTAAATTTGTGCCAAAAATCTCACTGTGTCTGTTCAGTTTAACACTAGAATTACTAGAGCCTATGAGAAAACTCGTAGATCCAGCCCACCTTAAATCCAATCGCACCTCTCCGTCAGCGTCTTTTGTTCTGTAAATGTGCCAATAAAGACAAGCAGCAAGCAGCCTGCTATTCCATCCCCCCACCGCCGCTAAACATGCACAAAGTTCTCCCAGCTCATGCCTTGATCATCTGGGAGTGAAGTGCTGAAGTTTTAGAGTGGAAATAATAGATTGTTATTTGGAACACATGCATTTCATGTGTGTTCCATTCCTACAATAATCTGTGTAAACACATTGTTAAAACAGAAAGTTTTTCATATTTTAGTAGTAAACAACAAAATGTTGGCATAATCTATATAGGTGCGATGGGATTTAAGGTGGGCTGGATCTACGAGTTTTTTCGTAGGCTCTGGTAATTCTAGTGTTAAGATGTCAATGCTATGTCATGCTATGTCATGACGACTATGTCATATGTGTTTTTCAGTCATTTTAATATGGGTGAAAATACTTTCATATTTGATGACAGAGATCATTATTGTTTGTGAATACTTAATATCATTTTTGTTTGCCAAAACATAGTAGTGCGGACATAGCCTAAGTCTCCTCTTCTTCTTCTTCTTTTGGCTGCTCCCATTAGGTGTTGCCACAGCAGATCATCTTTTTCCATATCTTCCTGTCCTCTGCATCTTGCTCTGTTACACCCATCACCTGCATGTCCTCTCTCACCACATCCATAAACCTTCTCTTAGGCCTTCCTCTTTTCCTCTTGCCTGGCAGCTCTATGCTTAGCATCCTTTTGCCAATCCTTTAATGCCACCTCCAGCTCTGTCTCCTGTTTTTTTGTCAGTCATGATCTCCAACCCATATAACATAGCTCATCTCACTACCATCCTGTAGACTTTCCCTTTCACTCTTGCTGATAATCGTCTGTCACAAATCACTCTTGACACTCTTCTCCACCTATTCCACCCTGCCTGCACTCTGTTTTTCACGTTTCTTCCACAATCCCCTGTTACTCTGTATTGTTGATCCCAAGTATTTAAACTCATCCACCTTCGCCATCTCTACTTCCTGCATCCTTACCTTTCCACTGACCTCCCTCTCATTTACACACTTGTATTCTGTCTTGTTCATACTGACCTTCATTCCTCTCCTCTCTAGACCATATCTCTACCTCTCCAGGGTCTCCTCAACCTGCTCCCTACTATCGCTACAGATCACAGTATCATCAGCAAACATCATAGTCCACGGGGACTCCTGTCTAATTTCATCTGTCAACCTGTCCATCACCATTGCAAATAAGAAAGGGCCCAGAGACGATCCCTGATGTAATCCCACCTCCACTTTGAATGCATCTATCACACCTACCGCAGACCTCACCACTGTTACACTTCCCTTTTCTCCCACCTTTGTGTCCAACCTCTCATACAACTCATCATACACTTTTTCTTTAGCCTTCACCACCTCTCTCTTCACCTTATGCCTTATGTCCTTGTACTCCTGTCTACTTTCTGCATCTCTCTGACTATCCCACTTCTTCTTTGCCAGCCTTTCTCTGTATACTGTCCTGTACTTCCCCATTCCACCTCCAGGTTTCCTTTTCCTCCTTCCTCTGTCCAGATGTCATGCCAAGCACCCTTCTTGCTGTCACCCTCACTACTTCTGCTATAGTTGCCAAGCTGTCTGGTACTCTTCACTGCCACCCAGTGCCTGTCTTTTCTCCTTCCTGAACTCAACCTTGCAGTCTTCCTTTTTCAACTTCAACCATTTGATCCTTGGCTCTGCTCTTACTCTCCTTTTCTTGATCTCCGACATCATCCTACAGACCACCATCCTATGTAGGTCCTATGCTGCTAACTACACTTCCCTTGCCACCACTTTGCAGTCTTCAGTCTCATTCAGATTGACCCTCCTGCATAGGGTATAATCTCTCTGTGTGCATCTTCCTCCATTCTTGTATGTTATCCTATGTTGTTCTCTCTTCATAAAATATGTATTCACCACCGCTATGTCCAACCTTTTCACAAAATCCACTATCATCTGATCTTCTTCATTCCTCTGCTTGTCACCTTACCTACCCATCACCTCCTCATCTCCCCTCTGTTCCCTTCACCAACATGACCATTGAAATCCACTCCAATCACCACTCTCTGTCCCTTGGGTACACTGTCCACCACTTCATCCAACTCACTTTATCACACCTTCAGTTTCCACCTTCATAATTATCACTCTGTCTGACACTCTTTTCACCTCCAAAATACTTTTGACATACTGTTCCTTCAGAATAACCCCTACCCCATTTCTCCTCCCATCCACACCATGATAGAACAATTTGAATCCACCTCCAATCCACCTGGCCTTACTCCCCTTCCATTTAGTCTCTTGCACGCAAAATATGTCAACCTTTCTTCTTTCCATCATTTCTGTTAACTCTCTCCCCTTACCAGTCATACTGCCAACATTCAAAGTTCCTACCCTCAGGTCTGCTCTCTTTACCTTCTTCCTCTCCTCCTGCCTCCAGACATGTTTCCCCCGTCTTTTTCTCCATCTTCAGCCAACAGTAGCCCGATTTCTGCCAGCACCCTGTTGGCTAACAGTACTGGTGGCGGCTGTTGTTAACCAGGGCCTCGACCAATCTGGTATGGAAATCTGGCTTGGGACCGGCACAAAGAAACACACTGGTTTATGCATCCCTATGGTTGGGTTATAGCCTAAGTCTCCTGTTAAGGAACCCAAGTGCCCTATATTTGCTACTTCCTCCACTGGACCTCTTACTCCATTGTTTGTTGATACATCATTTGATCTATTAATGCCAGTTTTTGTTTTTTCTACATTTGCAGCCAGCTTGGGGCTCCAGTCTTTTCCTTTGCTACCCACCCTGAGCTTTTTGCGTCCCCCAGAAGGGGATGCTTCTGAGTTGCTGTTGCTAACCATGTCCCCATTGCACTTACCAATGTGTTCCCAGAAGGAGACGCCACCACCATCATGCTAGTGTATCAGGAGGCTGACACCGCCCACGCCAGAATGTCCTAAGTTACAAGAGACTTTTGGACTTTTTAGGGTGTCTGTAATTCACCCCTTAAAGAGATAGCTATGTTATTCTTAAAGGCCTTTGTCTCATTTTAAGGTGTTTGCAGGATTGAAGCCTGTCATTTGAATTGGGACTAAGCTGCTCAGGGTGAGGCATGTTCAGTGGGTCCAGACCTGCAAAGAGAATACGTCTAGCATTAAAAGCCCTTTTTTTCAAGCCTACACTCCTTTTTTGAGCATGAAGTAGCAGGAATCACATACACAATCTTGGATGTATGCTGGGAATGGATGACAGACTTGTTTTAGGCAGACCATGCAGGAAGAGGTTGTCCCCTCTTAGAGGTGACACAGGCATTGGGGGGGAAAAGTAGCCCAAGCAGGCTTTATTGTCACATGTAGTCACAGTGCAAGCATGGACAATGCAGAGATTTAAATTGTGGCAGGTTGGTAGTAAAACATACAGTAAGCACAGATATACCAGAAGGCATATGAGAAGATCTATTACACACTTGTTTGTGCCCCATACTACACACAAACATGCACACTCATACCCTACTTGCACCACTACCCACCAAATACTCGCTTGCACATATGCCCCCCACCACATAAACGCTCAACCACTTACCAAAACATAACCAGTCCCCCACATATGTTATTATGGAAACAGAACAATAACACATCAGTGTGCCTTTGAAGAACTGAGTAACTTTATCAAAAAATCTCAGGCATGCACATCATTAAATGGTACCATGTTCACTTTCAGATTGTCATGCTTTAACTGCCATCATAAGCATTAATCAAACAAATTTCAGTACTTGACAAAATATTCAGGCATGAATATGAGGGGAAATAAAACCACACGAGTATACTATATGTGTCCACTAAAGCATTTACAGCTGTATAATCTTTAGATGTCAGAGTTGAGAAAATGATCTGAATCAAACAAGATAATGCAGCGTAGATTACAAGCATGATTACAATGAAAACTAAGATCAAAAATTTTAAATTAACACCCAGAACAGTAGAGCCTGTAATCATGAAAATATGACTGTAGTGTTTCTCAATTTGGAAAAAGGCAGTCAACAAGAAGACATTTTGAGGAACGAGCTCAGCATTGCATAGATACAAGTGAGTACTGCTCCTTCCATAAACTTACTGATAACATACAAGTATTTCTAAAGAATGCTGACTCTCCATTTGCATTGCTGCTATGTACATAGCCTACAAGTTTATTCCATTGTGCAGTCAAACATGAACGCTAAGGCAATCACTGGGTTTTTGAATTAAACACCAGAAATGTCACCATCTGGTAAGTGTTAATGCTTTTGACATTTTGGACATAGAGCACATATAAGCACACAGCAGTGGAGCATGTTTTAAACATTTTATATAAAATGTAGGACAGGTACATTGCTAAATTTGGAATTAATAGGAAATTTAAAAAAGCTCCGTAGTGGTTTAATAAAGAGTTGAAAAAGAAGTTGCAAAGGAAAAACAGCTGTATAAGGTTTATGAGATTAATAACTCCAAAGTGAATCATAAGAGCATATGAGAACATGAGGGCAACTATTAAGAAGGATATCAGGGAGGTTAAAAGGCAGTCAGAAAGGAATATGGCAGATAAGGTGAAAGATGACCCAAAGGGATGCTTTCAGTATTTTAGTAGTAAAATAACAGTCAAAGAGGAGGTGAATTGTATCAGGAATAGTAAAGGAGAATTAAAAAATACAGACAGTGAAATAGCACATGTGAGGAAGTAAATAACTTCCCACCAGTAAAAGGACTACTAAGGAGGTACTGAGTAATTTGGAAATTGTAGAGGGAGAAGCACTGCTCAGGTCATATAAGCATAGTACCTTAAGAATGTAGAATGCCTCACTGGGACTGTGACAGCCAGGTCAGAACATTTCTTACTTTTGAATTGTCTTGCTTTGCAGTCATTCCAGTGTGTATTCAGATCATAGTGTGTGTGTGTGTATTTATTTAGTTTTTTATTTACTTACTTATCTTTTTATGCATTTATTTATTTTTAAAAATTCTCCCTGGAGAAAATAAAGTTCTGTCTATCTGTCTTTCTCTCTGTCTAAATAGGTTGAAATCAAACAAATCACCAGGATCAGATAATATTTATCTTTGAGTTCTTAAGGAAGTTAGCAAGCACATATATAAATCTTTGACACATATTTTTAGGACGTCACTGCACACTGGGGAAATTCCGAAGGACTGGAAAATGACAAATATTATCCTGTTATAAAAAAAGGAAGACTGGGCAGTTCCAAGCAACTATAGGCCAGTAAGCTTAACATGCATCACAGGTAAATTAATAGAAGGAATTATTAAGAATAAGAGTGAGCTAGACATAGCAAGAACAGGAGTTTTACTGAACAGTCAGTGTGAGCTCAGAAGAGGAAGGTCATTTTTTACTTTATGCTGGAATTCTATGAGGAAGCAACAAAAGGGTATGATCAAAATGGAGCATATGTATTATTTATCTGGACTTTCAGAAAGCATTTAAGGTACCGCATGAGAGATTGGACATCAAGCCAAAAGAAGTGGGAGTTCAGAGTGATGTTTTTAGATGGGTGCAAAATTGGCTCAGACTCAGAAAGCAGAGGGTGATGGTGCGAGGAACCTTATCAGAGTTGACAGATGTTAAGAGTGGTGTTTCACAGGGGTCTGTGGTAAGGCTGCTGCTATTTTAAATATATATAAATGATTTGGATAGGTATATAAGTAACAAGCTGTTTAAGTTTGCAGATGATACCAATCTAGGTGGACTGTCAAATAATTTGGAATCCGTTGAATTATTTCAGAGGGACTTGGACAGTGTTCAGAAGCCATTAAGAATGCTAACAGAATGTTAGATTATATAGCATGGTGTGTAGAGTACAAGTCTAAGGAGGTTATGCTCAAACTTTCCAATGCACTGGTGAGGCCTCATCTAGAGTACTTTGTACAGTTTTGGTCTCCATGTTACAAAAAGGACATAGCTGTCCTAGAAAAAGTCCAAAAAAGAGCAACTAGGCTTAATCCAAGGCTACAGGGGATGAATTATGAGGAAAGATTAAAAGAGCTGTGCCTTTCCAGTTTAAGCAAAAGAAGATAAGAGGTGACATGATTGAAGTGTTTAAAATTATGAGGAGAATTAGTCCAGTGGATTGAGACTGTTATTTTAAAATTAGTTCATCAAGAACACTGGGATATAGTTGGAAACTTGTTAAGGGCAATTTTCACACAAACATTAGGAAGTTTTTCTTTACACAGAGAACCACAGACACATGGAATAAGCTACCAAGTAGTGTGTTAGACAGTAGGATTTTAGGAACTTTTAAAACTAGACTTGACATTTTTTCAAATGAATTAAGTGGATTGAACCGGGGATCTTTGTTGTGCTGAATGGTCTGTTCTTGTCCAGATTGTTCTAATATTCTAATGTGCACATAATTGATTAATCTGCTTAAGTGTCTCAGCAGTGTCCTAGCAGTTGTGCTATATGGAAAAATTTTGTCTCCAGCACGTAATACATATGGCATAGTGAAGGCATCTTGTTTGCCTAGTCCTAGCAGAGTCTGGATTCCTCTGAAAGAATACTAAAAGGAAAGGAGCAAGATAGAATGGCAAAATGGACTTCAAAAAATAGGAGTAAAGCTGTTTAAAAATCATTAGGAAAGTTGCTGGTTAAAGTTTACTATCCATAGCTTCATTTATTTATTTTTTAATATGTATGGATATTTGCATTTATTATGAATAGTTGGTTCCATTAATTTATTTTTGCCTCTGTGAAAATTATGATAGCATCATATTAATCTTCTACCATGTCAGAAAAAAATGATTGCTATTTCTTGATTCCTTTGTTAACAAAGGCTTCGGATTCAGAAATGTAATACTCAAGGACTGTGATTCTCAAAGTGAATAAGCAGTCACAGTTCTGTACTACTGATTTTTAGGTGTTTAATATTATTATCATCTAGAATTGTTCACTACCACTGTTTTATGAAAAAGGAGGTATCAAACACTTTCCAGTTTCAGGCCTTTGTATTTTCTGCTTACATTTTAACACAAATATCTACCAATAAGAAACAACAGTATATTCCTTAACTGTAAAACAGAACAAAATAAAACATGAGATTGACTTCAGTGTTCAATTTATATCTTAACCTGATAGACATAAGCATACTGTATATTCATTTCAGGTGCTTGGCCTAAATCATCCATCCATCCATCCATTTTCCAACCCGCTGAATCCGAACACAGGGTCACGGGGGTCTGCTGGAGCCAATCCCAGCCAACACAGGGCAGGAAACAATCCTGGGCAGGGTGCCAACCCACCGCAGGACACACACAAACACCAAGCACACACTGGGGCCAATTTAGAATCGCCAATCCACCTAACCTGCATGTCTTTGGACTGTGGGAGGAAACCCACGCAGACACGGGGAGAACATGCAAACCCCACGCAGGGAGGACCCGGGAAGCGAACCCAGGTCCCCAGGTCTCCCAACTGCAAGGCAGCCGCACTACCCACTGCCCCACCGTGCCGCCCTTGGCCTAAATCATCTTCTGAACAAAAAATGTGTGGAACATTCTGTTAAGTGGGCAAATGTGTCTTTTTAGTAAAGGACCATGTTATTTGTGTTGACTAATTCTATGAAATAATGTCCTGTAAGCAGTGGCACAGAATTTGTGATCTTAGTAATCTGTTAGGCTTTCAAATAGCATATACAGTATATAATTTTAATATTTCACATTTAAATAAAATCACCCATCTATCTTTATGAGAACATTTTTTCAGTGCTGTACAGTAGCTGGAGTTTCTATTTCACAATTTGAGATTTCCTTTGCATGTAGATAATTATTACTTATCTGTTTGGTTTAATAAAGAAAAAAGTCAAAAAATGAGACAAATAACCACCAAAGAACAGCATCAAAATGAAAAGAACTCGAATTAACCATTATTTTATATTGAGGCTTAAGTAAATTTTGCCAGCATCATTTGGAAAATAAATTCAGACAAGATTCATTTTGTGATACAGTATTGTATTTGATGTTACCACTTACCTTATATCTCATGTATTGCGTGTGGTAAATGTTGGCAGAAATGAATAGTTAAAGATAATTTATTTCCTACTCTATCTGAATGAACTATGACTGCTCTTCATATATTTTAGTAAGCCAATACATATGTATTTTTAAATACTAATGCTAAGAATAACTTTTGAACTCACATATTGTGTAATGCCAGCTAATGTGTCAACACTAAAACTATACATAAAGGAGATACATTTAATTTCTTGTTCTGTTTGTATCAGTTAACTGTAAGAATTAATTCTTGCAAATTGTATTTTTTTGCATTTATTACATGTAATGTAAGTGGTAGCAATAAAATCAAGATATCTAATTAAATTATATCTTTCATTTAACATTGATTTCTATTGAAGAAATAGAGAGTTGCTTCCATGGTTGACTACTTCTGTCTTAGCTTAAGCAACACACCTGAGTGCAAATGGCAGCTTATGTTTGCTCCCTTGTTGTTTGCACCTCACAGTTAAGTGGCAGTTAGTTAAAAAATAAAAAGTCCAAACCTTAACCTCAAAAGGAAATAAAGTGAAGCACAAAGAACCAATGTTAACTGAATCATCTGCTGTCCAGATACTGAAATGTCATCAGCTACAGTGAAACCTGAAGCAACTGTGACCCTCCAGAACCAGTGCTGTCTAACACAGTTCTAGGAAACATTTCTAAATAAAATTTATTGTAGTATTTCTCGCTTCTTCTATGTTTCACCAAATGACTGATCTGCAGGACTCTTTTTTTTTCATCTCAACTTATCTCATTTTCTGAAACCACTTTTCCTGGTGAGGGCTGCATTGGTAGCTGGCCATATGGGTCAGCCCAGACTTCCCAGTAGCCACCTACAGATTCCCACTGTTCCTGGTGTTCCCAAACCAGCTGACAGATATAATCCCCCTAGTTTTTCCATGGTCTGCTGCAGGGTGTCCACTGTAATTGAGGATAGGGATGAAGATTAACCAGTAAACTGATAGATATGTCTTTAGATTAGCTCCTGTTTCACTAACATGGACCAATACAGCCCCTGCAGAACAGCTGCCGTTGTGCCAATCCACCTGTCTGTGTCACATTCCCTTTTTTCATTACTCATGAACAATATCCTGAGATACCTGAACTCCTCCACTAAGGGAAGTTGTTCCTCCCTCACCTGTAGAGAGCAATCCACTCTTTTCTGAGAGCGAACCATAACCTCAGACTTGGAGGTGCTGATCCTCATCCCAGATATTTCACATTTGTTTACATAGTATAATTCATTTTAATATTTTAATAAGCTTCTAAATTTTGTAATGGAAGAAGTACACGTGTTATGGAAGGTTTAGTGCAGTTGATTCACTACCCAGTTTATTCAAGATATACTATAAGAAATATAAAACAAAACAAGAATGCACACCTATTTGCATTTTACTTTCACCTTGTACTATAATGGCAAGGAAGGTGTCCACTATTTAGGTCTGATGTACAGAGCCCCAAAATACACCACTAACTTATGTTTCTCTGGTGTTTAAGGCCCCAGAGCATGCCACTAAAAGTTTCACAACAGCTTTGGTGTTCTGACCCAAAAAGGCACAGCTCTTCTATGGATATCTACCAACCTGGCATTGTGGCCACAGATTACACTGCACTGCAGTACCCACCAACTCCCACTGCTACTCATAAACAAGTACCTTCTTTTGCAGTCTGACATCCACAGGCACTGCTCTCACTTCAGTTACTTTCTATACCATTCATTTCTGTTGAAAGCAGCATCCTTCCACTCTTTTAAACAGTTCCCTACATAGGTTTCCAAAGCCTGAACTTTTCAGCTGCTGAAATTTGTATGTCATCATGCCCCCTTCAGCCAGCTCTTGCCGTTCTTAGGTTGTAATTTTGACAGTCTTATGTTCTCACAAGCACAGAAGAACTTGGTGGAGACGTTACAATATTTTCCTTTAATTAGGCTTCTGCAATCAGTTTAGTGTGTATGACCTTCTTCTACCTCTTCATCTTTTTCTACTTCTGCATGGGGTCGATGTGCTTGATCAGCCTTTTCCAAACAGCTTGGTCCTGCATCTTCTCACCAGTCAAGCCATTTTTCTTCAGATCTTCTTTTTACTTTATCCATTCACCTCCACTTTAGTCTCCCTCAGTTTCTTTTCCCCTGTTCTTCCATTCCCATCACTCTTTTGCCCACATATTTATTGTCTCTCCTTATCACATGTCCATGCCTTTTCACCCTACTTTCCTGATTAAACAGGGCAAAAAATATATGAATCTCATTACTTTTGCAATTCTCTACATGTTTCCATATTAATACATACTTACATTTTGTCATGGTTACATCTTCACTCTTCAAGGACAAAAGATAGGGTTCATATTGGTAAGGACTGTCAAAGATCAACAATAGTGAACAGTTTTCCTGTGTACTTTTTGTTGTTATTGAAGAACAGAAAGCAATTTAGGATCTCTGCATTATATCAAGTTGAGGCGGTGAGCTAGCAAGCTGTTATAATACTAAAAATTATTCCAATAATTTGTTTACAGCACAGCACTGTTTCATCTGATACTAAACCAAAGAGGGCTTTGTTACACATTCACATCTTGGGACCACCTTCCTGGCAATGGTGAGGTAAACAGTTCCATCCTGGGACAAGAGATGGCGCTTTTGTTAACTTTATATTCTTATTCCTACTCCACAGTCAAGAAAAGACTTGCAAGGAGGTTGTCTGACCCTGCCCTGTCATCCACAGAATGCCCCACCCCTTCCGGTTCCAGCCCCATAAAGTCAGCCCATTCCCAGAAGGTGGCATCAGATACTTAACTGACATTGATAAAGGACTGAACTCTTGAGTGCTTGCCCTTGTGATTGAATCACATTGTTTTTTATTTGAGCCATTTGTCAGCCCTGTTTTTTTTTTCTTATTTAAAGGATTTAAAGGGTTGGTACTGCAACCATTCCTTGGCATTACTGGTTGTCTGCTATCCCGGTCATCATTGTTGCTTTTAGTGGATAAAGATCTATAGTGGCACTAAGAGTTTTCATTAAATAAACAAAGAAAGTATCACAATGACACATAAGCTGATTACCTAGCTAAGTTTTTGGCCTATGGACTTGAAGACATATCATTATTTCATATAGGCTCCAACCCTGGGTAGATGTTTGGTAACCAATTTAGAGTTGAATGTACCTGCCATACATTTAGGAAGAATTTTTTCTACCTAAGGCTCATATACCTTTGTTATTTGAAAATATGATAATGGTATCATCTACTTAATATTGTCATTGGAGCATTGCTATAGTCTTGACATAGCTAATTTGCCAAATTAGGGATTCTGCAGTAACATGTTTGAGGCACATAAATAGAAAATAAGAAAACTGAGTTACAGTATGTTGTTTCTGGTAAAGCCTAGCCTGTGTGTAATGAAAAATGTTCTTTTATAGGAGTTTATCCTCAGATTAGAGTGGTTCAAAAGATGTAAATACATTATGAATATACAAGGTCAATGCTATATATAATATTTTAGTGAGGGAGCAAATGTTTGCTTGGCATTAAATAGTTTGATTGTCATTAATATCTTCTCATGAGTCAGGCACATATTATGGCTGTGATATTCTTCTGGATCATCTGTGTTTTATCATATAATAAAGTTTAATTTTAAATCTTCCTGGTTACCTGAAATGTATCATCAATAATTCATCATTTGTCTTGATATTGACATTTTGTAAAGGCTTTTAAGGAAGTGCTTCCTTCTTTTTGATCCTTTCATTGAATTATGACCCTGCATATCAGAGTGAGTAATTTTAGATATTGAGATTAGTCTCAATGAGTTATTTTGTGTCTGACCATAACTTACTGTACATGCAAAATTCTGCACAGGAAATTTAGGAACTATGCAAATTTCAGAATATCTCTAGAGACTCACTGCTGTCTGTTCTGTTTTGTTTTTTAATATTAGTGGGATCTGAAATATGGAGCAATAGATACTATAATCATAATTTTTCCCTATTTCATTCAATATTATTTTGTAATGACTGCATTACTTTTTTTCTGCTGTTTTGAATTCTTAAAACCACCTAAATATTCCTAAATTGGAGGCAGAAGGAGCTATATGTGATACATGAGCCCTGGTGTAGTTTATGAGCAGTCCTATCTTTCCTAAAACATTCTATGAAACTTCAATTATAGATAAGCTTAAATATCACACATTACAATAAAAACAACCTCACAGCTCTATAACCTATACATTTTAATGATTCAATATTTGTCTGACACTTTTGTTTATCGGCAAAGTTCCATATTTAACAAGTGTCTCAGTGTAGGAAAACAAACCTAACTGGCTCAAAATCATTACTTTAGGATATAAGTGAGTCTTCTTATGCTTAGGGAAACCCTGAGCCTGCACTCAGTGAAGAGCGCTATACAAAAATAGACTGAATTAATTGAATTGAACTATAAAAAATAAAGAATTTTACCATTTGCATATTGTCTATGCTATTTTTCTGCCATACTATATATCCAACCTCATTTTCCTGCCATTTTGTCAGTATTCTGATTTAAAGATGGCAGAAAATCAAAAATGGAATATAAAATGGAATAGGGACTAGCACTAAATGCATTAAGAGACATTGATACAAGATTTTAGGCCCCAATAATTATTTAACACGATGCACAGAGCTATTTTTGATTGTGGTAGATTTTTCAGTACGGTGTTTGGTAAAGCAGTTGTAATAAGTTTGAACATGTATACCAGCAGACTAAAAATTGATTCTTAAGACCTCCATCTACTAAATTATACAGTGTTACTAATACTATATGTACATAATATACATAATGTAATCATACAGACTGAGGAGATGGGTTGGAAATTGCACATTATCAATCCCCATTTTAATTTAGTAGCTCATTTCACTTGATTGTGCTGTGATTGTCTAAAATGTTTGTCACTATAAAAATTGTGCAAACGTTATTTATGTACAAAGTTAATATAAATGGGTCTGAACTTCAAAAATATACTGTACAATCCAAGCATTTTTCTATTTTCTGAAACTTGTATTTTCATTATAGGATAATTGTGCTGTGATTGTCTAAAATGTTTGTCACTATAAAAATTGTGCAAACGTTATTTATGTACAAAGTTAATATAAATGGGTCTGAACTTCAAAAATATACTGTACAATCCAAGCATTTTTCTATTTTCTGAAACTTGTATTTTCATTATAGGATAATTGGTAACCACAGCTTATCCAGTTATTGTCAGGAGCAAGACAGGACCCACACATGGACAGGACAATAGTCTCTTGAAAGGCAAGCTTGTGCATTCGCTTATCAGCACCACATAAGGTTAGAGTTCCCAATCAGCCTAACATTGAACTTTTAGATATTCTCTTTATTAAAAACCTGCAGATTATGTGAGAACTTTGACCTTCAGAATTTTCTCTTATGTTATTTAACTAGCCTATCACCCTGCAGTTTTCTTTTGTCCATTATCAGCTGTTCAAAAACCCTTACATAATCAACTACGGCCATTACTGTCTTAAAGCGCTCTACTACTTTTATTTATATTTTGTAACATAGAATACTTATTAAAAAGCCCTAACTTTGAATCTATTCCATTTCAGTATACTGTATTTGACCCTCCCTACCTTCCTCTCAAAGGGGAGGAATCTTAATGAATTTGGTTTACACAAAAAAAGTAACACTTTTATGCATATATTTTGGTTCTGACCTCAAGTTTTCTCCAGATAACAGATATCTCTATAATAGCCTGATTGACAGAATGGTCTCCTATCATTTGTCAAATATTTTATGTATATTCTAATGTAACCCTCCCCCAAAGTTCTGCTTTCCATTTACCTGTTGCCCTAATTTTTCATTTAGTTTTAAACAAAATTCTTTATGCAAACTATTCTTATTTGTTTGTATAGTATTGACTATAAAATTAATCACAAAAAAGAACCTAACTTTCAGGTTTTTGAATGTGAGGGGGAAGTTATATGGACATGGGGGAATGTGCAGACACCCCAGAGATACTCCCTGGATCAGTTAGTAAAGCTACATGGTGGGAGCTGCATGTTCTCCAGTAAAACTAATCACGATTACACCCTTGCATTATTGAAAAAGCTGTTTTGAAAAGTCCTCTTACTTTTACTTGGATTGATAGGGTATTTGGAAAGTAAAAGAGAGTCAGTTCTTGTGACATTGAATCACATGTCGCTATTCCTCCTGAGGTCTTCCTGAGGTCACTTCAGAAAGTTCTTAATCTGCATATTTTATGGAACACTTCAAGGCCTGACAGACTTTCATTATAGAAGAAATGTGAACTGACATACTGCTAAACTTTGCACACTACTGAGCACCAGCAAAGTTGCAATCATAATTCATAAGTGAATCTACAACCTAGTGTGCAGTTATTTAATGGGAAGTAAAGAAAGGAGCTGTGTTCTAAGTAAAGCAAACAGAATAAAACATTTCCTCACAGACAAAAAGCAGTTCAAAGTTACACTTATTGTAGCTGCTTGGCAGCTTTTGGCAATAAAATTGGTTTATTGCTACTATAATTAATGTGACAGTAAGAGACCATTGTGGCAACCCTCTTCTCCCAGACAACTACCAAAGTAACAAAATGCTAACAGAAGTTAAATTCTTAATTTTCAAAAATAAAGAATGTGATGATCATATTGAGAGCTCAAGAACAAGTATACAAAGGCAAATCAAAAAACCCACTGTCACCCTGGGTCTAACAATACAGGTCTTGAATCCTTGTCTATGTGATGGGGAGCCTCACCCACTTTCCCACCACAACACCTCAACAAATGTTTCCCCTTCTCACTTCCCATAGCTCTCTCTTGCATTGTTCAGATCCTGATCTTTCTTCTTCCTTTCAGTTAAGTGTTCGACAATTCCCTTCTGACTCTGAACTCAAAGAGCTTCGACCCTGAGGCATCTTTAAACCTATTTGATCCAGAGATGTCAAGCCAGAACTTCCTTCAGCAGCTGCCAATTTCCCTGCACTCCTAAGCTTTCACTTGTTTTTCAAAGGTCAGTTTTCCAAGGCAGCTTCCAAGATGCTTTACTATTATGCTAAAGTCTTGTTTCCCCAACCTGAGCTGTCCTCATTCTTTTTAAGAAGATGGTTAGATACCCATGACATGTTCTGGATCTCCTATTCTATGCCTGGGGAGCTTTGCTTCCTTCTCTTTCTGCCTTATGGTGGTGCCCCTATCTGATGTTCTTTTGGGGTACACTACATGCATAAAAGATACCCTATAGGAATACCTGTGCTTCCTCATTGGCACTCCTGCTTGTCGGGGTGTAGCACTGATCTATGTTGTCTTGTTTTAAAGGTTGTTTTTTATTTTCTATTTTGTTTGCGTATGGTCATAGAATGCTACAAGTATTTATCTGTGGTATGTATTTGAATATAACATCGATAAGAATTTGCACAGTGATATTACTTCTGCCTCATAGCTTTAGAGATGGGTTTAAAATGCGGCCTTTTCACTGCAGTCTTTGTTCAGATTGCGTGTTATCTCCATATTCTTTTTTACTTCCTCCAGGTAATCTTCTTTTCCTCTCACATTACAAGGGCTTACTTGTTAAATTGATTAGCTGCACTGAATCTGGCCCTGCATGATGGTGTGTGCATTGAGTATACCCTAATATTAAGTATTTTGAGCATGGAAAATGTGCTATATAAATTAAACATATTATTATTATTTGATAGACTGAACTGATTTCTGCCTTGAGTCTAATTCTGTGAGGACAGGCTCCAATCTACTGTGACAAATAGATTGTTAAGAGAATGAGTTCTTCTTTATTAAATATAGGAATTCTTGAAAGGTCTTACCAGAGTGCATTTCATAGTTTAATAGTGACTTGTGTGGATTGATTACCAGAATGGCTCACTGTAGCCACTGGTTAGGCACTTTGAAACAGAAACCTTTTTTACAATCAGAAGGGAGACAAAAGTTATTAACCCATTCAAAATATTAGAATATTTTTGTAAAGTCATTATCTTTCACTTAGCTTCTTGCATTTTATGTATAATAAAGTATTAAATTCATTTGCCATGTGGTTTGCATACATAACCTAAGGGGTTGCCAGTGTTTCCCTGCAAAGGTCAATTTGTGTCTTTTATTGCGTACCAGATTTATTTAATGTCTCCTTTATTGTTTCCTACATTTGTTGGGTCAGGGTGATGAGTTATCAGGTCTGTAGGGGTATAGTGGCTTTATATTTGAAGTAATCTTTAATTTGAAAATATTAACCACTTATTTAATGAATCTGCTTGTTGTTATCTATTTGTACCTAGACTGCAGATTCAAAATGAACACATTACTTTTGTCTTATGTTTAAGTTATAAGGGTTCCAGTAATTAGAACCTGATCTGGCATATAATGAAAGGCATTTGGAAAGGATGAATGGCAGGGATGCCAAATGAGGATGGAGGGAACACATTTCATGGTATATCCATTCCAGGAAGAAAGTAATAATGGAAATGCAATGAGAAGTGCAGGACAGGAGACAGCTGTTAAGGTCAGTGTCTTGTTGCCTGTCCTCTTTATTATAAATGGGTTGGCAGACATATTGGGATCATATGAGGGATTTTAGGCTCTGGAAAGATGACCGTCAGGATTTTAATAGGACTAGCTCTCAACCAGAAAATTTTGGATTGGAACATAAATGACGCCAGATTTAAATTAGGCCATGGATTATTAGCCTGGCAAGCTTGGAGGTGAGAGGGGAGTGTGAGACATGACCTCATCTGGTAGGAGAAAGGAAGGACAATGGCGTAAGAGAGAGAGGTAAGGAAGATGAGAAGGAAAATATTGTTTGGTTTTTGGAGTGAAAAAGTGGAGCAGTCACCACAGCTGGGGACATTGATTTATACTAGTCAGGCCTAATGGGGGATCAGCTTTTGGTTTTTTTTATTTTAAGTTTTATTTGTTCCTAAAATGTGCATTACAGAAGAAGTTTTTATGATATGACAAACAGACAAACATTTCAGTTCAACAACATTACAAGATTTAAAAAGTCCATTCAGGTAGAAATACAACCGATCCCATATACTTTATCACCAATTATGTTCACCAAGAATAGAGCGCTAATTAGTGATAAAAAGAGTCCCGCTGTACTATGCAGCCTCTCATTAATTACAACAGTAGGAGTTTTATGGAAATACAGACAGAACTCAGCAGCATTTTAGAATAACATTTATTATATCTTGAACACAATAGAAATAAATCTGTTTCTCTTTTTAGGCTCACAATTCACTCAGATAATATCTGGTAGTGTTAGTGTCTGTTTTGATGGTTCTCCTGTACCACTTTGTACCCACGTTAAAAAATGAGCTGTTATTGACAGTTCTTTTTTGTTTGAATCTCATATTATTTATGTACTTCAAGTTTCTTATTATCATCTTTGCATTGTTTCTCGATTATTTTCCTTCTTATCTTTTACTTCACTGAAATATTGATTCTTGCATTGATTACCTCAAGATTAGATCATTTCAATGCCCTTTTTATTTAGTTTTTAGTTGGTTTAGAATGCAGCAGCCCATTTACTTAGTTATACTAAAATCTATGATCACATTTCTGCTCTTTTTTACAGATTTCATTGGCTAAAAGGTTAAGTATTGTTACTTACATACAAAGCCCTCCATAACTAGGCCATGCTCTATTTGATGGGTTTTCTTAGAAATTATATATCTGTTTCTGAAAAACTCGACTTGATGTTATTTTGCAGAAGTTAGGTGGATAGCGTTGGTAAGCTTTGTTGGACTGAATGGCCTGTTTTCTTCAAAATGTTTCTAAAGTTGTAATGTTTTTGCTTACTCTGTTCCTCTGATTCTGGCTTTCTTATTGTATGTTCTTTCTGACTCTCCACAATGGAAAGACAAGCTTTTAGCTATGCTGCAACCAAGCTTTGGAATTAATGTACTGTATTAGGTCTTCAGACTGTGTTATCCATATTACTAACCGAGAATGCTAAACCGGATGATGGACGCAGGCACATCCGGCAATGGGCCGTAGCTGCAAAAAGACGTACTGCGCAGGCGCAAAAAGAGTCCGCGAGAGTCGGCTGAGGAGCCGAGAAAGGCGGACAAAAGAGGGCGAGAGAGGCGGATGAGGGGCCGCGAGAGGCGGACAAGACCACAGAAAAAAGGAGTGAGCACAGGAAAAATGGAGAAATGAGGCGCAAAGAGCACCGAAAAAAGGAAAAGGCACATAAAAAAGTATTCAAACGCAAGCAAAGCACGAAACACATTGCACACGAAACTAGACCCAAAAAAAAAAAAAAAGAGGCTCGCGCACAACAGCAAGGCACCCCCCCCCCCCCCCCCTACAGGCACCGGACGGGACACACACCAAGAGGGGGATTCAACAAGCCCATGGAACACAAAAAAAAGAACACAAAACCACCCCACAGACCCTACAAGCAAGGGACGGGACACACACAAAGAGGGGGATTCAAACAAGACACAGGAACACAAAAAGAAAGAAGACGCTCGCGCGACAACAATCCTCAACCCCCCCCCCCCCCCCCCCCCCCCCACACACATCCATAAGAAGTGACACCCAAAGCCACATATTCTAAAGTGAACATCAACACCTTCACACTAGACAGCATAGGTGTCAGCATTGGTGGATCTCCTTACAATAAAGCACTATTAACCGTTCAACTGCAGAAAAGGAAACATATTAACAGTGACTGCGATCCTCCTTATTACTTATCCATATTTCGCATGCTGAGAAAAAAACAAGTCATGAATACACGGTCACGGGTACAAAACGAAAAGGAAATGATAACAGGAACAAACACACGAACACGAAAGAAACAACAAAATAGATGGCTATGCAGCATAGGTGGATCTCATTACAATAAGGCACTATTAACCGTTCAACCGCAGAAAAGGCTCCATATTAACAGTGAGTGCAATACTCCTTATTACTTATCCATATTTCTAAATGAAAAAATGTCTCGACTCCAAAAACGCAAAGCTCAACTAAAGCTTCTAACTAACGATGTACCTAAAAGTAAAAACTTTATGAACTGCATTAGATCCTACAATAGTTCATTTGCTTTTGCATACACCGGAGTAAATATCAGGCCACCAAAAGGCAATGGCCCATACTGCTTTCGCATATGTGCACAGATACTGCATCGCATTGGAACAGTGCACCCTGAAACAAATCAACAACGCAAATATGCACAAATCTACATCCTAGATCCACATTACGCAAACTATCAATCAAAGTGCTGCATCGCAACAGGCACGGATTCAAAACGAAACACCTCCCGTCTCAGACATACGTTAATGGCAGCGAAGGCTACAACGGGCTTCTCACACAGCACAGGCAAATCGATTACAGCTCCAAAACAACACGTCCCAAATACTGGACATACAACGACGCGCCTCTCAAACGGCACAAGGAAAACATACACCAGGAAAATTCATTCGGATTAATGAATGTCATTTGCAATCATTGTCATTCAGTTCACTTCCCTGAAGAAACAAGTGGCAATACAAGTAATACATTTACACGTTGTTGTCAAAAGGGTCAAATTACACTGCCTTCTTTACATTCATATACTGAATATCTACAGAAGCTTATAACTGACGATGTACCTGAAAGTGAAATCTTTATCAACTACATTAGATCCTACAAATCGGTATCCACTATGAACATTAACGGTGGCACTGCACGTGACATCCGTCTTGAAAAAATGTTGTTTATTGATGAATGTTCAATGGCATTAAGTCACTTACTCAACACCATTCATAAACTTCTACAAACGTTTATGAATAATAATATTCAATTTGGAGGAAAGGTACTTTTATGAGGAGGAGATTTTAGACAGTGATTAGCT
Source organism: Erpetoichthys calabaricus (assembly GCF_900747795.2). Lineage (NCBI taxonomy): Eukaryota > Metazoa > Chordata > Cladistia > Polypteriformes > Polypteridae > Erpetoichthys > Erpetoichthys calabaricus. The sequence continues at coordinate 135,952,037 of NC_041395.2, read as the reverse complement.
ATTCTTCCAGATGCCATGCACTCAGCTATTGTTCAGTGCACCTTAAAATACGCAGACAATTGGCATTGCTTTCAAAAGATACAGTTAGTAAAAAAGATACGATGTCCAGAACCAGATCATAACAATTGCTTATTACAACTGAGAGATGGTACACTCACCAATACAGATAGACTTCAACCACATATTATTACAATTACTCAAGCCTTTATCTGCGACGACTTAGTTACAGAAACATTTGGAACAGCAATCTCATTAGACCAAATGCCCATTTTAACACAACGCACTATATTATGTCCAAAAAATATTAATGTGGAAAACATTAATACCCAAGTCATTCCATTACTTCCTGGAGAGACACAACTCTTTCTAAGCTCTGACAAACTTGACTCTGATCACAACAATAACCATCTTAAATGACCTTACAAGTTCTGAGCTGGAATTACCTTTTACACTTAAACGGCGTGTACAAAGAAATTTTCAAATAAACCTTTACACTGTGCCACACACTTTATTGTTTGCTTTCTATTTGCATCATCTACACCGTCACACTATTCTATATCTCATTCATACATCACGCTCTTTGTCATTCCCAACACCAGGGGTTGGCGAGCGAAGCGAGCAGGGGGCGGAGCCCCCTAGTACTCTATAAGAATGAACATAAAACTTTTATTTTTAACCTTGCTTTTTCTGTGTTCGACTTTTCTGTTATTTCTGTGGTTTTTCCTCAGCCATTTTGTGTTAATTAGAGTTTTACAGTATATGCGGTGTGTTGTTTCATGATTTAACATGTAACTTTAAGTGTTTTGAAAGGCATATTAAATTTTGGCATTTTTTGGTATTTAGTACACTTTATTAATCCCCAAGAGGAAATTGTCTTTTCGAGTGACCTTTGGATAAAATATATAAATAATAATGATCTCCTCTTATTAGACCTCCCCGTTCAAATCAATATAGTAGAATGTCCAGGAGCTGAACAGCCAGTTGGCCAAGGTCTCCAGACTGTGTCTGTGTTTGACTTTAACTTTGTGTTGTAACAGTCTGTGGACTCCCCAGAATTTTATTCTCTCCAGGGATGCTGCTACCTGACATTTTTGTTTTCACTTCTGCATTGTGAATAAGCCACATTGGAATGACAAGATGTATACAAATATATTGTTAGGATCCTTTCATGTCAACCAATGTGACATTGTTTTGTTTTACTCTGTGTTTAAAATCATCTGTAAATTTAGGTATTTGTTTTATGTAATTTGTCAGTTTAATCATGTTTTCCAAATTTGTTACATCGCTCTGAACTTACATGTAGTGAAGAGTGCCATACAAAAATAAATTGAATTAAATTAAATATGAAACACTTCCCATTTTTTGCATGTCCCTCTTTGACTTCTGTTTCAAGCTTGCTATCCGGAAGTTGTCAGTTTCAAATTTAGCTGTCTCAGAGAGTACTCTGTGTGATGAAGTTTATTGAACTTGGACTTTCTTAAAAAAAAACAAAAACTTAAAACTCTGACTTACATTTCAATGTTATAAAAAGTCATCAATACCTGTCACACCTTAGAAGCACAACATAAATAATCATTAATCATTGATTGGGTTTAACAGAACATTCACACAAAAATTTAGGAGAAACATCCCCTTCTTTTCTGTGAAACAATTACAGTTTCGAGTTTATTTATAGGGGAACTGATTTGACTTCATGAAGTACTGATTTCAAGTTCCCATGCTGCTGTGAAACAGTTGTTTCACACCACATTGATGTGATTTTTCTGTACATCACACTAGGATGGTGTAACAATGTATATGGAAGAACATTGATGCCTAGAAGTCTGCAGATAATGAAATGTGTGTTTAACTGTGTATTGTATTTGCAATTATTTTTTCCAACAATAACATCTTAAATACCTCAAGACCCTACATTGGTTTAAACAGGCTTAAAAATGTTACAGCATTTTATATTATTTTATATATCTAATATATTTTGTAGTATTCATTTTTACTTCCTTCTCCACTAATAAAGAAAAAGGGAAGAAAGAATAGAGAAAAAATGCACAAGAAATCAAAAATTCTAAGATGCTTAGAAAGTGGTTAATTAAGATTTATCATTGTTTTACAAAGTAGTAGAAGACTACAGCATTCCAAATGCTGAAAAAGTAATGTTGTGACTTGCTACTCGATGAACAAATATAAACATTTCTAAAGTCAATTAATAGAAGATATTGTTTTGCCCTTAGACTGTCGAGGGTGCTAATGAATTGTAATTCTTAAGCAACTCAATAAGTAGGTAAGACGTTTAGTCTCACTTTACATCAGACTGGGGGTAAGTGGAAATAAAATGGACTGTTGACTTCTTCACTGGCTACTCTGACATGTAATTTGGGTCTTCTACAGTGGTGTTTCATCCCATATGCCTGCATGTACATGCCAATGGGGTCAAAGGAAATCCAAAAGCCACACTTTTCCACAGCTACTTGAGCCAACCCACATCTGAGGCCATCTGAGTCACGCGGCCAGGCTGAGGGGCTTTATCAGCAGGGACACGTGGTCAAAGTGCTTTCATCAGTGCTGTGTCTGCACACTTCATCCACCATGTCAGAGCTACTTAATATTGTCGGTTTCTCCAAGTATAACTGCTCTTTCTGACATGTGCTTGGACTTCCGAGCAATGTGTCCTTCTCAGGTGTGTACCTTTGGGGACTGTAATATTATTTTACCCTTGTACTATAGTCAATGCTTTGGAATTATCCAATTGAGCAGACTTTGAAAGAACATGTGTCTTAGGGAAAGTGAAGATATTTCTCACAGGTAGGTCTGCTCCAGTGTAGATGCTATGCAGTGGATGGGTAGATAGTGTGGTGGATTGCCGGCTTCCTATTCTGGCCCTCACCCCCAGGCCGCCAGGAGGAGCTCTCCCAACAGCATGGATGTGCCCCGAGTTACCCTGGGGACCACTGGGAGTCGCTGTTGGGAGGCCTGTGGACTCCTATATGCCCTATAACCCAGAAGTGCGTCATAATCCCAGGACAGGAAGAAATGACGTGCTTCCGGGGTGAAGATAAAGACTGTTTACCCTGACCCGGAAGGAATAAGGAACTGTGGACTGTTGGGCAGGAACACCTCCGGGTCAGGGTGTATAAAAGGACTATGGGAAAGCCCAGACACTGAGCTGAGCTGAGCTGGGAGGTAGGGTGGCGAGGAGGAAAGAGTATTTTTGTGAATTGATTTATATGAGTAGTGTGGAGTGGAGGGTGCTTGGTGCACTGTACTGTTGTACAATAAAGAAGAATTGTACTATTACCTGGTGTTTGGAGTGGTACCTGAGGGTTCAAAAGGTGGACAAAAGCCTTAACTGCTACAATAGATAGATAGATAGATAGATAGATAGATAGATAGATAGATAGATAGATAGATAGATAGATAGATAGATAGATAGATAGATAGATAGATAGATAGATAGATAGATAGATAGATAGATAGATAGATAGATAGATAGATAGATAGATAGATAGATCGTACTTCATTATTTGTTTCAAGGGAGAACTTTAGGCTTTTAGAGAAGCTCAAAAAATAAAAAAACAACAACAACTTCTGTAAAATGCATAACTGAAATACTAAAACAAGAAACTTTCTGACTTGGGTAAAAATAAGAGAGCAGTCACAGTGAATCATTACTAAGACATAACTATAGATATGAAGGATGCCCAGTAGCATTCCTTGGCACACTTCTGCTGAACAATTTGTTGATTTAAAATACTTAAAGATATTGTGTCAGAAAGAAGATGTGCAGCATTGTTCATAATGGCTATTATTTTTGTCTTCATTCTTTCTTACACTACTGATCTCCAGTGAATCGAGAGTTCATTCCATAACTGGGCCTGAGTATATATTCAACTTATTGAATTCCACTTATAGTCTGAAAATCTAAATATCAGATTCTCTACCAAGGTCTGTCTCAGGTTATCTAAAGATATACTGTATGTACTGTATTATTATGAAAGAAAAAGTAGTAATTTTTAGTAAAACACTTGACTTGCAATAATCAACATAGTAATTATATGATTTTGTTAGAAACAAAATTGTTCAAAAGCTAAAAATGTATTATTTATATACAAGTCTCTAAAGTAATTTTTGCCATGCGTATGTCATATATTGAATACTGTATATTATTTTTATTATGATTATTTTGTATTGTAGGAGTGTAACTGACAGAAACATTTCCATTTTCAATTATTGCCTGAACTGATACCAGATTCTCGGTGACTGCTGAACCACAAGGTTTTTATAGTTCACAGAGCATATTGAAACTTCAAATAGGAAGAAGCTATCTATCTTTTTCCATGCATGTATGGCTTCAGTACTATAGATTTTAACAGTGGATGGTCACATTCATATACCAAGTTAAGTAAAATCAGCTTTTCCTTTGTCTGTGAAGAAGTCATGTAAAGATGGCATCACCTTGCACAGCTACAGGGAACGGAATTCCACATCTATTCACTCACTGTATGGAGTTTACATGTTGTATTCATGCCACCATCGATATTTGTGTTTCTTACCACAATCCAGAGACATGCACATTGAGATGCATTAAATCAGCAGAGAGTGAGTGAGTGTCTGAGAGACCCCTGTGATGGAACAGTATCCTATTTTGCTGGTTCCTGCCTTGCGACTGTAATGGCATAAGCAAATCTAGTCTAAATATACTAAACTAAAAGTAGCAGGCAGACTATGCCACAGCTTTGGGGACCTATAACTAAAAGTTCATCCTCACTGTGTTATTTTATTAATCCTTGGAATCATAAGCAGACCGGCATCTTGAGATCTTAATGTGCATTCTGGTTTTTTAAGTAATGATAAGTTCAGATAGGTTAGCTGGACCCTGGCCATTTAAACCTTTACATATTAAAAGTAGGATTTTGAAATCTGCTCTGAACTTAGCCAGGAGCCAGTGTAAGAATTTGAGAACTAGAGTTATGTGTTTGTATTTTCTTGTTCTTGTAATAATTCTTGAAGCAGCATTTTGGATTAACTGGAAGCTGTATAAAGAACAATTTGAACATCCAGTGAAGTCAAAGTCAAAGTGAACTTTATTGTCATCTCAACCATATACAAGTATACAGATAGACAAAATTGCGAAGCTCAGGGTCCACAGTGTAACAACATGAAGTGCAAATAATAAATTAAAAATAGAATTAAAATTTAAATTTAAAATTAAAACACAAACAAGACAAGACATTGTGCAAAGACAAGACAAAGAAGTAGCAGCAATATTGACATGTAGTTAGTAATATGAACATTGATGCAATGTATGGTATTTGCAATCTAGATACATAAATATAGTCAATAGATATGTAATATAATAAATAAATAATAAATATAGATAATACAGAAATTATCAGTGTATGATAATAGTTGTTTAAGACATGTGTAATCAATAACAGGTCAGAATGTTTCACAGCAGAAGGATATCAAGAGTTTCAAAATACTTTAAGGTCAGTATGAGATTTTCAGCTCTTTTCTACATGCACACTCGTGGCTCACATGTATAAAAGTTCTGTTTTTAGAGGTGGTTGAGGCAATGTGGAAGATCCCAGGTGGCAGCATGGTGTTAAGGAGTCTGACAGCTTGGCGGTAAAAACTATCCTGCAGCCTGATAGATCTGGCTTTGATGCTGCAGTATCTTCTCTTGGATGGCAGAAGTGAGAAAAATCCATGTGAGGGGTGTAAGGGGTCCAGCACAATGCTGCAGGCCTTGCGGACAATGCGTTTGTAAAATATGTCCTGTAGTGAAGGGAGAGGCACCCCAATAATGTTCTCTGCTGTCTTCATTATCCTTTGCAGACGCTTGCAGTCGGATATGTTGCAGTTGCCATACCTGACTCTCAATGGTGCCTCTGTAGAACATGGTGAGGATGGAAGGGGGAAGACTTGCTCACTTCAGTCGTCTCAGAAAGTGTAGTCTCTGCTGGGCTTTCTTGATTAGTGATGAGGTGTTATGCGTCCACATAAGTTCCTCAGTTATGTGCACACCGAGGAACTTGGTAGTTCTAACAGTCTCCACATCTAAACCGTTGATGCTGAGTGGGATGTGGGCAGGATTTGATTTTCTGAAGTCCACGATTATCTCTTTTGTCTTGTCGACATTGAGAGATAGATTGTTGCCTTCACACCATGTAGACAGCCGTTCCACCTCATCTCTGTATGCTGTTTCATCATCCCTGCTTATCAGTCCCAGCGCCGTCGTATCATCTGCAAACTTGATGATGTGGTTGGTGTTGTGCATGGCTGTGCAGTTGTGAGTCAGCAGGGTGAAGAGCAGTGGACTAAGCATGCAGCCCTGCGGCGCTCCAGTGCTCAGTGTGATGTTGCTGGAAGTGTTGCAGTCCATCCGAACTGACTGGGGCCTCTCTGTCAAGAAGAAGGATCCAATTGCAGAGGGTGGTGTTCAGGCCCAACCTGCTCAGTTACAACCAGCTTTTGAGGGATGATTGTGTTGAAGGCAGAGCTAAAGTCTATGAATAGCATCCTGACATATATGTCTTTTTTATCTAGATGTGTCAGGGAGAGTTGAAGGGCAGAGCATATGGCATCCTCAGTTGACCTGTTTGAGTGGAATGCAAACTGAAGAGGGTCAAGGGAGGCAGGGAGATTAGTCTTTATGTGTGACATGACTAACCTTTCGAAGCACTTCATGATGACTGGCGTGAGTTCAACTGGCCAGTAGTCATTCAAGCATGTCATTGATGATTTGTTCGGCACTGGTATGATGGTGGTCGACTTGAAGCATGCTGGGACTGACGACTGGCTCAGTGATGTGTTGAAGATGTCTGTGAGGACACCAGCCAGTTGACTGGCACATTCTTTGAGCACATGACCAGGTATGTTGTCAGGTCCTGCAGCCTTGCGTGGATTGACTCTGGATAGAGTCCTCTTCACGTCAGTTATGGACAGAAAGAGTACCTGGTTAGTGGAGGGAGGTGTTGCTTTTCTCGCTGCATTGCTGTAGTCAATCCTACTAGAAATAAATGAATAAATTAATTTCTTAGAATCCCACATATTTAGAAAACATCTTAATTTCTCAACATTTTTAAGATGGAAGAAACATGATTTACACAGCTTTGTAATGTGTGCTTTAAATGACATGGTAGAGTCAAAGATAACACAGAGATTGCGGACTGATTCAGTATAACTAATGGTGATTCCAACTGAGTTTCAATGATGACAAAATATTGATGCAAACAGCATGGTCAATGGTGTCAAATGCTGTTCTTAAGTCTAACAAAATAATTACAATGGAGTTTCCTTCATCAGGGGATATTAGAATGTCATTTATAACATGTGTTAGTGCCATTTCTGTACTATGAATTTGTGATGTGTAGGTGAGGCTGAAGCTGACCGGTGACTACTTTTTCAAGTATTTTAGTGAGAAAGAGTAAATTGGATATGTGGCTATAATTATTATGTATATGTGGGTCTAGGTCAGACTTTGTAAGTAATATTTTGATGACAGACACTTTTTGTGCATCAGGTACTGCGTCATGCAATAATGAACTATTAATAATGTTAAGAATAGGTGCTGCATGAACATTCATTGTGCTTTTTACTAGTTTTGTTGGTACTAGATCTGGGGAACAAATAGTTGGTTTCATTTTAGAAATTAAAGTCAAGACTTCCTGTTCTGTTACAGGACTAAAATTTATAAAGTGTAGAATTCAAGATAAGAAAAGTACTATAATGCATTGCTTCTGTAAGAGCCAGTCTTAGAAAGTTAATTTTTGATGTTAAATTCATTTAAGTGTTTGCTTAATTTCGATAGAATTCCAGTTTCTTACAGCTACCTAGAACATGATATAGCCTTATACCCTCGTGTAAGTTAACATGAGATAGAACTTTCTTAGCTCTATCTGTTGAGCAGAGTGTTAATTAAGCCAATTAGGAAACAGCCTCACTACTAGCATGGGGTGGATATTAGATATGTCTGCAAAAAGAGGATAGCACACAGTGTTCTGACCGTGCTTAGTGTGATTAACTTGCTTAACGTGACACAAGTACGACTGTATGACCAAACTTAAAGAAATGAAACAAGATACATGAGCCTTAGACTGTACTTTTCTTCAACAAGAACATTTCTTTATTTGATACTAGTTTTTTCTCTATTTTTTTATGAACTGTTTTGCCTGGAATTTTACTAAAACATTTAAAACAATGATATTTGGTTTGTGGAATTATTTGAACACGTGTTACACTATTCCTGAATCATCCTATGAAGCAAACTAGAAGCTGCAGAACTTTGGTAATTTTAGATAAACACAGCCACAGCTTCCTTTAATTAAACCAATTAGTATTTCTTAATAATGAGTACTAAGTGTTTAACTGCATGACTCCTACTCAAACAAGCTTGTCAGTTTTTAGTTAGTATTTTAATAAATGTATGCTATGTCATTTTCATACTTTTTGAAAACTGTGTTTATAGTTTACGCTGCAAAGAGGAGGAAAGGAGGCATCATTAAGTAGTGATTAGCAGTGTTACCTCTCAGCTCCAAAGACCTTGGATCAGCTGTTAGCCTCACTCATATCTGGGAAGACTTTACATGTTCTTCTCAAGGGTTTTCACTGAGTAGTTTGGTTACCTCAACACCCCCATTTCTGCCTGTGATCCTCCCAAAGGTGCTGTGGATCCCTCAAGTGACATCAGTGTGAAGATATGATCAAAATCTTTATATAGATGTATTGTTTTTCAAATCCATCTATCTATCCATCTAGTTTATGAACTCAAATTTAGGGCAAAAGTGAGCCAAAGCCAGCTATTCTCAATTTGGAATCACCAGTCATCAAACTGGTATGTTTTGGAAAGGTGGAGAAACCAGAGTACATGGGGACAAACTATTTGAACATAGAAATGACATGCACATACTGAGCTGGGTCTGAATTTTTAGCTAGGCAGCAGCACTAACTACTGATCCTCCATACAGCTTTGCTATCCCCTTTATTTTTAATTGGAGTTTAGCCATATCCTCTGGACATGCATAAAGAAACCCTGGTCAAAGGTGTTTGCAACATCTCAAAAATGTCTCTGGTGTTGTAACCTACATTTTGAAACAGTTAAATAGGTGTCAGAGACTGAAAACAAAACACTAGTTTGTAATTTACATAGCCAGCAGTGCCTTTAACCAGTGCTTTACATGGAAGATATTTATAACTTGCAAAACTTTGCCCATTGGTAGAATATGAATGCTGTTCAAATCTATTATGCACTCATAGGTATATAGATGTCAGTGTACTTCATGAGTTACCTTGAAGATGACACAAATGGAAATGCTCAAAGGAATTTGTTTAGTTTTTTATAATTGCTGATGTTGAAGCAATTTACTATCTTTTATAGATTGTCACATTTTGAATCAACTTGGTAAGATTCAATTATCTTAATTATATCCTTGTAACTGCATTTGAAAAGTGTAACTATATTTAACTTTATCATATAGCACCTTTCACTATCTATCTATCTATCTATCTATCTATCTATCTATCTATCTATCTATCTATCTATCTATCTATCTATCTATCTATCTATCTATCTATCTATCTATCTATCTATCTATCTATCTAAGTTTCTGTATTATGTAGTGCCTTTCAATCTATCAATCTTTTGCACACACATTTGAGGTGTTGCCTTTAATTAATCACCTTTTACTTAACTCATTCTAAGACAACTTTAATACATTATGGCATTGCTACACCTTGGCCAGTTCTGAGATCCATTAAGGACGTACTACATAAAAATTTTTTACAAACAGATTATAAGGATATCATTTGTTATTTTTACATTTATTTTCATGCTTTTGGTTTGAGTCTAATCATGAAATGTGACATGTGAGAGAACTATCAAACACAATATAATAAAATTCCAATAAGTATTTTTAATGGAGAGCAATATTTACATCAACTAGTTAAAAAAACAGTTATTGATTTGTCAGGTTATTATTTGTAATATTTTCCGCATTCCTGCTAATCCTGATGGTTAATTTGTAATGGCAAGACATGAGCTAATTTATCTTAATAAAATCATCTTTCTTTTTTTTCTTTCAGTTTTAGCCTTTCATTAAAATGACATCAATTCCTCCTCCAAAGAATTGTTCCGTGGACTCCAGCAGCACTAATGTGATTTTAACAGGCTTGAATGCTTTTGTTTTTGGCTTGGCTGCAATTGTATATATTGTGACAGTGTGTGTGTCTGTCCGTATCAAAAGCTCATCAACTTTTGTGGTGTACCTCAAGAACCTAATTGTTGCAGATATTTTAAGGATTGTCACCTTTATAGTTCAAGTGATTCAACCTTCAATACCTCTAAATATCACTATACGTGTGTTCCAGTGCCGCTACTCTGATGTCATCTTTTATTTCGCCATGTACATGAGTATTATTTTACTTGGATTTATAGGTTTTGATAGGTTCCTGAAGATTGTGAAGCCTTTAAAAACAAATGTAATGAAGAACAAAGTCTTTGGAATTACTGTCTCTGCTTTGGCTTGGATTTTTATGTTTTTTCTGAACGCATTGCCAAATATTATACTGACAAACAAGACTCTACCACAATCAAAGAATTTTTTGTGTACAGAGCTTAAGAACGAGTTAGGATTAAAATGGCACAACTATGTCAACTGTGTCAGTTTTGCCATATTTTTCGTTGTCTTTGTTTGCCTTGTAATCTTTTATGTATTTATAAGTAAGAAGGTGTTGCAGGCTTTTAAAAATGCAAAGCGTCAAGGAAACACACCAAATGAGATCAATACAAGAGTATTTATAATAATAATTGTATTTTTCATTTGCTTTACTCCCTACCATTGTGTGCGAATACCTTTCTTACTGCAAGAGAATTGCTTATTAAGCTTTAATTCATCCAGTAACAGTCTGCAGAATGTTAAAAATATTACTTTAACACTAACTATGGTGAATGTATGCATGAATCCACTAATCTATGTATTTTTATGCAAAAAATATAAAAATAAATTGCTGGAATTTTTGAGAGTGAAAAAGGAGAGCTTGCCTGGAAAACGTGATAACCCATCAGGCATGAATAGATGTGAAAAAGAGACTTAATAGATAATAGTTTCAATTTAATTTTAAGAGTATACATATCAACAAAAGTTTTCTCCTAGTACACCAATTAATCTTAGGTTCTCTATTACAATTACTAATGAAAGCATTTAAAATGTTATGAAGGTTGTACAAAACTTGTTAAATTGTTTTGTAATGTAATTATGTATTCTTACATACCTAAACAAAGGTTTGGTTTTCAATTTTTATGTTATTTTTTTTTGCTATTGTAACTATTTGTATTTGACATAATTGTCACCTTAGCTTTGATCCACTTATTGTATTTGATTTTTTATAATAATGTTCCTTTACTAAATGAAAATTTTTTTTGTCTTGCACACTGCCTTTTCTCTGTGTATTTTGTATATTCTCCACATATTGTAGTATTGTGACACATACAGAATACAGTGAAGTTTCAAGTCTGACCAAGCAAAAATGTGTTAGAATTCATAACGTTGTGGAATTTAATAGAAAACACAATCAACTTACCTGATGTACCCTTTACTCCTGTTTCTATGTTCTCATTACCTCAAAGTTTGTCCAGAAAGCCATGAGAAAAATTCTATGTCGGTTTTTCTTTGGCTACTTTGGTTTTCACCCCAAATCCATATAAGTTGGGATAACTAGAGACCTTAAATTGACCCCTCTGGTGCCCTGTGGTGGACTGGCACCTTACTAGGGCTGGCTCTTGAATTACATTCAGTTCTCCTATAATCCTAAACTGAATTAAGTGAGCCTGAAATAGACTGTTATTTTTGTTGCGTGTGCAAAAATAGTGCATTTATTAATTGGTTCAAAGAACAAAGTAAAATGTTATGGTAGACAGCTTAACAGCTTTGACCAGGAGTTGGCGCTGTTCAAAAATGCCTTCTCTTCTCCTCACTTTGCAGAACACAAGATTGACTGCCACTCCATAGGTGGCATCACTTCCATGTCCGTCCGACTGAACTGGCCGTCTTGTTTTAATTTCCTTTCCAGATCTCCAGTTTAAAAAGACTGCTCTGCATTTACTGCATATTTTCTTTTGCTTCTGCAACTCCAATTATATGGAGTGCCCCAACTCTTTATCTTTTTTTGTTTCCAGTTTTACAATGTATAAAACTAAATGGAATCAAGTTAAGATTTGATGAGGATGATTTGCACTGTTTATTCAGTAAAATTAGAAAACTAATTTGACTTTTCATAAATAAAGAATGCTCTGTCTCATTCAACCAGGCTTTGCGCCTGATACTACCCAAACATTTTCAAATTCAATATTTTGACCGCTAATACCCCTCAGCTTAGATACTCATCTGGTCATAGCACTAAAATGAAGAAATCATGGCATCTGTCTGTCTTCACGGCTTCCCACATCTCTTCAAAGAACATCTCTTCCATCAAACAGAAGCAGTAGGTACTGAATTTGTCATAATGGCAGGCTCTTTGTATCTTCTTCATCATCAGAGTTCAGGCTGACTCTACTTTTCCAGTTTTCAGTTTCAACACTTGCAAAGAGCTTTTGGAGGCAGGCCATGAAGGTCACCACAACACTTGCCAGGCTAGTGAAATAAAAATGGTTTAATAGATGGAAAGACAAGACTTGCTATTATACAGTAATCTCAATAACCAAAACATTCAGTAATCCATCCATTTTCACAGCACATTTTTTATTGCAGGATCGCTAGGGCTACTTACCAGCACAAGTAATGGGGTGCCAGCCCAGCTCAGGGTACACTCATGCACACACTTACATTCACACATGTAAAGCAGCTTTAAACTCACCAGTTATCATAACACAGCCACCTTTATGATATGAATGAAAGCTAGAAAACTCAGCAGAGAGGGACCGAGGACACTGGAGCATGTCGGGTCACAGTACTACACACTGTGCTACAGTGGCACCCATTTTTAAATCAGCCTTCAGTTTTTATGGTGTCTTTGTCAGCACAAAGTCACAAAAGAATAGAAGATTAAGTGGAAAATTTTTCAATTTTAAAATAAAGGAAGCAGCTTGCAAATTTCAAAATGAACTGGCAGTAAAGATGTGTACATTAACAACAAAAAGTGATAAATAGAATTGCTGACCCAGCAATTTGTATGTTAGAGAGAGAAGAGTCAGTGAGGAAACAAAATACCACAGAAAAAAGGAGTGATCTGCCATTTATAAGTAAGCAGAGAATTATGGACATACCTAGAGACAGAGGAGACACAACACAATGAAATAAAGTAAAAACTTACAACACTATGAAAAGGTCAAAATGTAATTATCAGTGACAAGAAAGAATTAATGGTTATACCAAGTGTCATGGTAAAATATACAGCTGTCTGGGATTTAAAGTAAATAAACAAATAAGAGTTAGGCAGATGAGTCCTTATGCAAGTTATATGAATTTGATTTTGTAGCTGAAGTAGTAGATGAATAAAATGTAATAGTGCGTCTTTAACTGATTTAGAACACATACATAGGAGCCAAAAATAAGGGTGCAATTCACAGTATGGCCAGGAGATGGCAGTGATTAATAAAAGAGTCAAAATGACAGCCCAGAAACTCTTAAGAAAACAAATTACATGAAGCTATTTATATGTTAATAAAAGACAGAACAGAAAGTTATATGTTACACTTTTTCAATTAAAAACACTTTACAATTTGAATGTTAATAGCCAGCATGTGTTACATAGTGAGATGTGCATTTCCTTTTGATGAAATATTGTTTTTTTTAGTATATGCAAGCATGATATACTCTAACTAGCATACGTAAGCTTGTTTCTTTAACATTTAGAAGAGATATGAAAGTAGAAGTCATGCGCTGGAACAACATTTTGGATTTCAACATTATTTGCTCTCCGTATGAGAAGTAAACATCATTTTGATTACTTTTTTTTTTATCAAAGTGCTGATGTTGCTTTTTAAAAACTGCATAATGCAGTAAATGAAAAGATAGCAAGAAGTAACACAAGATACAATGCAGAATAGTGGTTCCCAAACTCGGTCCTTGGGATCCACTGTAGCTGCAAGTTTTTGTTCCAAGCAGCTTCTGCTTTAAATTGGACTTCTGTCTCTCTTAAAAATAAAGGTGCCAGGGTGGTTCTTAGGAGTGATGCCATAGGGGATCCATTTTTGGTTCCTAAAAGACCCATCCACATGAAGGTTTCAGAAAGAGCTTTTATTTATTTAGACCTAGTTCTGCTTATTGAATCCATAATTTACTAAATTAGTGGGTTTAACGCTGAAGTAATTGCAGCCTTTCATCATTCACTGTTGTTTGTTCGGGTTTCTGCTCTGCTTGTTTTTAATCGTCATTATTAGGATACAATGAAGGGAGCAAACTATACAGAAAAAGGACAAAACAACAGGAAAACAACAAAAAAAGAGCAGTTTAAGTTACTGGAAAAAAATAAATATTTGTAAGTGTCTTATAAATGTAAAAACCATGCTGTTGTGCTTTTCTAAATGCTGAATTAAATGATAGCACTTATCTGGTTGAAACAAAAACCTGCAGCCACAATGGTTCCCCAGGACCACGTTTAGAACCACTGATGTAGGAGCTTCTGTCATCTAATGTGCACGAGCATCCTGTTGCTTGCTAGTATTTCTTTTTTCTTGCTTAGGTTTGCACAACTCATACTGATGTTGCAACATCAGATAAATGACAGTTAACATGGTGTACAGAACCTACAGGCACACTCATCAAAGAGATAGTCATAGGGAGCCAGAGCCTATCTTGATAAAATAAGGTGCCAGGCGAGACCCCACCTTGTATGGGATATCATTCTGCTATGGCACATGCTCCTCACACTCCCACTTCGAAAATGCATTAATTACTGACTTATAGAGAACATGTACACCTCAAATAGAAGGCACCTCAGGTTTTAAGTATGGTGTTATGACAACTTGCCTGTAGGTCAGAACGGAACAGGAACATTAGAATTCTGGCATTATCATTGCATGAAAATCATCAGGGTATGAGGTATCTTGGACTTTTATAAATATTTGAACGATTAGTTCTGTTTGACAGAAGATAAACATACGGCCCAAATTATTGCATAATGTATTTATTTGTCTCCTTAGCACATTCAAATGCAAAAAAAGAAATCATTTTCCAGAGCTGTAACACTACAGATGTGTAACCTTTGTAATAACTTTTCAACATTCATTATTGCACAATGCCAATGTCTCCTTTTTTTTCCTCCAGATTTCTAATATGTTTTCTTAGTAATTGCCAGTGTGAAAATGTAAAAAGCCACATTCACATTTTCAAACAAAAACACAAATAAAGTGCAAGTACAAGTAAAATCAATCAGAACAGATCAAGGTTTGGTTTGCAACTTTGCTAAATGTGGAAGACTGCTGAGAGTGCACAGAAAATCACTGACACATGTTCACTAAAAAGTCTGAAGGGATGCCAGGATTTTCAGAAGAACTGTTTGTTTTATGCTAACTTTATTATAACTCCTTCTTTTTAATACAATCTAAAACACTTTATTGTTGTAGCACCTTTTCAATAGCGAACACCCTCCCAAAGCATGCCATGCTACTTCAAGGCACATTTTGTTTCAGCTCCTCAAAGAACTATAAATTATAAAGTATAGTGCCTTTCAATAGAGAAACCATCTCCAGATGCTTTGCAAAGCAGAGACAGATTAGGTGACTTGCTCAGAGTCACACAGATGTGGCTGTATATCACATACATATTTTAGAGCATTCTGTATGTCTAAGCCTAAATAGAAAGTGTAGAACAGTGAAAATATTTCTTTTATATTTAATGGAGTTGATTCACCTGTCGGTTGACAAAGTATGAGCTGATAACCTATTCCAAATTTAATTTTACATCAAGTTATATTATAACATTTGCACATATCTGTATGGAAACAACACTTTGGAATATAGCTGATGCTAAACTGAAACAATTTCCAGATGTCCATTTTCTTTAAAGCACCTTTTTTCCAGTCACCATCAGAAATGGAATGCCATTCCATCACAGGAAGCACTTGCTCAGTTTAGAATCACCCGTCCATGTGACTTCATGACTTGAAGTGGTTGAAAGAATCAAGGAAAACACACAAACCCCTCCCAAAAGGCAGCCATATTATTTCTATGTACCATATGGAAGAATTTAATGCTTTTTTTTGTCTGTCTGTATATTGATGTAGTTCCATCTGTCCATTTTCTAATCTTCTTATCCAGTTTTTCTTAGGAGGGAACAGTGGGAGAAGGTAGGGGCCCACTCTGGATGAGGTGTCATTCCGTCATAGGGTACCACAGGGCACATTCATTCATGAAAGGCCAATTTAGAGTTGCCAGTTCTATATCTTTGGGATTATGGAGAAAATCCAGAGAAATGCCCGCACAGAAACTTGAAGAATATGCAAAATCCCTATTGGTAATTAGAAGATCATTTCATTTTTTAAGTGACATCCACTCTTTATGTGCCACTCTGTTGAGATGTGTCTTCACCTTTCAGTGTACCTTCTAAAGGATACAGATTATCTCTGTTGCGTCTTATCATTTTCAACAGTCTGTTTCTAAATAATGTACATAGAATTATATATATCAGTGGGTCTAGACAAGTGTTAGCGGCTGATAACCACAAGGTAAACTGCTTGGCAAGGTACATGGCATTCTGTGACATACAGTTGGCTTTTGCTCCGGCTTGCCACCTAGTGTAAGGAATCCGGAGGATATGGTATGGAGCAAAGCAGAAGAAAAACACGAATACTACGATAAACACTTTGGCTGTAGTTTTCTTTGAAGGATCTCTTTCTTTACTTGAGGAGTTTTGATAAGATTCATATACTTTCTTACTGATGAAAGTATAGAAGATGATCATCATGATAAACACTAACCAAAAAATGGCACTACAGACATAGACGACTAACTTGTGCCACAACAGTCCAAAGTGGCCCTTCATGGTGCTGCACTCTAACACCTTGACTTTTGGCGGTTCCTGGTCTGTCAGTACCATGTTTGGTAGTGCCGTTGTAAAGAACATCACTGTCCAAATGCTGCCTGTCAAGATTTTCCCAAATTTAGGGTCCCGTATTGCAGATTTACCAAATGGTTTTACAATCTTAAGGTACCGGTCAAAGCTGATAAGACCAAGCAGAATAATGCTCATATACATGGTCAAATAAAAAATAACAGCAGAATAGCGACAAACGAAGGCTTGAAGATGCAAAGATCCAAGGCCAGAATCTGCAAACACTTTAATGATGATTGCGACGGTCATCAGCACATCAGCAGCGATCACATTTTTTAAATAAACAATGAATGTTGTTGTACTTTTAATGCGAAGTGATATGAAAAGAGCCAAGCAATTGAGAATGGTGGAACCAATGAAGAGTAAGGAATACAGTAGAGGAAAAACTGTGCTGGACATAATGATATCTGGGGTGCAGTTGTTAGCAGGCTGCTTATCTGATTGGTTGATGCCAGATGACATTTTCACTACAGCCCTAAAATAAAACACAAAACACATTATAATATAGCACAACAGAGGATAATCTACATACCAGGTATTACATGCAAGAGAATGAAACACATTTCTGAAAGTTTGTCATAAGTTAAACCCCACTGCAGAGTGTAAGGCTGTGTTTACTCTACCAGGTCTCAATGGCCAACTTGGATTTGGTGAAGAAATTTGATTGGCTATTTGTGTTGTTTACATTGTATAGTTGAAATGGAGACATAGCGTTACCTATACATTAAACTGATGTGAAGTGTATGCGGCTGCGTGTGACTCGAGAAATAGCTAAGGTGTAAACACAGGTCCCCTTGTCTTTGTTTCTGCTGATGCTTTTCAGTTTTCAAAGATTTAGAAGCAGAGCTCTTTTATTAAATATGGTGAGTCAGCACAAAAGGGCTGTGGTATCATATGCCCTCAAGTATTCTGTGGTCATTTCTTTTACAATGATTCAGAGAAGAATTAGGACACACAGCAAGAGTCCAGAGAGGCAGGATAGTATTGTGTTTTGATGAGTCCCAATGATTTCCAAGTGGGATGAATTTACATTCAATTGTCTATGTATTAAAAATGTAGTTTCCTCCCTGTAAAACTGACCATTCTCTTCATCCATTAAGATTATTTTAACGTGTTGCCTGGTGCACAAAAATGATGTAATCAAATGACTGTTTTAAATAAATATCTATCTTAGACTGTTTAAATTCAGGCCATGGACAATCGGAATTGATAAGGAATTCAGGATGACAACATATGTGTTTTGGGTGTTTAGAAGAAACCTAATCTGTATCATTAAAAAACAAGAAAAAATAGAGTCAGAATTTTATCTGTCCATCCATGTATCTTTTGAAGCCACTTTTTCCATTATTAGGGTCCCAGCAGCATTATCTATGCCACAGGTGTCGAACTCCAATCCTGGAGGGCCACAGTGGCTGCAGGTTTTCATTCTAACCATCGTCTTCATTAGTGACCAGTTTTTGCTGCTAATTAACTTCTTTGCCTTAGTTTTAATTAACTTGACTCAGGCCCCTTTGTTGTCTCTTCTTCCTTAATTAGCAGCCAAACAATAATGAGACACAAAACAAGCTGCCACATGACCAGCTCACCTGTGCCCATCACACAATATCTGAAAATAGAGAAAGGTGAAGGTCTCAGTAAGGTTGATCTCTCAGATCACCAACACATTTTGACGATGTTCTTAGAAAAAACAGAAAAATCCACAGTTTTGGAAATGTCTGCTGTGACAGAATGAGAGCAGCAACAATCCATTGAATTAAATAACGAGTTTAATTAACAGCAAGAATCAGCTTCTCATTAAGAGATTGGTTGGAGTTTGAAATCCCAGTTTACTGTTTGCTTGTTTCAATCTCATTTCTGTTTGGTTGTCACTTAATGAAGAAAGGAATAAATTCAGAGGACTGAATCGTTAAAACGAGGCTATTCAAATGAAAGGAAAAGAAGTTAATTAGCATTGAAAACTGATCACTGATTAGGAAAAGGGTTAGAATGAAAACCTGCAGCTACTGCGGCCCTTCAGGCCTGGAGTTCAACACCTCTGATCTATGCTGTATTTACATTTCCACTCTGATGTAATCTGATTCAGATTATTTCATTAAAAAAAATGATAATCCTTTCAAACAGGTGTACACTGGAGGAAGTCAAAGATATAACCCTATTAGTTTTTTTTTTTGGTTATTAATTAGGGTAATGAAATACCAATTGATTAAATAAAAAAATATGATTGATTTTATGATACCAAATTTTAATAGTCAGTATTTGTGGTTATTTCATTGTTAACTTTGAAAGTAAAGCTTAATCGGAATGGTTACAAAGGCTCTATTTTAACAAAAATATACGGAATTGTAGACACCTATAGATTTTTCATGGCGCAGGCCCTGGGAAGAGCAATCAAGTATAAGGAATGGATGAAGCAAAAAAAGGAAACAATCTACAATTAACAAAACAAAATATCAGAAATACAAAATCAGAAATAAAAAAAACTGAAGCCAGAAGCAATAACAAATAAGCATTGATTGGTAAACCTTTAAGCCTTTGGTATACTGGGTCTTTCCTTTGCTAAGAAAGTTAAAGTTCCGACACTTTCTTTTGTGGGCTGTAGTGAAAAGTCAAGAAAAATGACACCTTTTATTGGCTAACTAAAAAGATTACAATATGCAAGCTTTCGAGGCAACTTTTGTGGGCTGGTTAATGTTTTATAGCAGCAACTTGATGATATCACAAGTCACATGTCTCCTGCATCATGTGATTAGCTATTTGTGCTCTTGCTGTTAACAATATAGAGGCGTGCATGGAAGACAATGCACTAAATAGTATCACCTATTAAATACAATGGTGATGGCATTTGTTGTTGGATCTCACCCCAGATTTTTGTTTCGTGGATGTTTTTATTATGTTCTTCGATATTTTTACATTTTTTTGCTTGTTTTAATAATTATGCTGGATGGGTTACATCTTGTGCAGTGAGACAGTGGAAAAAGAAGGAGGGCATCTGGAGACTTATGTGAATAAGATAAACTAAAAAATCAAGCACATTACAATTTAAACTGAAATGTGTGATCCAGACTTTCAAATGCGGTCTGAATTTGTCTTTATTATTGACTAGGAGTATCAACATCCTGTTGATACTTATTTTTAAACTTGACAACAGAAATGATCCACTTTGTTATCAACACTGTAAAAATAAGACATTTTGAATGCCAGTGTGTTTTAAGCAAGGCAACTTTGAATGGGTCAGACTTCTAACAGCATGTTCCTTTTGTGGACACAGCAAGCTGAACTGACAGTATTCAGATGTTAATGCCTTTAAATGTACATCTGGACAGGTCTGACTGTCTCACTGCCACCTACAAATATGTTATTGACAGCAGCAGACAGAAGTTCTTATGTGTGT
Source organism: Erpetoichthys calabaricus (assembly GCF_900747795.2). Classification (NCBI taxonomy): domain Eukaryota; kingdom Metazoa; phylum Chordata; class Cladistia; order Polypteriformes; family Polypteridae; genus Erpetoichthys; species Erpetoichthys calabaricus. Next base: position 135,931,604 of record NC_041395.2, on the reverse strand, counting down.
TTATTGGATTCATGTTTGCTTTTTGTCTCTCTATTATTAAAAAAAAATCCTGGGAGAAAAAGACGGGAGACGAGACGTGATCTTCACGTTAAGATCACGGAAGACACTTAAAAGACCCGTGAGACAAAAGAAATTGGCCACAAAGCGTCTCGCGGGAACCTTAAACATGAGACTTTGTGCCAAAAGATTAACCCAGGACTGTCTCGCAATGATGTGGTCCATGAGATTCTTGCAAGACACGCCCTACTTACAACCAATATCAAATAAGACAACGGGCAGCAAAACATTCAGTCACCTAAATGATTTGAGCACACAAAGATCCAGGGTCTCAGCGCATATAAAGCGTATAAGGACAAAATGTTATAAATGAAACGTCGATGACTAAGCGAAGAAGAAAGTAGTACAGAGAAAAGAGACTCAAAAGCGTTGAGCAAAAAAGAAAAGAATAATCTAGGTGCAAATTCAGAAAATAAGGAAAGTAATTATCAGCCCGGAACAAGTTGAACTGAAAAAAAGCACATCCAATCAGGCTCAGAATTAAAAGACAGAGTAAAAGACAAAGGAGAACTTCATAAAGACATTCACAAAAATTGGCGCGATACACAAGTGGAGAAAGTTAAAGAATATGAAAGTAGGAAACTTAGAAAGTATAAAAAAAAAAGAAAGTAAAGATCGCAGTAGCGCAACCGAACGGAAATTATTACTCGAAAAAGGGAAAATAATCACCACGGACCAGGTGCCATTGAAAAAAAAGCATGACAAAGCGAGGTCAGAAATAAAAGACAGAGTAGAAAACAAAGTGAAACACATGCAGAGCAAGATACAGAATATGAAAGCAGAAAAAAACGACAGTGTCAAAACAAAGAAAGTAAACATCGCATTAGCACAAAAAAAGAGAAATTATTACTCTGAGAAATAACAAAAGGCGAATAGAGATCGAATATATGGACATAGGTGATATGTCAGAAGTATGTAAATATTGTAAGGCTTTGAAGTTTAAGTCAGAGAAAACGGGGTTTATCTCGCATGCATTTATTGGTTACTTTGCAAAAAAAATTATTAACTGCTGATGATGTAGATCATTTTGTCTGTGCTAAAATTCCAAACAGAGAAACCTATCCTGAATTATGGTACAAAATCATTAAACACATGTCTCACTGACCTCATTTAAAAGATTCAGCAAATTGGGATTCCAAAGATTCCAAATATTGTTTTTACAGAAGTTCTGAAATAAAAGTGAAACTAATGAAATGGCAACAATTCAAAGAAAAAAAATCTTAAAAGTGTGTATCCGGGAAACCAAACACGGGGGTTGGCGAGCGAAGCCAGCAGGGGGCAAAGCCTCCTAATTTTTAATATGTATTGTCTTTTCTTCCTCCTCTTGTGGTTCTTTAAAGTTTCCCCCTTGGGGACAAATAAAGTCTATCTATCTATCTATCTATCTATCTATCTATCTATCTATATATCTATCTATCTATCTATCTATCTATCTATCTATCTATCTATCTATCTATCTATCTATCTATCTATCTATCTATCTATCTATCTATCCAGCGCTATTATATATCTATATTGTGGTTTTGAAGTACAGAGAATCTGAAGTTGAGTTCTGTCTATACGTTTTTGTCTTCTGACAAAGTTGAATTTTTATTCATGTTCTCCATTTTGCTTGTATCATGGGCACCACTGCTATTCTAATAACATTGAGCTTGCTGTTGTCGTGGAAACCCATCTCAGCATTCCCGGGATTGTATAAAGTTCAATCACTGATAGCAACAATTTGCAGAGTGACAAACAAAAAAATTTTCTTCTGAATTCCTGGTGTCTGTTAGCTTAATTATGTAATTTTGTTTATAATTTTCGATGATGGTCCCTAATTAGAGTGAGCCCCCTAATTAGTCAGCAGACCTCGTGTGTTGTAATTAGTTATCAAAACACTCCCTGGAGGGTTACAGAAAGGTGTATCTTGGTCACTCCATGAGCTGATTGGCATGACACTCTGCCTGTTCACCATTTTGTTTGGTTCTTCAACTCCTGCTTTGTTTGATTTTGGTTTTCTGGTTTTCTATTTTTTTTTAATTGGTGATTTTTTTATAATTTTGTATTTTTTATTTGATGTTTTTTGTATTTTGTATATTATTGACTAAAATTTACTAATTATAATTTTAGTGTGGCCAGGTTTTTGCTGTTTTTTTCCCTCTCCTTTTTTCTGTTACAATTGCAACAATAACATCACAAAGTTTAACAATCAAAATGATTTTCAGCATATAAACAATACAGTGAAAAAAGTTCAACTAAATGAAACAATCAAATGCTAATATCATCCTCACACCAGCAAGACATGCTAACAACTAGGCCATGGCTTGAATGCCTGTACTGGAACAGCAGAGGGCTGCTGGTATATCAAATTTGTTTGGTGACTACACAATTTAACAAATAGAGGATGTGCTTAAATTTTGTTTTATGTTGTAATGGGCAATGCTTGCAGAAAAATTTGGTTAATATGAATTGGATTAACTAAGCCTAACCCTAACCAATAAGGCCAAGGGTAAACCTTAAAAAAAAAAGAGATTAATTTGCTGCTGCTTTGGAAAGAAGCAAAAAGATGAAATCCTAACCATTTTTAATAAAAGCAAAATAATGAAACTGCTTCCATTACAGACGAAGAAACTATTGGCAGCTGTAGACAATCCTCTGTGAATGCACTGACAGCTCATGTAGTAAGACTTGGTGATGGACTAAGAAGGCCAGGGTTTGATTCATTTTGCATGCAGTTCTGTGTTTAAATAATGACTGAAAAAAATATGTCTTTTTAACACTTTGTGAGTAATGGCTCAAATTACATAGATATGTCACTATCTTTTCCAAAGCCAGCCTTTTCTCAGACTTAAAGTAACTGGTGGGAAATGCACATGAATAGCTTTTTAGAGATCTGTTCCCAATTTAAAAAATGCAATATCATGTACTGTGATGAAGGCACATTATGAAGCCTAAATCATTTAAGAGGCACAGATATTCTTGAGGGGCTTGCATTTTATTATCTATGGATATCTGGTTTTATTTAGTTTTTTCTAGAGTGAAAAGAAAGACCTCCGTTTTTATGAGAGAAATCATTATTTACGATGTTTTATGATGGAACTATACTTGCACTAGCTCAAGATTTTTTGGATTGTGAACACTTATGTTTTTCCATCTTATGGTGTTTAGGGAGACAATAGCTCACTTGAGTGCCTGAGCTTTAAATCCTTTGAAATTCCATTTTATTTTCCTTTCTTTGTTTATTTTTTTTATTGTGCTATTGTGATTTGCCCCTAATTACATCCATATACACTTGTCTACTAGAAGATGTGTAAAATGTGCTTGATTTGGTAACAAATCTTAGTATTAGAGCAAGGAGAGAAGATGATCCTACACAGGAAGCTGCTTCACTAGTAAGAAGCCTATACTGTTTTAATCATTATGTTAAAACAACAGTGTACAATGTAAAATTAGAAATACATACAAAGTTCCCTCAGAATTGAAAAAAATGCATATTCAGAGTTTGCCACAGTGTCTACATTAATATAAATTAGTAAAAAGGCACTCACCATCAAACCTGTAGAAGAATTGTTGGAACTGCTTCTATAATAATCCTCTTCTAAGGCTGTGGTCACAATGCGCTAGCAGCATATAATTCCCTTCCTGTCAGGTCTCTTCCCCTTTTTGGTTGAACAGCAGCCTATCACAGCAGTGTGTGTCAATAGGAGGCTGCTTACAAACCTTCTGTTGATGTTAAAGTAAGCTTTAATACCTCGTACTGGCACCAGGTATTCAGAAATGACAATAAGAATAATATTCTTTTCATTAGTACTTGTCAAAAGCTGAACCATTCTGTCAGCATCTCTTTGACCACATCCTGAAAAGAGTAATGCTGTTATTGCCTCTCCCCTGTTGTGCAATACATACAATGAGTATTGGAACGACAAGGTGGACCAAAATGAAGTTGAAGTCACAGAGTATCGTTGTGAGTGCTGTGAGAAATTAGCACAACACCTAAAAAAGTACTTTGTTTACCTGCAGTATGGCATTGATGATCTGCTCCCTCTTTTGTTTGGCATGTCCTTTATTTTTAAAACATGTTTTTGATATTGATGATGAGGTGGTGCAGTGTTTCAGAGTATTGGGATTTAACCTGGCCCGTTTACTTTCTGTGAGGTATCTGCATGCTCTCCCCATGTCTTCACAGAGGTTTTATCTTACACATTTAAAAGTCAGGCATGTTATTTAATTGGTGACTCAGAGATTGTTTTGTTTGAGTCATTGTGATCTCTACCTAGTCATTGTGTTTGTATAGAACTTGAAACTTCTCCCTGCATCTTCATATTTCAACCCAAGATGCTGAAGCCATGCGCCATTCTGGTTTGTATTCTCGATTAATCGAGCCATGCTTATGATCATCCCATCAAGTGAGGGATTTTGCTTTGCTAACAGGACAGCCTTCCAGCTGGTGTGACACTGGACTAAATAAAATAGATGGCTAGATGATTGATGCTTTCTAATATGAAATTGCTTCCATTACAGAAGAAGAAACCACTGGCTGTTCAAGACAATCCTCAGTGTATGCCGATGTACACTGACAGCCCATGTGGTAAGACTTGGTGATGGAGTGAGAAGTTTAAATCATTTTGCACGCAGCACAAATTGAATGAGTACAATAGTACTTATTAGGAATGGAACAATATTACATAGCATTTTCCAACCCAGGCGGCACGGTGGCGCAGTGGGTAGCATTGCTGCCTCGCAGTTGGGAGACCTAGGGACCTGGGTTCGCTTCCCGGATCCTCCCTGTGTGGATTATGCATGTTCTCCCCATGTCTGCGTGGGTTTCCTCCCACAGTCCAAAGACATGCAGGTTAGGTGGATTGGCGATTCTAAATTGGCCCTAGTGTGTGCTTGGTGTATGGGTGTGTTTGTGTGTGTCCTGCGGTGGGTTGGCACCCTGCCCAGGATTGGTTCCTGCCTTGTGCCCTGTGTTGGCAGGGATTGGCTCCAGCAGACCCCCGTGATCCTGTGTTCGGATTCAGTGGGTTGGAAAATGGATGGATGGATTTTCCAACCCATAGGGCTCACACATGAACACACCCAAACTCACACACACACGCAGGACTGATTGAGAATCTCCAATCAAAGTGAGATGCACGTCTTCTGGATCTTTAATTTCAGATTTACTGTCAAGTATGCATAGCACAATAAATTTCCCTGCATGTCTCCCTTAGTGACAACAACAGACAAGAAAAGTGAGGCTGAATATAACATTATGCATTGTATGCAACATACATGTACAATTTAAACAATAAAATTAATGCATTTTCAGTATGGATGACTTTTCAGTAACCTTAACACCTTTGGATAAAAACTGTCCCTGAATCTTCTAGTGCCCAGAGGAAAAAACACACAGAAATAGGAAGACCATGAATGGGTGCAGGATTTGAACAAAGGATACTGAATTCATGAAGCACCAGCACCGCCATACCGTCCCACGATGAATGACACTCTATTTAGCACTATTTGCTTAATTATGCTACATTTTGCATTTCTACTCACATTAGTATTTTACCCTTTTTAGCTTGAGATAAAATTTGTTGTTACTGTAGAGAACAAAAACTGTGAAATGAATTGTTTACTGTCGGCAAGAATTTTTTTCAAGCTTTGATTTGTGGCCTAGTGCTGCTCAGCTCTCAGCTCACATGGCATGTACAAGGTTAAAAACGATAGATTGTGGCTGCAAGCAGGGAAGAGAATATTTTGGCCTTAGCAGCCTTGTTTGTCAGTCATATACAGTGAAAGAAATCACCTACATCTGCAATTTTTTGTGTATTCAAGAAGTGTATTCAACAGCTATAAATAAGTCATTGCCTTTCCTGTACTGCTTGGCACTAAGTTTCAAATAAAGGCTTCTCCTTTCATCCTGTGAATGGCTCATTGAATTTATCTTTGACACTATCCATACCTTTCTTTACCCACTTATTGAATTCAGGGTTGTGGGAGGTAGTGCCTATCTCAGCAGCATTGAGCATAAGGCACAAACCAAATGTGCATTGGCGGATTTAGGTGTGGGCAACATGGGCAGATGCCCAGGGTGGTACACGGTGCCCATATCAAAAAATTCAGAACAAATCAATCCATTAGGGCACCGTTTATGTATTTGAAAGGGCACACAGTCCAAACATCAAGAGAGACCCACCCTGGCTGTTGAAGTCTAATAATACAGGGGATTAACTATGAGGAAGGATTAAAAGAGCCAAGTGTTTTCAGTTTAAGCAAAAGAAGATTAAGAGAAGACATGTTTGAAGTGTTATAAAATACAGAGTACAGTGGATGGATCTATTATTTTAAAATGAGTTCATCATGAACATGCAGACAAAGTTGGAAATTTGTTAAGGGTTAATTTCGCACAAACTTTAGAAGTTTCTCTTTACACAGAGGACCATAGACACCTGAAATAAGCTACCAAGCATTGTGGTAGACAGTAGAACTTTAGGGAGTTTCAAAACTACACTTGATGTTATTTTAGAAAAATATTGTTTTAGCGTTGCCACATAGGGCGTTTTCATTTTTGTATAGTATGTTCTGTTTAGTTATTTAATGAATGTTAGCTTAGCTACCTTGGTCTTTAAATAGGTTTGCACGAATGCGGAGGGGCTTGAGGAATCAGTACTTTGTAATTGTAGGCATTGTACAAATAAAACCGGAAGATAGGATGTGGCCGGAGTTCTTGACTTCTCCATTTTTCATTGACTACATCATCAGTAGCACCCAATACCCTTTATGTACTGGATGTTCGCACTGGAGCAGGATTTTGCACGACCATCGGTTACAGGGACATTGGAGGGCGCACCTCAGAAAATCATCAGACACTGGTGGTAGGCTGTGTTCCTGGTGGCACCCATGGGACCCAACAGGGTTGACCCAAAGAACTATGAGTCCAATGATACCCTGTGGGTAACTGTGGGGATCTCGTGTCCCAGGGATATTGCCACCTAACATATGGGGAGAGATAAAAACCTAAATATATTATATTGTATATATATAACCTAAATCTCTATGTATATGAAATCCAATGTCTGTCTGTCTGTCCACTTTTCACAAAAGAACTACTTAACGTATTTTGATTGGGTTTTTTTTCTATAATTTGCATGAACATTCTGGCTGATTTTGCGACTTCTCTCATTGCACTATGTATCATAGTTCGCTTGCGGTACCGATTTATTTGCACAAATCCGAGAGAGACGCAGCAGGCTGAGGGGAGGGGTGCAGGGCTCTCCTTACTCATGCGCCAGCCTCGGGGTGTTCTTTACCTCCACTTATCTAGTGAATGAGAGAACTACTTAACGGATTTAGATTGGGTATTTTTTCTATAATTTGCTTGAACATTCCAGTTGATTTTGCGACTTTTCTCATAATCATAGTTCGCTTGCAGGAGCGATATATTCAAGCTAGTCTGAGACAGAGGCTGTAGGCCGAGGGGAGGGGGAAGTGTGACGTCAGGAGTGGGGAGCCGGGTGGGACCCTCCTCACTGTCCTGTTTTAGTACTACGGGGGCAGAACGGTGGTGGACGGCTAGTATATTATATACAGTATAAGTCGGGGTTTGCTACAAAGTGAAATGACTGGCGAGCTTTGTTGGGCTAAATAGCTTGTTCTTGTCTAGATTGTGCTAATCTTCTAATATTTACTACCTGCTATGGACACTGAGGGACGCCGATCCCAAAGCCTACACCTCCAAATGGGCTTTGACTAGTACTGTAACTGCGGACATGGTGCCAGTATCCCACATGCTCTTTCAGTTTTAATTTATTCTTAAGTAGTGCACTTCCACTTTAAGTCCATGGCTCTATTCATATTTGTTAATACTGTATAGTTAAAGTAAATTGTAAATTAAAATGCAACAAGAATATACAAAAAAAATGCAGTACAAATACAAATAATGTATGTACATATGTCTATAATTTTTCTTAGTGGACCCCTAAATTAAAATAAAACTAAAATGTCTGAATAGTCCATATTACACAAAGACAGCAAGGCAAAGCAAAATGAAAGATTTCATCTAGCCTTTGCCAACTGGTCTTTAAAAAACCATGACGTGCAAAGACATTGATGGCTTAGATTAAATTTAACATAGCCTTGATATCATTCCACCATAGTCCAACAGTTTTCAATATATTAAGGGAGATGCAGTGGTGTTGCGACTTGTAACACAACTGCAATGACCTGGCTTAGTAATAATACATTACATTTATATAGCGCTTTTCTCAGTACTCAAAGCGCTATCCACACAGGGAGGAACCGGGAAGTGAACCCACAATCTTCCACAGTCTCCTTACTGCAAAGCAGCAGCACAACCACTACACTACCTGTGAGGCTTAGATTTCTGCTTGTTCATAGTCAGTCGTGTGGTATCTCTAAGTGCATGTTAGTTACCATCCACATCTCAGACTTTTGCAGGTTATATTGACTGGAGACTCTAAAGTGTCTGTTAGGATGGCTTACTGTGTCTAGGATGGGCTCTTGATCGCTGTGCCTCTGCAGTGGAAATTCTGGAATCAGCAAATGTATACATGAGTGAAATGTATCATTTATGTTTGGCTCAGCTGCCAGAATAGACCCATGACTGTGATCATGACTAGGAAACAGTACACATAGGAAACTGTTTGTGATGCATTTTAATAATATGCACCAATAAAATGGACTTTCTACCACAGCCACATGCTACACCTTGGCTGTTTCTTCTAGGAATGGTCAAATTTATGTAGCAAAAACAATGTATGTAACAACAAAGCATGTATGCTTACTCGGTTAGGCTGTGAGGATAAAAATAAACCTGCAGATATTGGTTGTAAATCATATAGTTATTGCTGCTTAACATCAATGAGGTTTGCAGTTTGTGTTTTCAGTAAGTGCACTGCTGGCATAATCACGCTCTATCAGAAATACCTTCTGCATCAGAGTATAGCAATTTGACTTGAATAAATGAGAAAAATGTTGAGATAACCTTTAACACGACACTTTAGGTTAAATATCTATGTTAAAGTAGCTATTAACAGCCATTATTAACATGTTAATAACTATTCTTCTAATAACACTCATTAAAAATAATGAGATTTGCCATATGTTACTGTCATCTTTGATTATTTTAGATCATGTGAAAAAGAGAGAAATGTTATAAAATAATATAATTTTAACAGTAATATAAGCACAAGCTCTATGGCTGGGTCAGGGGCATTCACAATAGCACTAGATTAATTTAGTTAGAGGGGGTGAGGGTGACTTTTAGAATTAAGTAGGATGCCCTCACGGTGTACTCATTTCTTATATATGTGTATTTTAGCGCCTAGTTCTTTTAGAATGTACACAACTCTCAGAACAGGAACTGTAGTTTAATCACATCTCACTGCTTGTCCTTTCTCTGTGAAAAATGTATCGAGCCTCATGAGGAACATGCCAGGGTTTCTGCCTAATTCTGCATATGTCTTTGCATTAAATGAGCAGACTTTCCAAGTCACAAGTGGACTCCACATGGCGTAATAGGTAGGACACTTATGTCTATCATGATTCTGTGCCATCTGAAATAATAGTTGCTGTACCATTACATGGTTGTGAAACCATTCTTGTGTTAAAATCACCATAAAAGTGGGTAAGAAAAAGGAAAAGGAAAAAAAAGTATGAAACCAAATACCTGTCAAACCAAATGTCAAGATTACAGTATAAACCCAGAAATCATAGTCAAAATTAATATTGCAAAAATTCTGACACAGGCATGAATTCCTTAGCTCTTACTTGCTGTTTAGAAAAGATGTAACTCTAACATGACAAGCTACTGCCCACTACTATCATATATATGTGGGTTGTGATGACAAGCACATTGTGTAATCTTCATGTCACATGATTGCCAGTATACATGGCAAGTGTTAACATCATGGCCACAGCCATTGTAAATATAGCCTGTTTTGCAAACAGTGTTGCCAAAATGGATAGGATTAAGGAAGTCTAAGAAAATTATGTCTACCATGCTAAGATGTCTTTATGTTTTCTGGTGGTTTTTATTTGCCTTCCAAAAGGTATCTTCATTTTTCTGTTAAAGTGTAAAAGGAGAGGTGAGGACAAGAGGCATCAAAGTAACTTTAGTTGTAGTTCGTGCTAATCTGTTAGTTTCCTTGTCTTTTCATTTTTATATACAGTAGAGAAAATTCTGAAGTCCTTGCTTTTTTGAATTTGATATTCAGATATTTATTAGTTGATAAGGCTCCAGAACTCTAAATTCGTTTTCTTCTTCTAGTAGTTTCTCATTTACTTTCATTTCAGTGCTGAAAGAAGCCAGTATTCTAAAGAAAATTAAATTCAAAGAGCAATCGACGACACTGGTATCTCTGGTTGTTGAGAGGTGCCGTGGTAATCAGATGGCACAGATTCTTGAGGAGTAGTGCAGTGGGTAGCATTGCAGCTATTCAATATGGATTGGTGTATTCATGTGGCTTTCCTTCAAGATCATAGGCCATATTATTGGATGCTGGTCCTTATGTATCATCCCTCACAATATTTATACTTTTTTTTGTGGCTTTCCTTCAAGTCCATAGGCATACTTTTAGGTGGACTTGCTTTTTGAAACTGGCACAGTTTGTGTGCTTGACTGTGTCCAGCAATTGAGTTGCTCCTGTTCAGTTCAGGATACTGTTAGCATCGGCTCATGCGTCAAGTGTTACACTTTCTGTACTGGGCTACGTTTGAAAATTGACACTGAGCTTCTCATGATTGCTAGGTGTGGAAAGTTTTCTATTGAGAAATGTGATAAAGAGGAACTTCAGTCCTTCAGCCCTTGTTTCCTTTTTTGAAAAAGGAAACACTTCTCTCATTAATTAATGTATTTACAGTATTTGAGATGATGTGGCTGATGGTTGTTGTTCATGTGTTAACCCAAGTCCTCTAAAACTAATTAGTAATTTATTTACAATACAAAATCATATTACAAACAGAAAGAAATACAATATGCTTCCCGTTTGGAGTAGGGATGTTCTTGTCTTTAATGACTAAATTTCAATTATACAAAATGCAGGCCTACAGTCAGTTTGCTTCATCATTTGCTGTTTTTAATTAAGTATTACAGTAACACTCTGCTTTGCTTTTCCTTCCTTAAAAACAAGAGGGAAAGGCATTAATCACTTACTCACTCACTCAGTCCCTCCATCCATCCACCCAACAAATGCTTATTTACTCACTCCATCCATCCATCCTCCCACGTAACTATTCATTTATCCATTAAGCCATTTCATCATTCAGCATCTGTTCATCACTCACTCATTCACTACTTTCATCCATCCCTCCACCCATCCAACAATATATCTTTTTTCCTATTCATCACTTACACCATCCATTATTCACTCACTCACTCACTCACTCACTCACTCACTCACTCACTCACTCACTCACTCACTCACTCACCTTTTCCAGTCATTCATTCATGCATATATCCATCCATCCCTCACTCTTTCAGTCATTTCTTCCATCCATCCATCCATCCATCCATCCATCCGCCATGCTATCTGCCCATCTGCCACACACTCATTCACTTAATCACCTCTTCCATCAATTCATCCATGCATGTGTCCGTCTGTCTCACGCACTCTCTATATTCATCCATCCATTCTATCAACAAAATATGTTTCCTCCAATCCATCCCTAACCCTAACCCATTCCTCATTTGATCACTGACTTAATCACTCTATTATTTACTTACGCATGACATCAATCCATGTATTCTCCAACCCATCCATCTATCCTTACATTCATCCCTCACTAAGTTTATTTTCTCATTCACTCAGTCACTCCTGCCCTCAATCCATCCATCCATCCATCCATCCATCCATCCATCCATCCATCCATCCATCCATCCATCCATCCATCATACTATCTACCCATCACTCACTCACTCTTTCATTCACTCACTCACTCTATTCATTCACCCATTCATGTGTTGAACTCTCCTCCCATTCATCCATTCTTCCATGTCTCAATCACTCAGTCACTCATTCACAAAATTCGTCCATCCATCTGGCCAATAATATATCTTTCCAGCACTCACTCATTCATTCTCTCACTCACTCATACATTTATGTTCACCCATTCATTTAGCCTTCCTCTTATTCATTCATCATCCATCCAGCCCTTGCTCACTCATTCACTCACTCCTTACTACTATGCTTCCATCCCTCAACCTATTATTCTACTCATTTGTCTACATTCCTTCCATCCATCCATTCATTTTTCTTATTTATGCTGTCTTTGAGGAACATATTTGGTTAGCAGTCAACAAGAACATGCCAGTCCGGATTGCTACAGGCAGAATCTTTACCGATAATCGATTTGATGATTTCACATTATCAAAAGGTTTTAAGGTTTTTTGTTAGTGCTAGATACTTATTGACCTGAAAAGTATTATATTGATGTACATGGTGAAGTAAAAAATGATGCACCCATCCCTCAACCTATTCTTCTCCTCATCTGTCTGCATTCCTTTTATCCATCCACTCATTCTTCTCACTTATCCATGCATTTCTCTCCCACTCACTTTCTCACTCTGTACTTTCTTACATCTGTGCATCTCTAATTCACACATTCACTCCAACAGTCACACTCTCACCAGTTCCTTTTAATATGAATCTTTTCTCCCATCCATCCATCCCTCCAGAGCACAGACTGTACGTCACTCACTCACTTTCTCATCAAAGTATTAAGCAAGTCATTAACTAAAATATGTTATTATGTACCTTTTATTGGAGGTTTATCACAAACACCCTTCCACCGATAAGTAATGTGTAATTAAAATTAGACTTCGGGGTCACATAGTCATTAAGGATGCTTTTCATATTAAAAATACAGCATCTATCTTAGAAGTAGCATAAAGGATTAAAAATGTTAGAAACTTGTTCAAACATGTCAGGAAAAACAGCTAAAGGTCAAGTGAGCAACAAGAAACAAGAAGGTTCTGGGCGATGGTTTCAAAAATGCCTGACTGTCATATACCAAGTAAGATCTGACAGTCACACGTACACAGAAAACTCCATTAAAGAATAAGAGCAGAACTTAAGAGATATTTGAAGATAAGAATGTAGTAGAAATGAGACTTTTATTTGGGAATGTTTATTTGGGCATGTAAGCTAGTGAACCAATCAGAGTATATGCAAGAGAGGGAACCAATCAGAGTAGGCATTAATTCAGCACTTACATGCAAATTCAGTTATCTGTAAGAATGACTCTCTGTGTTTGTTCTGTGATCATTTTGTGACATCCTCTACTCAGGGCCTATTCCTTAGCACACAGCTGTGATAGGTTGCTCCCTCTTCATGAACAGAAATTAAAGACGCATTGAACAAGTTTCCTCCTGCCTGGTTCCTGACTCAAAGTGGTCCTAGTTGAGGACACATTTTTTCTTTAATATATTTTCTATTAAATTTCTTCCTCAGAAAGCATGCATACCTTCATGACACAAGACCACCATTCTTCCTGGCATACCCACTTTGCAGAACATGGCATCAGTTCTGCTCCTTTACTGACTTTAACTGAAGAGTCATATTACTACTCATTTCATCTGTTCTGTGCAGGAGTTAAACTCATCATCTGTCTACAAATGAACCAAAAGCAGTTGGAATAACATGTGACGTGCAGTCTTGTCCTTCATACAGTTAGCTGCCAGCAACCATTTTGCAGGCTGACAATGCCAGCTACTTTCACATCTGTTTGGAGGGCCACTTCTCCCTTGAACAGACAGTTATGTAACTTTGGCCAGCGGACGTCTCTGTCTGCTCCTGCTCGCTATGCTAATGTGGGTCAATCAAAGGTTCACTCTTATTCAAAAGCAGAAGTATCAGATTCAGAATCTACCCTTTTAGAATTTAAAAAAATCTAAATATGTATTTTGTTCCTAAGTATTTAACCATTCAGTGAGCATCCTATGTATGTAATTATAAAATATAGACCTAATCTATAGAGCTTCATGATGTGGTCAATAATATTTTAAAAGTGAAGCTAATGCCTTTCTGCATCTAAACAAGATTCAAGCAGAAGAGAAAGTACACTAGCAAAGCATTTTCAAGGGATCAAAACAAAGTGAGTGACAGGTTTAGTTCTCCTGTTATGGTGCTCTTATGAGGTGACTCACTAGTGTTGGCTAATGCTTTTTAGCCTTCTACACCTGGAAATAATTTTTTCCCCATTATAAACACTTTACACACAAATGGCCATATGATTTCATCAGAGTTCCATAACATTAAAAAAAACAACAAAAATCTGGTTTAAATTAAGATGTTTAGAATATGTTCTGAATCTTGCTGCCATCATTTGTTACTCTTTGAAATAAACTCCAAGCAGAACAGAACAGAATTCTCAAGAAGACAAATCTGCTGATAAGACATTCTGGTCATATTTCATTGGAATACAAATTCAGGTAGGAGATTTCCTGGCCTTTCTGGAGGCTTATTCATTAAAGGTAGAACTCGGCTTACAAGATGTGTGACATAGAAGAAGCGAGTGAGGGAGAGATGGGTAAAATAATAAAGAGAAGAACAGGAGTGGTGGGCACATCCTTTGTGTGGCCTTGAGTCAGAGCAGCTATCTGTGTCAACTAGTGTCAGTCATTTTCTTTCACTGAATTTGTCAAAATAATACAAAATAATTAGTGAATGTAATTTTACTGTAAGTGACAATTCTGAGCATGCAGTTTCAATATAAAAAAATGCAATAAGAAGTATATCACAAGTGCTCATTAAAAAGTTCATAGGGACAATTGTCTACATGACTATGTGCCATGGGACTCATGTTGCAGTAGGATGTAAATCATTTCCATCAGAAAGCTTGAAGATCTATTCATGGAGTCCACTCTCAAGTATTAGAGGGTTATAATTCCACTGTAGGATATGAAGCCAAAGGCACCATCTTAACCCCATAGGTCTTTTGCTCTGTTCTGTGGGATCAGTAACTAAACAGAGGCCAATGGCGTGATAAGTCACAGTTTCTGTTGGGGAGGTAAACATCCCCTTAGTTCTTGGTGGCCTACACAGGTGTGACTTCCAAATTGCCATTTGCATTGTGATGCCTCCGAGCCTTTTTTCGTACTGTAAAGCGAGTGAAGGGTGAAAGCTTGAACGTTTTGAACAGTGACTTCCGAAATGAACTACAAAGAAAAAAATAGATAAGGGGGTCAAGACAAGAATTTAAGGAGGAGAGCCAGAGTGTGGTCTCTTTCAGGTAAAAGAAAGTGATCTCCAGGGAGCACTGGAATATGTCTCTCGTCTGGCTCATAGTGTAGGGAATGCGTGCAAAATGAAATGGCACAAAGCAGATAAAGAAGACTGCCAAGACGAGGAACACATTCATATTTACAGCTTTCTTCCCCCTTTTGTTTTTACTTTTTGTTCTGGTATAAGAGTTGTAGAGCTCTCTAGTGATTAATACGTAACAAAAAGTAACTGTTGTTAAACTACTCCAGAAAATAATCTGACAAATGTAGTTGACCCCTTCATGCCATTTAAGGCCAAATTCTGTTTTTAGTGAGACACATTTGAAATGTTTAAGGGTCCGTGTGCTGTCTATGAGAAACATATTTGGCAATGACATTAAGAACATGCCAGTCCAAATTGCTACTGACAGAATCTTTACCCATAATGGATTTGATGATTTCACATTATCAAAAGGTTTTAAGGTTTTTTGATAGCGATCGATACTTATTAACCCAAAAAATATGATATTGATATACATAGTGAAGTAAAAAATGACTGAAGTAACTTGACACACAAACATCTTCAGATATTCAGGACCCAACTTGGAATCTCTCAGGATTTTGAAAGGAAACGTGAGAGTCATGAAAGTGTCCGCTACTACAACATTCTTCAGGTAGATGATAAAGCGGGATTTACTGGGGATCTGGAAGAAAATCCAGGCTGCCAAAAAGTTTAGGAAAATCCCCACAAAAAACAACAACGTGTAGAGCATTGGGAAAACCACCTGGTTGACAGCCGTGTCTCTTGAACAGGACTCCTCTAATCCTGTCTGGTTTGATGAGTTGAAATTCTTCACAGTTTTATTTGTATCCATGAATGCCATCTAGTGTAAACAAAAATGAAAAATTTGAAATTAGTTTAAAATTGACAAATAACAAAACAGGCATTCATTAATCCACTCATTTACACATCATTTGGGGCCAGGCCTAATCTGGACAGGACTGAGTACAAAAACCAGTCCTAGATATGACATCCGCTTGTAAAACATTAGAAAAGAGAGATCACATCTAAAGTGAGATTCACTCTCAAAGAGGGCAGTTCTTGTCTGAAAGTCTTGAGAGAAGGAAGTCCAGTGGTGTAGTCAGCACACCATCCATCAGGCCTCCACAAAACCAGCCACAAGAATATAAATTGAATTTTTGAAAACAGAAAAAATATTTATGCATTTTTAGGTTAAACAAAACAGTATGAAGTTGCTATGTCATGTCATATGATGATACAGGTAACAGATGGGTTAACACAGTAATACTTGAAACATGCAAGTAGACAACAACGAATTACATATTGATATGAAAAATAAAAGTGCTGCTCAAAGCAAGCAACTGGTACAAAAAGTATTTGCCAAACTATACTTAAGATAACATATATGCCTGTTATTTCTTTTCTTGAATGCCGCCATGTTGTTTGTATCAAATGTACCATTGTTAATCCACCGCATACAACCAATTGCATTTGATTTTTGAAACCAAAAAAGGCTAAATTTATCCTGCAGCTCCAATCCCATTTTTACACTCATATGTGACACAGATCTCATGTCTTTTGGAGAAGTGTGATAAGTAAAGTTATGGAGTCATAACTTTTTCAAAAGGATTTATATTGCTCTCTTAACAACTGTTTTACATCTGAACCTGTCTAATCGCACTGTCACCAGTTGTTTTTATGTACAGAACACCAGAAGTTAAAAATGGGCTCAAATCAACAGCTCTGATCTTTCAGTTCCTGTTACTCTTCCTTTCCATCATGAGCTTACATGTTTGACACTAAAGCAAAGTGAGGCAACCAGAATGTGTCTGACAAAATTGTTTTATTCATTTTATAGACATAGACATCTTTACTCATATCAGATTTGTATCAGTCACAAAATTAATCTGACCAGTCAAATACAAAACAGATATGAGGCAAAAATCAGGATTCAGCCACTTTTGCTATAGCTGCAGTGTGAACATAGCCTTAAAAGACTTGCACTTTTTCAGAAAATGGCTGTTGTATATTTAACAACAGCATCCAAAAAAATGTTAAGTGAAAACGCTAAATATGGGAATGTTAAATCAGGATTCCATTGTAAATGCTTTTTTTTTTTCTAGTGCACAAATTTTGTGTTGCACCAGTGAGGAAGTGTACCTACTTCAGGTCAAAGATATAAATGTAAAGTCAGCTAAGAAGGTCGTCACCCTGTATACCAGGGGATAGGCAACAATAAAGGTGTAGAAAAGGACAGAGAACTGGGACATTATTAACAAAGAGGGTAACTCTAAAAACTGGAGAACAACAAGACTGTTACTTGTTATTGCTACTTGTATTTGCTGTGCTATTTGATATTATTAGAAACATCCCAGTTACCTAGAGACTGAAGCTTTACAGAGGGAGTTCAAGTGTTAGGTGGTTGAGTACCCCTCAACAATTATTATACTTAGTAACCTTACTGTGACTACCCCAGAAAGAAATGGAAAGACTTTACATAGCCTTTCGGAAATATATTTTCAGCATTTCAGGCAATGCCAAAGGGGAGTACAGACAGAAAAGATGGAGAGAATGTCTCGGGTGGCAAGGAAGAGACAGCATGCTGAAGAGGAGATCATGAGAAGTCAGTTATGCGTCTGGAGATGTACCAAGGAGTGTGAGCATGATCATTCAGTATGACTTTGAAAGAGATAAGGTGAGAAGTGCCATTTATTGTGTCAGTGTGTATTTGTTGTTTTGGAAGCATTGTCCTTGGCCCAGACAGTTAGGAAATGTATTTTAGTTGATTTAGATTTGCCTTTTTTGCTTCAAACAATTAATGATCTCATTCAATAGGGATGAGCAACTAACATTTGGTGGCTCTACTTCTCTGATTTTGGTGCCCGTTGCTACATTCACTTTATATAGTTTTAGGGTGACTTACTTTAACTTCAGCGTCAGGCCAGCACCCAAGGACATTGATTAGTCCACTGCTTAGTGTTCTTTTAAATTGCTCTTAGTCTGATATCGCCTACTGCATAAATGTTTGACAGCTTGACCCCCTCTCTCTGAAACACTAACACTGAGGATATTCAGCCAAGAAATAATTCAAGCAGATTATCTCAATTAATGCTAAAACTAACTTAAGACAAATAAGAAATCAAATCCAAAATAAACAAAGATTCATTAAAGTTATTATATACTCCACTCCAAAAATTACAAGTTTTGCCTTTTTTGCTTTGTAGTTTATAGTAATGGTCATATACGATAGTGCTGTCTAATCTCAGTCCATAAAGAATGGAGGCAGATCTTCAATTCAAAAGCTTGCTTCAACTGTTTAACAGAGTTTTAGCCAAAATATATGTGTTTCAGATGTTGTGAGCATATAAATGGGTACTTGACATGTAGGTTATGCCATTTCTTATCTTGGACACTTTAATATTGTTTTAATATCTTCAGTTGAAGCCCCTCATATGAATAATTTTGATATTGCTGTTCTCATGACATTAAAAGTTTTTCTCATCCATCACCACAAACAACCCCGGGTAAGTAAAAAATAAAGAAAATATATTTTTTTGGTGCAGCATTCCTTTAATAAAGTCAAAATATATTTTGAAAGTGGTAACCAATAAAGGACAATCCAAATTCAAAAGATCTCACATAAAAGGCACAAATACTGTTATAAAATGTTTACAAGTGTTTCAGATGAAAGTAATTGACAGACTAAGGGACTGAGAGAAAAACAAAAAGCACATGCAAACCATGAGAAGGTGAGGTGCTGATGCAGTCCTAGCACACAGAAACTAAAAAGCACAGAATCAAGAGAAGCACACTAAAGCAAGCGCAGAGCTGAGACTGAGGATTACCAAGGAATGAATGCAAATCAACTGGGCAATAATTTCAATATTTCCTGCCTTCTTCTTTCTTGTGGAAATTGCTTTTCTTTTCACACTGATCCAAAAATTTCATATTTGGGAATATATACAATACTCCAAACTGTAGTATTATATAATGTTTTTACCTGGGCAGGACTGTCATATCAGATATAGCATGCCAAGCACTGTTCCACCCAAAACTACACCATGCACAGACTGTCTATTAAAAATATGTGTTCACATTTAAGCTTACCAGACTTGAGGACTGTCAGCCATACTATGCCCGCTAGGCAGCTGGAGCTTCAGCCACTAAAGTTCACCCTTGCTCATACAGTACAAGACTACTCTATTCACAGACTCTACTGAGAACTTCTCGTTTAACCTCTACTAACCTGGGATTAATATTGTTATGTAAATTCTCCAGCAAGAAACCACAGGCAGAATAGCAGCAAAGGTAAACTAATCTATCTATTCATTATAATCTAAGTGTAATTCCACAAGCAGAAGCATAGACACAAGTACTACATAAATTACCAAACCTGGACTGTGGTAGCTGCAGCAGTCTTAAAATGAACTTCATTCTCCATTGAGACAACACACTTCTTAGTTACAGAGCTTCTCCAGAGGCAGAGTCATAGCAGGCTCATGTCATTCTTAGTGAGAAAAAAAGATGACCATCTCTCTAGGCTATTGTCTGGTTTATATCTTCATTTTAATAGGTAATAGTATACCCAACCTGTTGGTCCTGGGTCATGCCTCCTTGTTATCCTTGTTATTTGAAGTAAAACTTTAAATACTCAGTAATTACATTATGTGAGATAAAAGAATATACCATTCAAATGGATTTCTCTTTAAAGCTTTTGTAAACAAGAAAACAATCAATTGTTAACCATTAACGAAATCAAACAAAATTGTTAAAACAAAGCCCAATTGTTAAACCTTAACCAAATTTTGCAATTCTACTAATGTCACTCAAGCATTTCAGTCTGTACAACAGTCCTCATAATCTCTCTGGAGGAGAGCCCCAAACCCTAACATAGGGACTGCACAGGACTCATCTCTCACCCAATGGACTCGGAACCTCTGTGTTTTTTTTTTTGTATTGTATTTCTCGGCAAAGCCTTCAAAGCTGTTGTTAACTAAACTTCTAAAGACTGAACTGAATCCTTTCAAAGGATTTACAGTTTTCCAACAAAACCAGAAACAATATGTTCATGTGGGCTCCCACCTCTCTGACTATCTCCATATTAGTACATGTGCCCCTCAAGGCTGTGTACTTCCCCCTTTCCTTTATTCCCTGTACACCACTGATCATTCAGTAAAAACCATTAAATTTTCAGATGATGCCACCATTATTTGACTAATTACAAATGGTAACAAAACAGCTTATAGAAAAGAGGTGTCTCGTCTTCTGTCTTGTTGTGCTTCAGGCAAGCTAGTGCTCAATACCTCCAAGACAGTGGAAATGGTCATTGACTTTCGCAAACAGCAGTTACAACCTCTCCCACTAGAAATTATTGATTCTGCAGTCAATATGGTGGAATCCTTCTAATCTTTGGGCACAACTATCACAAACACTCTCAGCTGGGGCCTTAACACCACTTCTATCACTAAAAACGCACAGCAGCAATTGTATTTCTTATACCACCTAAAGAAATTAAATATTTCCCAGCCAATCCTGGTATAATTTTACAAAGCCATAATTAAAAGTGTAATCACATTCTCCATTGTTGTCTGGTTTGGTTCAGCAACAGCACACTCCAAAAATAAATTGTGAGGTCTGCAGAGAAAATAATTGACTATGATCTTCCATATGTTGCAGACTTGCATACATCTCGTGTTACTAACCATGTCAAAAGGATCACCATGGATTCATCTCATCCAGCTCATCACTTATTCCAAAAATCTTAAATATATGTAAATACAATTTATTAAAAAATGACAATGACACAAAAGTAACTTAAATGTAAATGAACTTCAAATTAAAAAAACTTTTGTGAGTCCTTTTTTGCTGGAAAGAAAAAATGAGATGCTCCCATTTTTGACAAGGCTCACTCTATCTAACCTTCCAGTTTGGTGCCTTATTTCAGTAATGTTTTGTAGAATGGAGTCTGGGTGGTCTTTTGTCCTTGGATCCCCAATAGGTTTATTTTTTCCAGCATCTCATTAGCTACAGTTTTTGTTTTTTCTTACCTCCCTGGCCATCTGAGTCTGTCATTTGCCATTATAGAGATTACAGATTTTATACCCAAGTTTAGTTGATCTAAATTTAAGCCATGCATACACTTTTGTCCACCTCTGTTACCTATTTTTTACTTCAGTTATGTGAGTTTGTATTTAATTTTTTTATTTAGTTATAGCTTTTACTTATTAATTTCTTTGTAATTCTGGCACAATATGCTCCTGTGTGACCCTGAACTGGTTTAATTGAGTGAGATAATGTTATACAGTATTTAATTGCATTGATAATAATCATTTTTAACTCTTTGTCCAAGACCTTTGGATAGTACTGTAGATGTATGTAAATGTAGTGCTGCTGCCTCGCAGTTAGGAGACCTGGGTTCGCTTCCCGGGTCCCTCGTGTGTGGAGTTTGCATGTTCTTCCCGTGTCTGCGTGGGTTTCCTCCCACAGTCCAAAGACATGCAGGTTAGGTGTATTGGTGATCCTAAATTGTCCTTGGTGTGTGCGTGTGTGTGTGTGTGTGTGTGTGTGTGTGTGTGTGCCCTGCGGTGGGCTGGTGCCCTGCCTGGGATTTGTTCCTGCGCCCTGTGCTGGCTGGGATTGGCTCCAGCAGACCCCCGTGACCCTGTGTTAGGATATTGCGGGTTGGATAATGACTGACTGACTTTGTTAATAGTGAGTTGTATGAAAGAAACAATAAAAAAAAATAATTTAATCTTTGAATGTCCTTGAATCTTTGCATTTTATTTTACTTTATATATATTATTTATTTTTATATATTGTGCTTATTTATGTAATTATAGTACTAGGGTGTTGTACCGTGTTAGCCATTATGAATGTAGAGAAAAGCCAAGCAAAATGACACCTAAAAGGTGTCATTTCTTTATGCAATTATAAATTTCTCACTTCAGGCAACTGAACTTGAAACATTCTAATTCATTGGAAGACTAACCAAATGCCGGATGCAAGCTTACCAAGTAAGCTAATTATGGGACAAACAAATTATAAGTGGGTGAGGGGTCTTATAAAGGAAGTGCCAAGGAGGGCACAAGGGCTGGAAGAAAAAAGAGAAAAGAATAGCTAGAGGAGTCGAAATATGACAACTAAAGAGTGCAAAGGTACAACTAGGCTCACTGGGTACAAGGAAACATGCCAGAAAGAAAGCAGATGACATTTTCTAGCTCAGTCTGTATCAAAAACCTTTTTTTTTTTTCCTATTTTTTAATTTGCACCCTTCATGAAGAGGACAGCATAGTGGTGTGGTAAATAGTCTCCAGAGTCGTGGGTCTGATCAGCAGTCAAAGACAATATCTGTCCCCATGTCTGTGTGTGTTTTTTTCCAGGTAGTCTGGTTTTTCTCCTACATCCCATAGACATCCTGGTCAGATTAACTGGCAAACCTAATATGTTTTACTATAACTGAATGTGGGTGTGTATGTGCCCTAGAAATGATCCATTTCACTGTGGTTTGTGGCTTCCACCTGGTGAAGTAGGTTCCAACTCTCACAAGACTAAAAAATGAAAGACTGCAGGACACATCAAATGAATGAATGGATGGACCTTTCATGAAGAGAACCACCTCAAGGTACAAATTAAACAAGATCACAATACAAGCCATCAGATAGGAGGGGTGCTTCACCAGGTGGCCGGTCACCTGACATTGTTTTATCTTATAGTGTAAATCTGTAAATAAAAAGAAGACAATAGCGTACTCACCTCCTGTGCTAATCTTTGTGCCTGTTAATGGCACCGGGGAAAGAGACTGTTGTCTGTGGGAATCTGTATAAAAGAAATATATATTTAAGAAGAAAGATATATATATATAAGAAGGAAAAATCAGCATTAAATTAAAAAAAATTATGGGGGAAAGAAGAATGATAAAAAACATGTCTGAAGAGAACAATAAATGCAGTAAGTGTCCTGAGTTTGGGGTAATATCAGTCATTTTAGCAGCCTACAACTTGTATATATGTACAGTATATATAAATATACATATATATAGTATGTATATATAAGTATAGTGATTTATATGTCTATATATAAATATACAGTATATATATACATATACAGTATACACACTCACATATACACACACATATTTTCACATTTTCTTAACCTGCTTATGCACTTTAAACAGATATCACTTATGGCTTTTTTATTTGTTGTTTTCTTTATATGATCATATTTTTTCTCATGTTGTCATGGTGTATTCTAAGTGACATTTCTATTGCAATGATATGTCATCTCCATTTTTTTATTTATGAAAAAATGCACATACAATTAATTCTGCTACACAAATCTAAAAACATTAAAATGATAATAGTGAAAATATGATTATTTTTAATTTTTAAAAGTGCAAAAATCTCGTTAAGCAGACCTTTACTGAAATTCATCTCTTTTTCCATTTAAAGGTCATTCATACACTCAAATTGGTCACTTCACCCAGACCACACAACTGGCGATTCAAACTGCTGTGCAGTGCCACACACACATTAACATGCTGAATCATGTCATACTGATAAAGCTTTTAAAATCTCATTGTTTATAGAGATTTCCTGTTCAGTTACCTTTTTCCCTTTTATCTGGAATGTACCGACTTTGAAGCAAAGCTGGAAGAGCTCACCGCGGGAACTGCACAACCTCGATCCCTGGAGCACAGTAGTGAATTGTAAACCATTTAGAGTCAGACTGCAGCTCTGCAAAAATAGGATTAGGGACAGAAGAGAGGAAAAAAAAAATAAAACAAAACCTTATTATAGAAATGTTGCAGTTGTGATCCTTGCTTGTTCTGCTTTTAGTTTCCTGACTAAAATCCTTGTCTTTTTTGAGAGTACCAAAATAAGACAGTAATAACCATTGCATAGGCTGCTCATCTCTGAAAATCCAAAAGCTCAAGTCCACATCAATCTGCTCTTTCCAGTTCTGTGTGCTTTGCAGTAACAGAGCAGGTACACACATCAGATTTTTTCTTTTCATTTTCTTCTATTGCCAGACATCACATGGAAGAAAATAGAATACTTAATTTAATTGAGTTTTTTTTTTAGGGAATAATCAAATTTGGGCATAGGTGGAACTTTCTAAATGGCTCTTTGCTCAATCCAGTAATTGATTTTCTAATGATTTAAACCATTTCATTGCCAAATACTGTAGTTTAAGGTTACACATTGGTTAGCTCTGTTGCCTCAATTCCTGAGGCTTGGATTCAGGTCCACCATATCACTTAGCGGAGTGTACATGGTCCCTCCATTTTTACTTGGTTTTCCTTTCAAATTAGAAGTTGCAGAAGCAGTTGAACTAAGCAGTCCCATTATGAATGAGTGCCAGTGGCTGCATCCTGCTAATCTTCCAAAAGGTGAAAAACAGGAACCTTCTTGGCATAGTGGCACAGTGGTCATTGCTGCTACTTCACAGATTCAAACCCTAAGCTTGAGTGGCAGAATTTCCCTCCATCTGTGTGGACTTTTCTCCAAGGACTACAGTTTTCCTAAAAGTCTGAGCCCGTTAGCTTCATCGTCCCTCTGATGGATTAGTGTCCTAATCCATCAGAAGGCCTGTGTATTCAACACTGTCAGGGTAGGCTCAGCGCCACTCTGCATCTCATACTTTGATTAAGATGACTTGAGATGTTTAAATTACATTTGAAATCAGTTTGGTCAGCAACACTAGCAAATCTGTAGTAAACTGTTTAAAAATCTGACCTGCTTCCAAGATATTCTTCTTGCCTTGATTCATTTCAAGAAAGAAAGCATTTGTGATTCTTTAAGAAAGTGTAGCTTTCAAAACAGCAATTGCTGTCGGTTCATTTTTAATTTGTGTAGGAGTGCAACACTGATCATAGCAATGTCTGTTCTACTACAGCATGAACATCTAATGCAGGATGTGTGCCAGTCTGAACATGTAAACAGTTGAGTCCCTCATCACTAACCATTTAGTGCAGCATCCCTATTACACGAAGATCTTTGGAGCAGACCTGCTTGTCATTCATTCAGACCGCTCCAGTATGGCATCAGGACACAAACCAGCTTACTCATAGACAGGTCTTCTACCCTCAGGCAGTGCACATTCGAAACTAGTAATATTTGCATCATTTTTTTGGCCTTACATTTATTGTTTTGCATCCTACCAGTGTACCATCCTAATGAATCCTCCCTGAAAGTGAATTATTGCTGTTATCGCTATTGTAGTTGTCACTATTTTCTTTTACTGAGTATACACACAAATTCAAATGTACCTGTGAAATATGGCAATAATTACAAAGAAAAGGTAACAAAACAACTAAATGAGAATTAAAAAAAAAAAACTTTAACATTTTAACAGCTGGAACCTCATGAAGTATATTACAAAGGTAGGTTTGCTTACCTTTTAAAAACGGATGCATCTGCAAAGAAAACATCTGTTATGCCATCAGCATGTAGACAATGGAAGTATTATAGCAATAAATAGGCGCTGTTGTCTTTCGTGCATCACCTCAAAGCAAATGAGAGTAGCATCCTCTCTGGAAGTTACCTGCAGATGAGACACAATACAGG
Source organism: Erpetoichthys calabaricus (assembly GCF_900747795.2). Lineage (NCBI taxonomy): Eukaryota > Metazoa > Chordata > Cladistia > Polypteriformes > Polypteridae > Erpetoichthys > Erpetoichthys calabaricus. Next base: position 135,905,770 of record NC_041395.2, on the reverse strand, counting down.
ACAGCCTCCTATTTTCTAGCATGTGCCTATTCATTGTTAGCTTTTGTATCTGAGATGTATTCATCTATCTCTGGGGTAATCATAATCTGCATTTAAAACTGAATTACTTGAAATACTGAAATTCGGTAGAAAAGCACCTGAGGGATGTGAAATTACTATTTAACATCCATGCTGGTCAACTGAACTTCACTGCAGTGTTTTGATTGCACCTTTATGAGAAGCTTTTAAAATATATTTGGGTTTCATATATGTAATTCCAAGTAACATGTTAAAAATAATGTAAGTCTATAAAAATCTTATTTTTAAACCTTTATTTTGCAGCAAATGAATTTTCCTACCTGAATCAACACAGATACGGAATTCATTTCAAACAGGTGTGTGTGTGTCTGTGCTCCCAGACGCGCTGCCTGCACAAGCCACTGGCCAGCTGCTACAAACAAAGCCTTTCGGCTGGAGGTGTTCTGAACGGCACAGGTGATTCCATATTCTCAAGGCGTTTATAATGAGTTCAGCATCCATTGATGCTCCATTTCTGCCTCTCACACCTCAGTGCTTGTGCACATACAGGTAAAGAATTACAGGAGATTAACAGAAGTATGATATTACTGTTCTAACACTTTAATGTATGCAGGGCCTCACACAAACCACCTCTATATTATGTTTTAGCCAGGGTTTTTTCCATGGATTATGTTTTTCATTCTTCTTCCATGTTTTTTTTCTATTTATTATAGAGTTTTTGTCTTGCGTTTATACTGTATAACTTTTGTTAATATTGTTATGTTTATCTTTTAATTAGTATACATGTATTTTGTAGGGTGGCACGGTGGCGCTGCTGCCTCGCAGTTGGGAGACCTGAGGACCTGGGTTCGCTTCCCGGGTCCTCCCTGCGTGGAGTTTGCATGTTCTCCCCGTGTCTGCGTGGGTTTCCTCCGGGCACTCCGGTTTCCTCCCACAGTCCAAAGACATGCAGGTAAGGTGGATTGGTGATTCTAAATTGGCCCTGGTGTGTTTGTGTGTGTCCTGCGGTGGGATGGCACCCTGCCCGGGATTTGTTCCTGCCTTGTGCCCTGTGTCAGCTGGGATTGGCACCAGCAGACCCCCGTGACACGGTGGCGCAGTGGTAGCGCTGCTGCCTCGCAGTTAGGAGACCCGGGTTCGCTTCCCGGGTCCACCCTGCGTGGAGTTTGCATGTTCTCCCCGTGTCTGCGTGGGTTTTCTCCGGGTGCTCCGGTTTCCTCCCACAGTCCAAAGACATGCAGGTTAGGTGGATTGGTGATTCTAAATTGGCCCTAGTGTGTGCTTGGTGTGTGGGTCTGTTTGTGTGTGTCCTGCGGTGGGTTGGCACCCTGCCCAGGATTGGTTCCCTGCCTTGTGCCCTGTGTTGGCTGGGATTGGCTCCAGCAGACCCCCGTGACCCTGTGTTCGGATTCAGCGGGTTGGAAAATGGATGGATGGATGGACCCCCGTGACCCTGTGTTCGGATTAAGCGGGTTGGAAAATGGATGGATGGATGGATGTATTTTGTGCTTGGGCTTTGTGGGTGCTGATGGGTGCTGATGGATCATCCTCCGCCTATATATTCAGGCAGAAAAGTGAATCCCAAAGTTGTTCATTGAGTTTGTGGCTGTCCCTTATTGATTGTGATTTGCAAGTTCTTCTTTTTTGGTTACTGAATTTTTGCTATTATTTTCAAATTTTTTGCTCTTCAATTACAGTTTGGATTGGTTTGCTCTGTATTGTGTTTTTAGACAAATCCTTCTTTGCCTCCTCTGTTTTATTTAATTAATGTATTATTAATTAAGATCTTTTAGTGGCCATTGCTGATTTGGGTGTGCAGAGACTTAGATGATTCATCGTGCCCAAGGGGTGGATTGCTTCAAAGGCCCCTTGCAGTCACTGGGCTCTGGGCACACCCCAAGAATGCCCTGATGGTAGATAGTGAAACTCTTATGTGTAACAGGAAAAGAGAAGTGTCAGTTGCTGACTTGAAAGAATTAAATATAGTTCAGGAAGCTAGAATCTCTTCTGTACCGTATAATTCAATGCTCTTGTAATGAGTTTGCCACTTTAACTCTGTTATAATCTCCCATGCTTAGAGTCACGAACCAGATTGAAATGCTGTGCCACTTCGTAAATCAATTCCACCATGATTAGGTAAAGACCTTCCAGAAGATGGCAATCACATGCAGATGTCCATTTCTTTCTTGTTACATTGAATCACACAGGAGAGTCTCACTGTTTCCTCTTCACTGTTCAGATTGACTTATGCAAGAATGCACTATGCCCGTTAACCTCTTCCATGAACAAGACACATTAACAGATCCACTCACAGAGAAAGTCAATCAACACCCCACATCCTATCACAGCACATAACCAGCACTCTGCCGTAACTTTATAAACATGTCGGAAATTTGGACTTGTTTAGCCCAAACCTCTTAATGTTACAATACATTCTGTAGTCCATCCATCCATTATCCAACCCGCTGAATCCGAACATAGGGTCACGGGGGTCTGCTGGAGCCAATCCCAGCCAACACAGGGCACAAGGCAGGGAACCAATCCTGGGCAGGGTGCCAACCCACCGCAGGACACACACTTGGCCAATTGAGAATCGCCAATCCACCTAACCTGCATGTCTTTGGACTGTGGGAGGAAACCGGAGCGCCCGGAGGAAACCCACGCAGACACGGGGAGAACATGCAAACTCCACGCAGGGAGGACCCAGGAGGCGAACCCAGGTCCCCAGGTCTCCCAACTGCGAGGAAGCAGAGCTACCCACTGCGCCACCGTGCCGCCCATTCTGTAGTTTACACTTTAATTATTGTTTTTTGGAAATCTGTTATATTCCTCAGAAGAAAATGGTAGGAAAATGTTATTCATTTATTTATATAATTTGCATTTGCTACTTTATTTTATACGTTTTTCCTTTTTAATTATTTCAGTGACATCACTATGTTCAGGGTCTGTTTTTCTTTGCCATGTTGGTATGTAATTAGGCACAAAATCCATAAATAACAGGTCAAGTCAGGTTGGGGAGCATGCACTGGTACAGCGTTTTGTCACACCCACCACATGACGAAACAACTCAGGATCCTGGATGGCAACACCCCAGGTAGACACGCAGTCCAGTTCCACCTCCCCTGGAAATAATCATCTATCTGCCACAGCCAGGTGTTACATGGGCATCCCCTTGGCCTGGTCCTGCCGTGTGGGTCCTGCATGCTGGATCACCCTCGGGGAATCACGCCACATGGCCGTAGTGCCGTAACTGATGCTCCCTCACAAAGCAGGTAATTTGCCTCATTCAGGACTCCATGAGTAACTGCTTCTTCAACACAAAGTTAAACCAGTGGTACCCAAGAATTCTCTGAAAAGACACAGTACCAAAGGAGTCCAGTCTTCATCTCAGGTTCATATGGCAAAACAAAAAACACCAGGACCCTAAAGACTTCGACCTTCGTATTTTGCATAGATTTCAGGAGCGCCACACACCTCTTTCCAGCAACCTCATGACCCCACCTTGCTCTCCCAGTCCATCTACTGACTTTATAGGAAGAGTCACCAGAGACAGTAATGTTTCTGCCAAGGTAAGTAAACCTCTCAACGAGGTTCACATTCTCTCCGCAGACAGACACTCTGCTGATGGATGTACACAAGAGGTCATTAAAGGCCTGGATCTTGGTTTTTATCCAGGACACTTGCAAGCCCAGACACTCAGATTCTTCTCTCACTCTCTTGAGAGCCCCAATCAGAGCATCCATTGACTCCATGAAGATCACAGCATCTTTGACAAAGTTAAGATCAGTGAACCTTTCTTCACCAACAGATGCCTCACAGCCACTCGACCCCACGACCCTGCCCAACACCCAGTCCATACAAGCACTGAACAGAGTAGGAGCAAGAACACACCCCTGATGAACCCCAGAATCAACTGGGAAAAACAACGAGGCTCTGCCTCCACACTGCACAGCACTCACAGCACCAGTGTGCAGGCAGGCCATGACATTCAGCAACTTCAGGGGGATCCTGCAAAGTCTCAGGATATCCCACAGGGCAGCTTGATCAACTGAGTCGAACGTTTTATGTAAATTGACAAAGACTGCAAATAAACTGTGCCAATATTTGCGTTTGTGCTCAATGAGAACCCTCAGTGCCAGGATGCGGTTGATACTAAACATCTTAGGCGTACAATCAGACTGCTTCGGTCACTGGTAGGTGAGCAAATATCACAGATCCTATTGAGCATGACCCTAGCAAAGACATTAACTGGCACCAAGAGCAGTGTCATCCCCCTGTAGTGTCTGCAATACCTCACCCTTCCCTTCCCAGATAGGGACGATAAGTCCCATTTTCCAGTCAGTTGGGATGACGGCAGTCTTCCAAATTTAAGCAAAGATTGCTTGCAATGCCAGGAGGACAGTCTTACCACCAGCCTGGAGAAGTTCACCCTGGATACCTCAGATCCCTGCAGCCTTCCCTACCCTCAGCTGGTTCAACACCTGTGCAATCTCAGTGAGACTGGGTGGTTCACAGCTAATTGGAGGATTAGCCTCAAGAACTGTGGACCCAGCGATGTACAGTGGCCAAGCCAAAGAATCAGCTTTAAACAGCTGCTCATAGTAGTCAGCCCAGCGGGTCACAACTGCAGCATCAGTCATAATGACCATTCCATCACCCACCCTGACTGAGACCCTCCAAGGAAGAGATTCTGATGTTCGTAATGCTTTGATTCCTCTGTAAGCAGGACATGGGTCACTAGACCATAGATGCTCTAGTTAGATTCCTCTAGCAAATGCCTCCTTATCTGCCCTCACAGCCCTTGTAGCCATCCTCCTCAGTTCAGAATTGTCAGAATTTTATTTTTCTACTGTGTATGGCCACAAATAGGCATGAATAGAATGCAGGGACAAATCCTTCATGAGGTTTTGCTGTTTTAAGCAAAATAAAAGTTATATTTATGGCAATATAGTGAGTGTGGAAAACTTGTACAGTACATGCTATAGTGTGACTATCAGGGAGGGTGGCTAGAGCAGGTGATGTCAAAAACAGTGCACAATGGGATTATTCATACTGGATGTGGTTTGAGAGGTGGACACACAGTTAATTGAATTTTATGAATTTTATTTTTTGGATTTTTTTAATTGAAAAATATGTAAATTATATAAAATGGGTGGATTAATTGATATACTAGAATCAGAAGAATTCCCCCCAGAGCACATAAACAAAAGTTTGATCTGGGTAAATTAGAGTAAAATGTAATATAAATAAAATTATTTTGAAAAGGGGGAAGGTGAAATAGTTGATTGTTTTTGTTTCTACACATTTGTACAGTAGTTTTGTGTCCAGAGACTAACACTGGAGACTAAGTTACTAGGGGACTACTGGAGTTGTAGGATTCATAGGCGAATATGGAAAATATGGCCTGTGCTGGAGAAAGCTGGTAACATTTGGAGTTAATGTCTATGCAGGCATGTCTGTTCAGTGTGACAGTGAGATATACTGGTGTGGAGAGTTCCTGTACTCTACCATCAGGAAGTAATAAGCTTCTTATATGCGCTTTTCACTCAATACTGGAAAATTCTGAGCTGAATAGCCCTTTAATTTTGTGAACAGTGATGTAATATACCGAGGGGATTGATTGCCAGGATGTAGTATTTTCTGGGGGCCAGGGCAATTTGGAAACTATACATTGACTTTGGATGCTACTTAAGGTTTTACCCAAAAGGAAACCATTAAGTGGACAATTCTTCACTGGTAAGATGGAAAGGCAGTCAGAGACAAAACTTGAGAAGAGATTATAAAGTGGACGGGATGGGAAGGAATTTTGTCTGCATGCATGCATGGTTTTAGCAATAAACAGTGGGTTTAAATCACAAAGCAAATTCATTTTGTGGAAATCTGAAAAAAAGACTTATAATTTTAGTTCTTCAGAAATATTCAGACAATGCAAAAAATGCTCAGTAGTTTTTGTCTTGCGGTAACGTTTTCTATTTTCCTTCCTTTTTGGTCATTTTTTACATTAATTATAGACTAGCATGGCCTAGTAAACAGTACAAAATGAACAAAATTAAGTACATGCAGACTGACATTAAATACCATATCTTGTGTATTTTGTGTGATTTTATAGCCATAAACTAGATCTGATGCTGTATATACCGTATTTGTTAAGGCTTCTTTTTCTCTTTTGACTGTTTAAAATATGTCTCACTGATTATAATATATAATATGTTGTTCAGAGAGGAAAGACCCTCAGGCAAAAGATCCCATTGATACTTTGCTGTTTTGAGAAAGCAGGAAGTTGTGAAAAAAGTTATGTGAAGTAGTTGAATTTGAAAAGTACTTTTAGAAAAATGATACAACAGCCATCTGTGCTGGTTGATGGCGAAGTCTATAAAAACAGAGGCATCTTTGTCTGGAAGCTTTCAAAACCACCTATCACTGCCTTAAAAACTGACATCTGCTTTTTTGTCCTACACTGCTGTTAATGTTTTGACAGTGCGTAAAATCACAGCCTTAGAGACAGTTTTGCTTTGATGTTGATAGTGATCACTGTTGGATGAAATGTTTGCTGGGTCTCAAGAGGTCAGTGCCTAGCACCAGAAAAGGCTGAAGCTCAATGTAGACATGACTGGCCTAAATCCTGTGTAAAGGTTTTATGTCCTAATAAGTATACAGTTAGAGATTTAGTAATGGAATGAATTATATTCATCAGAGACAGAGGTTCAGGCTTTAAATGAAGGTTGTTTCCTTTAACTAAGTTGTCCCTGCATGGGAGTGTGTTTGAGTGGCCCCTGCAAAGTACTGGTACCTTTTCAAGTATACATTGATGTATTTTGCTTGATACTCCAATTTGCAACGCCAAATTTGATGAGGCATACTTGTACATCAGTAATCTGAGTGTATGTTACATGTTAGTTGTGATGAAACATTGCATACCATGACTAGATGACCAGTACGAGATACTAAAGTTGACATTACCAGTGTATATGAAATTTAGGGAGCCTCTCCATATGGTTTCCAGAATTTCCCTTTATAGAATTTGCTCTCCATGGTTTTATAATATACCTACAGCCCTCTGTAGTGAGTTTTTGGTATCCTTCTACAATCCAAATATCTGTTGGTATTTGTGGCACTCATGGGCTGGTCACTCATTTTCCATTGTTTTCTTACCTCTCTCTTTCTCTCTGATGTTCTATATCAAAGATGCTAGGTCAGTGGTATATTCTGAGGTTCCTTTTACTTCCTTTCACTTTCACCTGTTTATCCTAGTGAGTGTCAAGGAGGCAGTAAGCCAAGTTGGACAGCCCAGATAATGCTATCCATGGAAACTTCTACGAGCTCCATTTAGAAAATTTCCAGGAGTCCAGTTCAGTTTCAGAACCCCTCCAGCATATCCAGGGTTTGCCTTTGGTCTGCTTCCGGGAGGCCATGTTCAGTATGCTGTTACCTTTCTTAACTTCCTCCAAACTGAAACTCAGTTGAGTTATTTTCTTTCCACACTATTAATCAGGCTGAAGCTCTAGGGTCAGAATAGCCTGTTTTGACATAATACCTGCTTCTTCTGTTCCCTTGTACCAGTCTAAAGCAAAAAAGTGACATGCCAAACTGGAATACTCACAGCATCATTTCCTATATTGTAGCAAACTGTGTGATTGAATTTGACAGCAGATTTTAATGCAGCAATGTGAGCAGACTTCATTTGAATTAATAGCTATAGCATAGAATAATTAGCTATGAACTAACTAAATAAGTTAAAAGTTTAATACCTCTCAGCATTAAAACTCCAGTTTGGGAATGGTCTTGGCATTAGGTTACTAATTTCAAAGTATATGCTCAGTGAAAGGCAAACCCACCACACCAGGCTGTTTTAGATCTTCTGAATTAATGATTCTTCTCTAGTATTTCAGTAATGGCTTTTTAGCCATTTGCACTCACAAAAGTATTCTTTTGGTTTTACCTAAAACTTGTGACTATAGGTGAGATTTATAAATTCAGATTTATTCAGATTTGTAAAATACCCAAACTGTATTATGATGTTATGGGTATGCAAACATGAAATTACTGGCTCTAATAATGCTGTTTTAATATAATATACATGTTTTTTTTACAAAGCAAATAATCAAAATCCATTCAATGAAAATATGAACTGTTAATAGTTCAGTTTCGGTCAAGTATTGCTACATTTTCCAAACCTGCCCATTATGAGGAAATTTTCTGACTCAGAGAACAGCTGAGAAGATTGTAAAAAGTTTCAAAGAATGAAAATGTAAAATCAGTTATATATATGTGCCACTATGTGCCAGCCACATTGTGTTTCTGCTGCTTGTGTATGTGGATTTCACTTTCACCAAACAACAAATCTTTTAATTCTTGCGCATACGCCTCTTCATTGGGAAGAAACACTACTTTTCCCTGATGGCAACACGGATTAGTCGATCTACAAGTCTCCAACTTAAACTTTAAATCCGACCAATTTATTCAATCTCTTTTCGCAGTTCTGTTATTTCATCGAGTAATAATTTCCATTTGTTTGCGCTAATACGATCTTTACTATAATTTTTTTGAGACTTTCGAATTTTAGTACTTTCATTATCTCTAACCTGCTCTGTATGTGTATTGGACCAACGTTTTGGAACCTCTTTACGATGTTCTACTTTGTCATCTACTCTTTGTCTTTTATTTTTTAGCCCAGGGAGTGGTTAAATCTCTTGGCACAAATTCTCGTCTCGTGGGACTTGAAAGTATCTCTCTGAAAAAGTCACATCTCGTCCCAGGCTAAAAAGTCTCATCTCGTCCCAGGATTTTTTAATATAATAGAGATATATATATATATATATAAGTTTTTAAATTGTGACCTTAATGACATTAATAATACATTTCATATAGAGATTGTTCTTGGAAAGTGAGGTTTCTTATTTTTACTAGAATATTTTATATGTTTGTTGATGTGTTCCTTCAATATAAATAACTTATGATCTCTAATAAGATGACAGCCTATCGAAAGACAACTGGATAACGAATATAACCATGATATCGATTTGGAATACCTAAACCAAGCAGTATCTTTGCATTCATCAGATTGTGTATTGTTTTCTGCCATGAGAGAAAAAAATGCAATAAATCAAGCTGCTCCCGTTACACATGCTATAATAATAAATAATCTGCACTATTCAAATACACCAAGTGTCTACTTTATTACTCACGTCAGCCCCATTCAAAGAAATCTGCTTTATCTGTGGAGACATCATAAGGTACGTCCATAAAATGTTTAAATTATGTAAGCATGTAACAGAGAATGGTCAAGATTAAAGATTTCAGTGGCTTTCCACTAGCCATGACTGTGGTCTCGTGACATTCCATCATGAGTCCAACAGGAGCAGAGATTTTATTTAGGTTTTTATTCACCCAAAAGATGAAAATGAAGCAATAAGCATTAACCCAAGGCAGTCGCTGGTGGGAAAGAAACCACTGATGAAAAGGGTTAACGGAAACTGACTTAGCTTGTATAGAGTAACAGTAAATAAAGTTAAAGCTGAGTATAAAATTGGTGCCAAAAGGAGCAACACAAACCCTGAGGAACAGGAACCCAGAAACATCTTCCTGTATAGTAGATCTTGCTCAGGACCAGGGGCCTAATTTTTAAAGCTTGCATATGCACAAAAAGAGGCTCAAAATGTGAGTATGCAACTTCCAATGTAAACGTCAGGATGTATAAAAGAAAACTTGATGGGTGGAACATGCTTACAATTACAGCAACTCTGACCCATGCTTTGGCAACATTTCGGAGAAAAATTAAATAAAATAGGATACTGCATCCAAACCCAGATAAATGACGACTTGTACGCATTATAATATAATAATATAATTATAACTGAATATATTACTATATTGGCTCACTGATATAAATTATTATACTGTATTTCATATAACCGGACCGTTATTATAATGTGTGTTAACGTGACCAACACATTAAACTTCAAACTTGCATATGATGTACAGAATGTATTTCAGTTCCTTTTTAAGGTGGTAAAATTTACACTGAAGAACTAACTATCACTTCTCAGGAATGCCCAACAGGTCAGGAATATCTCAGCAAAGCATCAGTCCATCATGCTTGCTGTGCTGAAAGCCATTAGTTGACTGAGGAAGCACTCCATTCAGTTTTCATATGGTGTAGGTGTACGTACTTAATACATGACATTTTTGCCATCATAAAGAGGAAATGTCCAGTTCTCCTAATATAATCAGAGCACTTTTCTGCACTTGTATTGCAATAAGGGGATCTAGCAAGAATGGAGTTGCTTTTTTCAATTGCAAACTGTTATGTTCCATTAACACAAAAGTCATATGAGATGCCAAGATGAGACTGACTAACATTGCTGTTCAGTCGCCTGGGTGTCAGCCATTGATTAATTTATTTTGAGGCAAACCAGCTTTGGCAGACATGATGGTACTGTTCATGGTGGCTGGCTTGCTGATAAAGTAGCTGACTGAATCGTCAGTTTTTCATATGGACTGTACTATTCATTGTAACAGCAATCATATCATTACATGTGCCATGTATTAGAGGCTATCCGCTTAGATGCTGGTACCTTATGCCTTTCCTAGACCTCAGAACACAAAGGACAGGCACTATAATGCTGCACATGACCTTGCACTCTCAGTTGTGGAGTGCAGCCTGTTGCTCTTGAATTCAGGTGGTGGGGTCTCGACATGTCATTAGGAAGGGTTAGGTTAAGGTTAGGGTTGTTCCACCATCCAATGAATGTCTACAGCAGTGTGATTGAATATTTATGAGGTTGATTAGCATTAAGACATGTCTACAAATGCACATTTTCAAGGTGAATCTAATTTTTAAAGGATGAGTTTCATAAAAATGTGTATACCCAATGTTTTATAAATTTGTTTTTTGATTTGTTTTTTGGCATACAGTCCTGCGGTGGGTTGGCACCCTGCCCGGGATTGGTTCCTGCCTTGTGCCCTGTGTTGGCTGGGATTGGCTCCAGCAGACCCCCGTGACCCTGTGTTCGGATTCAGCGGGTTGGACAATGGATGGATGGATGGCATACACATTTTCTGTTTTTTTATCATGCTCATGTTTTCACGCTCAAATCTACGCAAGGTCCCTGGATATGTCTAAAACTCTATGAGTCCAAGAATTTATCCTGCGGAGTATGAGTAACATACGTAATGTCGTGAGGTGTGCTTGACTGTACACATTTATTTGAGTAAACCAACATTTGAATGCCACATAATGATAATTTACTTGATAGGATTTAAGTTGACTTTTTCAACAGGATAATGTTTCATTTTACATGTCTAGGACAGTCCTGTAATGGATCAAGGAATGCAGCAGTCTTTCCAATTACCAGATCTCAGTTCTGAGGAGCATTTTAGAATGAGAAAGAACAAGTTATATAGAATAGCTAATTTACATGATTCACGAAATCCATTGGAGTAGACATGGGCCACTAACTTTGTACCATGATTTTGATATGTTAAGTCAATTCTTCAATTTATTGTGGCCTTTTCTTAAATTTAAAGAGTCACTAAAAGAGTAGAGTTTATACCTATAACAGGAATGGTGTATTGTTCTTGCCTGGTTTAGCTTTTATTTATTACATACATAAATGTGCTGGCAGTACTCCATCATTATACCAAGAAGTGAGAAATGGTATCCCACAGGGCTCAGTATTGGGGCCTTTACTGTTTTCGCTTTACATGCTTCCACTGGGATCTATCAGAAAACAGAATGTAAATTTTCACTCGTACGCAGGTGACACCCAGTTATACCTTTCTTTTTGACCAAATGACGTTTCTCCGATGTTGTCCTTAATTAGATGTGTTAGTGAATTAAAGGAGCGGATGGATGAAAACTACTTGTCTTTAAATACAGATAAAACAGAGTCATTAATTATTGGAGGGAATGATGCTGATTGCAACAATATTTTGTCATCATTAATTCAGTTGAAATCTTCATTAGTTTTACTGAATCTGGCCGTAATCTAGGAGTTATCTTTCTCTCTAGCATGTCATTTAAAGTGCACATTATAAAACTGTCCTAAACATGTTTCTTCCTTCTTAAAAATGTTGGGAAATTAAGATATTTTCTAAAAATTCAGGACAGTGAGAAATTAATTTGTGCATTGATTTCTAGTAGGATTGACTACTGCAATGTGGTGTCCACTGGCTGTTCAAATTGTTCTTTATACAGCTTCCAGTTAATCCAAAATGCTGCTGCAAGAATTATTACAACAACAACAACAACAACATTTATTTATATAGCACATTTTCATACAAAAAGTAGCTCAAAGTGCTTTTCATAATGAAGAGAAGAAAAATAAAAGACAAAATAAGAAATTAAAATAAGACAACATTAGTTAACATAGAAAGGAGTAAGGTCCGATGACCAGGGTGGACAGAAAAAACAAAAAAAAACTCCAGAAGGCTGGAGAAAAAAATAAAATCTGTAGGGGTTCCAGGCCACGAGACCACCCAGTCCCCTCTGGGCAAGAACAAGAAAATATGAAAACATAACTCCAGTTCTTAAATCCTTACACTGGCTCCCGGTTAAGTTTAGAGCAGATTTCAAAATGCTGCGTTCAATATATAAAGCCTTAAATGGCCAAGGTCTGGATTATTTATCTGAACTTATCATTACTTACAAACCAGAGTGCACATTGAGATCACAAGATGCCGGTCTGCTTATGATTCAAGAATTAATAAAATAACTGGGAGTTCAAGCTTTTAGTTACAGGGCCCCAAAGCTGTGGAATGGTCTGCCTACTACTATAAGAGATACCCCTTCAGTTTCAACTTTAAAATCCCGGCTGAAGATTCACTACTTATGTTTAGCATACCCTGAGTAGAGCTGCTAATTAGCTGTGCATACTGCATGTCTAAAACATAAGTAATATGATAGTTATAATTTGTTACTAGCCCTCATCTACTCTATTTTTCTGCTCGGTATTCAAATATGGCACTTGGTGCCACTGCCCTAATGCCAAATGTTTGGCTGCCTAAGGAAAAGTCATCTCTGATAAAAGAGCACTTGAATCATCAAGTAGAAGCGTCCTTTCATTAGACCCAGCACTGACTCAGCTGTGGAAATGGCCAGTAGTAGAGAGGCATCTTGAAGGCTAAGGTCTCCGAGACTCTGAACAAATTGAAATCTTATTATGTGATTTAATTTACAATTAACCGTAACTGCAGGACTGCATCACATTCACTAACATACCATTCTTAATATATGACATAAGTGATTTTACTATGTTCTTCACATTTTAGGGGTTGTGCTCATAAACATTAGTTTGCTTACAAAAACCAAATAAATAACACAATGTAATGTTTGAAGATTTGTATTCAGCAATGACAAGTTAATTGGGAGATGCATTTCAAGCACATCAAGCACTGAAATCCTAAATACATTTGATGTCAGTATTAACAGATGGAGCAGCTCATTTCATTAATGATGTCAACAAGCCAAATAGCCATTTTGTTTGAAACATGCCTCGATTTTTTAATTGCTACTACTGTTGTCGTTACTGCCACTATACCTGTATATGTAAGTGGATGCATGCAAGGTGGTTTCACTTGCAACCCTTAACTGTATCAATCACTTACAAAATGGATGGATGCATGTAGATATGCTCATTATAATCAAAGTATAAATGAGAAGTTTCCATTCCATTCCACTCGGGACTGTGCAGGACACTGTATTAAAGTGATTAATCTCAGTGTCATTTCGTCTCCTGTAACAAATTCATGATGCTAAAAGTTAAACAGTTACAACTTACATCTGAGGCTGAGCACATCTGATTGTGCTGTCAAAGCTGCACAAATCAGTTTCTTAAGTAATTCGTAAAAGGGTAAAACTGGCAATAACAAAATCCTGAGTGTGTCTGCATATTGGCTTTTTTCTTTCCATTAATAAGCACGTTTTTCCCAATCACACTTGAACGCTTTAGTATTAGCAGGGTGAAAAAGAGGTTACTGTATTTGGCGTTGGGCATGTCGCACCTCTAGATAAACGGTTACATACCCTTGGCGCTGAATCTCAGGATGCGTTGCCTCTAGATGCCTCTTCTGTTTTGAGGGTGATTCATTTCCTGCGCACTTCATTCTAGGATAGATAGATAGATAGATAGATAGGATAGAATAGATAGCTAGATAGATAGATAGATAGATAGATAGATAGATAGATAGTAAAGATAGATAGAAAGATAGATAGATAGATAGATAGATAGATACTTTATTAATCCAAGGGGAAATTCACATACTCTCCAGCAGCAGCATACTGATACAAAAACAACATTAAATTAAAGCGTAATAAAAATGCAGGTAAAAACAGACAATAACTTTGAATACTGTTAACATTTACCCCCACGGGTGGAATTGAAGAGTCGCATAGTTTTGGGGGGAGGAACGATCTCCTCAGTCTGTCAGTGGAGCAGGACAGTGACAGCAGTCTGTCGCTGAAGCCTGCTCCTCTGTCTGGAGATGATACTGTTCAGCTGGATGCAGTGGATTCTCCATTATTGACAGGAGCCTGCTCAGTACCCGTCGCTCTGCCACAGATGTTAAGCTGTCCAGCTCCCATGCCTACAATAGAGCCTGCCTTCCTCACCAGTTTGTCCAGGTGTGAGGCGTCCTTCTTCTTAATGCTGCCTCCCCAGCACACCACGGCGTAGAAGAGGGGCACTCGCCACAAACCGTCTGATAGAACATCTGCAGCAATCTTATTGCAGATGTTGAAGGACACCAGTCTTCTAAGGAAGTATAGTACGGCTCTGTTCCTCCTCATATTGCACAGAGAATCAGTACTTGGCCAGTCCAGTCCAATTTATCATCCAGCTGCACTCCCCATGTATTTATAGGTCTGTACATTCTGCACACAGTCACTCTGATGATCACGGGGTCCAGGAGGGGTCTAGACCTCCTAAAATCCCACCACCAGCTCCTTGGTTTTGCTGTGTTCAAGTGTAGGTAGTCTTGAGTCGCACCATTTAACAAAGTCTTTGATGAGGTTCCCTATACTCCTCCTCCTGCCCACTCCTGATGCAGCCCACGATAGCAGTGTCATCAGCGACCTTTTGCACATGGCATGACTCCGAGGTTGTATTGGAAGTCCGATGTATATAGGCTGAACAGGACCGGAGAAAGTACAGTCTCCTTCGGCGCACCTGTGTTGCTGACCAACAATGTCAGACCTGCAGTTCCCGAGGACGCACATACTGAGGTCTGTTTGTAAGATAGTCCACAATCCATGCCACCAGGTATGAATCTACTCCCATCTCTGTCCGCTTGTCCCTAAGGAGCAGAGGTTGGATGGTGTTGAAGGTGCTAGACAAGTCCAGAAACATAATTCTTACAGCACCACTGCCTCTGTCCAAGTGGGGAGAGGGATCGGTGTAGCATGGATTCTACATGGATTACACTGGGTTTTATTTTCATCAGCTCTGTAATTAAAGTTGGACCTATGTCTGATCGCTGTTTTCACCCGACAATCATGTTGGCCGATAATAGCGGAGCAGAGTGAAGCAGTATTCTGGCTGACATGATAATTTCCTGATGGTGCCCAAAGTTTTTGAAATTGTGCTACTGCATTCATGTTCATTATTTGTAGACAGGACCGTGTCACATGTGATAGAGATGTGCAAGAGCCTTTACATCTCTCATTGTCCAGTTGCCTGTTTGTAACATTTTCGTTTTGTTTAGTTTTCGTCAACAATGATTTTAAAAACATTTGTCTTAGTATTTTGCCATTAAAGCCGCTTTTTTATTTAGTTTTTGTTCCGTTTTTGTTACAGAAAAAAATGGCATTGATGAGTATTTTTCGTCATAATTTTTATAAACAAAATTAAAAACTGGCACAATGCTTAGGATCACTGCTGTGCATTTTGTAGGACTTAGTTCAAATTATTGCCTCATTATTTTCTTTATGGATTTGCATTCCTTCCTTGTGTCTGCATTGGTTTCCTCCTACATCTCAAAGATGTTTTTGTTCACTGGTCCCATATAAATCAGCCCCTGTATAAGTGACTGTCAGTATATGCCGGGGTATTCCCAGGGATGGACTAGCATTCCCTGTAGTAGTGTTTCCTTAAGCTTAGAGTGGTCCAGGATGAACCCATAATGCTTTAATGGAATTAACTAGCTCAGAGAATGAATGAGTGGTGACTGAGAATGGCCATTTTTATTATTGGAGTTTGCATTTAAACCTGGAACTGATTTTAAGATTTTTGCTAACATATAGAAATGCATTTATAATTTATTATTATACTTATTTATATACATGTATATTTTTGTACTTGCATACTGTATTATAGTAGAATGTGGTCAGAGATGCCAAAATGAGGCTACCTTATAATAAATAAAATAAAAATTATTGGCAGCAGTAAATCCTATAGGTAGAGGGCTCTGGAACAAAGACAGCTCTCTCAAATATACACACAGATATCATAACTCGCATACATGGGGAGGTGATGCCAATACTGGAAGAGGGACCAAGGATGAACTTGAAGCCCACTCAGGCAGGTCATCAATTGGAGCCCAAAATGGGGAACAGTATCTCTACAAGAAATAACATATCACAAAAAGGGAAAAGAACGATGACGATTACAGCCAAAGTACACACGTCAAGGGGCCATACAGCCAGATGTGTACAGAAAGCAACTGAGTCCGGATCATTTTAACACCAACCCCAACACAAATACTAAACCTAACCAGATAACATCAGAAATAACAAAGGATCAGGTCTCTACACCTAAGACAAATATCCCAAAAATAAACCTTAATCCTAAATCCCCGGTCAATTCTAAACTTAAGTAAAAAAACACATTACATAGAATGCAACTCAAAAAACAGTAGAACAAGAGAGAGGAAAAGAGGTGGAAAGGGACAGGATAAAAACTTAAAACACACTTTCCAACTGGCTTAAACATGAGGGGACCTTGGTGATTAAACAAGCCCAAAACAAATTGGTGTTGATGACCCATGCCTTCTGGGCACCCATAGGATCAAACACAAATAGCTCATGTTGCAGCATGGTGGATGGAGCCTATGGGAGCCCTGTCTCTTTCCCTAAATCTAACCTGGAGAGGTGCCCCGTTAGTTTTAGTTGTTTAAATTAAGGCTTCAGAAGTATTGTTTTACTTTAGTTTACTTCTCCTAGATGTGCTCTTCTGTCTGTTCATACTGCTATTGTCTGACTGAATGGCTACCATGCCCTACCAAACAATACCACTCCATTATCTTTTCATTCCCAGTCTTCTGTATACCTTAGTGATTGTTCCAGACAGGGAACACAACCTAAAGTGACAGATGCCGCCTTTAGTATTAATGCAGTGGCATACTTTAGAATTCAGGCAAACTTCTCCTCTTGTTTGAAAGTAAAAATATGAAAAAAAAGATAAACGCAGACCTGGCTTCCTCTTCCACACATGGTTTCTAAGTAATTGGCCAATGAGTGCAGTTAGAAGCTACCCAGCTGATTGTTCTGTAAACCGCTTTCTGAGACCCACTGAGAAAATGAATTTCATGACTCATGCATTACTTTTTCATCAGTCTCAGCTTTTTTAATGAGCCACTGTATACAAGAGTTTTTAAATGGCTAAAATCATCTCATCTTATCCCACTCATTCATTCATTGTTAGAATCCACTCCCTCCTATTACAGGATTTATTCCTGCGGCACTGAGGATAAAGCAGGAACCAACCCCTGGCCAGGTAATCAAATCATTTCAGGCCTCATTTCATTAACGTCTTCTCTGCCCACTGAATTTTTTCATGATTTTGCTATATTAAGCCTGCCTTATTCTTAACCCTGGCTGGTATTGGCTTGTGAAAGGAAAGATAAACCATAAAGAGACCAAGCATATACTGATAATATATATACTGTGCAATGGGGGCTTCACTTGATAACATACAGGAAAAGACAATTTTGCAAAAGCAAGAAAATAAACCACAGTTGCTCTAATTGTACCTGCAAAAGGACATGATGATGAATTCCTACAATGGCTTGTACTAACATCCCCACTGAACAAATGAGAACATTTGACATTCTGTTTAAGATACTGACAAGGAAGACTTCTTGTCAAGTTTTTTTATTCTCTTCCACCATAAAAATATTGTATCTGCCACCAACTTTTGGATAGTTTTCCTCTAGCAGATATCTGATATTTATACACTATACCATGTTACTCTTTGGGTTTTGGAGTAGTCAAATAATAACGAACAGTCCACCCTTGAGCTCCACAAACAAATTTCAAGGAGGCCAGCTGCCAGATCTGTTCACCCATCAGAGGAATACTTACAGAATCACAGTTTGTGCTCTCCAGCTGCATTCTATAGACAATGAGGCAAATGGAATGGACTTGGGACCAAACCAGTAACAAAGAGAACAAGCTGAAAATAGAAGCATCTTCTCTCAACTAACATAACTCTAGATGTTTACGCATTTCAGTTCCTCACTCAGTATAGGCTGAAGACTTCAAAAAGACTCATACGATCACCATCGCAAACAGCTCCTTTCAAGTGTACTGCAGTCAAAAACTGGAGCACATGCTTAGTCCTGGTTCTTGCTTTTCTTTGAACAATGATATGATTAAATTGATCCTTTCTTGTGCCATATTATGCTGCTACTTTCTCTTCAGTCATTATTTTATTAATTCTTTCATCAGCTATTCATAAGACCCCTCCATGCTTGTTTAATTCATCTAAAGTAATATGACTCTCTGGACCAGGGGAAATGCAAAGGTAGCTTAAAATATGTATACAAAACATTTACAGTAAAATGAAATGCACAATAGATTATCACGCAATGGAGAACTTTAAACCGGCCTTCCCTTTGAATCTTCCTCTCAGATGCTTGTCTGTTTGGAGGGTTAGCCAGTCCTTCTGTTTACTTGCCTGTTCTTCAGTGCTGGACATCTCTTTACTTCAATTATTGAGCCTTTGACATAACTCTCCTCCTGACACCAGCCTTAGTAATCTCTAAAGGATGACGCAATTTACACATCCTTCTGAGGTCTCTTTGATGCCACAGATAACCTTCTTTGGCTGCATAGACGCCAAGTTTAAGCTCTTTAAAACCTGTTATCTCCCAAATTAATTTTTTTTAAATTTTTTTGTTTCCGTTGTAAAGTTATTGTCATTTGGAGGTCCCTGGTACAGAAAAACCATGTAATCATGTTTCTTTTTGTTTACTTATGTAGATACAGGCCTGTCCTCTAAATAGGACACTGGGATGACTTGACATAACACGAAGCTCTATGACAATATGAGAACATATACATTTATTGCTCACAATTATGACCTTACAAGAAAGGACCAAACATAAGAGGAATCATAGTCCAAATGCCAACACTACTTATCATGATATGGCTGAAAGCAAGTACGGGCAAAGTATTGTATTGCCACTTGTTGCAATATGTTTTAGGCTTGCTTTTGCATCCTTCACGCTGACAGCAACGTTGTTTATCCCTCTGCATCAAAAATGTCCCACGCCATCGTGTCGCATCATGTCAGCTCCTGTTGGTAGTCTGGGCACCCTGGGTCTTCCTGTATACTTGCGTTGGATAGTGATCTTCAAATAAACTGTGGCGATTGCTCATCTGAAATCCTTCAATGATATGGCATTTCCCCCATGGATACTTTTATGCAGAATCCACGCATTCACTATTGCCATGTCAATGCAGTGAGTAGGGAGGCACGGTGGATGCAGTGGGTAGTGCTGCTGCCTCGCAGTTGGGAGACCATGGGGGACCTGGGTTCGCTTCCTGGGTCCTCCCTGCGTGGAGTTTGCATGTTCTTCCCGTGTCTGTGTGGGTTTCCTCCGGGTGCTCCGGTTTCCTCCCACAGTCCAAAGACATGCAGGTTAGTTGGATTGGTGATTCTAAATTGGCCCCAGTGTGTGCTTGTGTAGTGTGGGTGTGTTTGTGTGTGTCCTGCGGTGGGTTGGCACCCTGCCCGGGATTGCTTCCTGCCTTGTGCCCTGTGTTTGCTGGAATTGGCTCCAGCAGATCCCTGTGACCCTGTGTTCGGATTCAGCGGGTTGGAAAATGGATGGATGGATGCAGCGAGTAAACAGGGGCCAGTACCATTTCTTTCCGTGTATAGAAACACAGTATTTTGAAACAAGCCAGTCATGATGGTCAACACCGCCCATGTACGCATTGTAATTATATATCAAGTTAGGCATTTTCACTGTGCTTTTTTCTTTCTGGCCTTTTACACGTCGCTTGACATCATGAAGCGGCTCAAGAGAGTCATGATAAGTGGCAACTGTTACAATGTTATTGTCGTGCCAACGCACGAGAAGTACCTCTGACGTTCTGTCATAGACGTACTCGCTGGCACCGCGATCTGATTTCTTCATCTCTTTTGATGACTTCATGGGACATGTTCTATTGATCCTGTTTTCTCTAATGGTAGTGGTTGCTCGAAATCCTGTTTCTGCCGAGTTGAGAGAGCAGATCCATGTTTGTAAAGAAGTTATCAAAATACAGAGCATAGCTGTTTGGATCAGCAATATGTTGTACAGCATTCAAGACAATGCGAGAAACCAAGTGGCACATCTGTTGCAGTTGTTTCCTTTCCACAATACAATGAGAAGGTTGTAACAGTATCCTTCGCTGGAGCATATGGCCCAATATTTATACCCAAATCTGATGGGCTTTCCCTTTATAAATTGTTTCAGACTGTTTCTCCCATAATATTTCACGATCAATCTCATCAATGCTGATATTGGGTGTAAAATAGCCAAATTTACGGAAATTCTCATTCAAGAGTTCAAACAACGGCTTCACCCTGAATGATCGGTCACCTATGTTGCTGTCCAGGGTGATACACCTTCTTGGCATGTCTCACTACGCAAAAAAGATAAATAAGGTGCACTTTAGATATAGGCACTATATGCATGCCAACATCACAATGTCCTATTCACAGGACAGTGGGAAATGTCGCAAAATAACGTCTATGTAAGTGAGATTAGAATACAAGTTAGCAATACGGAGAGTTAGATAGTTTATTTACATTGCGTCAATCTCTCCGTCCCAGCAAACTAGCACAACATGTCCAGACTCGCCGTCACATATAGGGAATGTCAGAAGCTGCCTCCAAAGACACAAAGCACAACCTGCCGCCCACACGCTATATGGCACATGGCCGCTTTCGCGGAAGTGTTGTGACGCACAACCTCAAGTCTGCTGTGAATGTACCCCGGATCACATAGTTGCTTCGGTGCGACAGATATAGCCATATATGTCGCTGTCCTACAAATAGGACACTGGTAGATAACGGGTTTTAATTTTAACTTTCATTCCCTTAGCAGTTGGAATCTCCTTCATACATCCATAAATTTGAGATCATTGGTTCTGTTTTGGACTGGAACAAATGCTAAGTTTTCTTCTGTGTGTCATGTTTTGTCCTCAGAAGCTCTTTTTAGATCTATCTTAAGGATAAGGGCTGCAAACAATTCTTTTCACTGTAAGGCAGTCAAATCTTCTCACAGCTATTCTTATTAACTCTTCTTATTCTATTCTTTAAAATCAGATTTTCAACTATTATCTCCTTTAGGTTGAACAACCATCATCTTAAACTCAGCCTCTCCAGGATTAAAATTAGAACATATCTCATACTTCTCCTGCTTCTGATTTTCCTTAAGCAATGTTCTTAACAGTGTCACTGCCAAACCACTAACCACTATCAGGATCCTTGCCATGGCCTTCAATTACTCTGTCTTCTTCAATGTGTTTCAAAAGCTCTGACTCATTCTTACTCATCTTCTCATTCACTTTCTTGTACTGGTAGTGTTCCTATCAACTGTTATCTGACCTCTCCAAATCATCAGGAATGCTGATGCCCACCTAATAGAGTCTGTCGCTCAGTACACCCACACACCTCCTCTAATTCATTTTCACACTACAGCCAGACTCTAATCTACAACTGTACACCAAATGGACATGTCCCTAGATATTTCTGCTTCTTACTCCATCCAGTCTCTATATGTCATCTGCAACATGACTACTAAAAGTAACTATTCTTCTGATAATAATAATAATAAAAATAATATTATAAAATAATAAAAATGCCTCAGTTTTTTGAGGCGTTCTCTAAAACTGTTTAATTAACTGTGCTCTAAGTGAAGGTATATTTAAAAAAAACATTAATATTGATAATAATAATAATAATAATAATAATAATAATAATAATAATAACAAAGAACCACTGAACACTCATTTCCTTTGTCTACTTCTCCTTAAAGGCTTACCACTTCCTTCAATAAACAGCAAAGCACTACTTTTCTTGTCCCCGAGCAATCACATGAAAGACACAAGACTTCATTGCTGAATCCACTAACCGAGGCTTCCTTTATCTTCCCTAAGACCCACTCTTTTCTCAGCCTCACTCTGCAGAACCCAGGCCTGACTCTCCAGGCTTTGATGCCATCTACAGGGTGGGTCACAACTTGTGATCACATGCATACTTATTTATCCATTATTGTAATCAAAACTGCTTAATCTGTGACATGGCATTAATGGGCTCTTGCACAAATTGTGCTGGCTTTGCATTTTAAAATACCTACTTGAACTTAATGCATGCATTTTCATTTCTGTGGGAAATATTTCCTGCTTAGTAATGTTAACTTTAGAAAGAATGTTATCATATTTTCTGTACAGTATAAACTGTAAAAGTCAATCATTTGTATTACAAAAGCACAACTTGAAGTAGAGGGCAATGACTTTTGAAGTTCTTCAAGTAATTTTTGAATACATTATGAAATTACAAGTGCTGCTACCTGACTAAGACAGGTTGAAACCTAAAAAATCAACATAGATCTCTTTGGTAACATTTGCAATGCACTATGCAATGTTAATATTTGTGATGTGCCCATCTTTTGGAATGATAGAGACCTAGCAACTGGACAGACAAAGACAGACACACAGAAACTTTTGTTTTTATTAAGGTGGATTTTGCATTTGCTTCATTTACTGCAACCATTACTCATCTAAGTAACGTAATTTTAAAGACAAACAAACTAAAGTTGCACTTTATCTGCAAGATACAAAATGAATGCAACATACAAAGAGTGAGCAACATGGCAGTTACATTGCAAGTGTGTCCGTTGTTTAGTCAGCTGTAAAGACTGTCTAGAACAAAATGGTGAACCATTGGAATATTTGGTTTACTTTACCATGAAAATCTCATCAAAAGTTTGTAATGATTTTTATATTTCATTTAAATGTATGTGTATGTTTGGAAACTCTTGTGCAACAAATAAGTTGTGATAGATTTAATCACTACTGATAAACATTTATTACCCATAATACCTGCTGTAGGACATCCTATAAATTTAGTCGTGATGCAAACCTTAAATTACTTGATAACCAAAAAATAAGATGTATAATTAGACCAAGAGACAAAACCACATCCTCCACCAGGGGCATCTGTAATAGTAAATTAGTTGAAATTAAAACAAAAAATGTGTAATTAGTTCAGAAATAACTGTGCTGTTTTAAATTCTGCTTATTAAACATTGGTTCTCTTCAAGTAAAGCTGCTTTGGTAAATAATATATTATGTAAAAAATCTGATTTGTGTCCTCCTCATTGAAATCTGGTCTAATAAATCTGATACTATTCCCCAAGCCAAGATGTCACCAGATGGCGACACATTCCTTCCTAAATCTAGACCTACTGGTAAAGACCTACTGTGGCAAAATGCAAACTGCTTCTAGAAACTTAGGCAAATTCACATCTTTTGGGGCACTCGTTTTAAATATTAAAACAGATTCCAGCACAATTGTAGTTCTAGTCTACAGACCATCAGGGCCATATTCATTTTTCATGACTAAATTTGGCAACCATCTGATCTGGCTATAAATTATGATCATGTAGTGTTGATGGGGATTTTAATTTACACCTCAACTAAAACAATTTAGACCCAGCTAACATCAAATTATGATGTTATTGATTATAATATTAATAATATAATATAATAATATTATAATACTATTATAATAATATCGATTATATAATATTATAATGTTATTATATTGAGAGATGCTCTGGACACAGTGGCCCGCTTACAACAAATGTGATCAAAGCACACAGAAACTCACCCTTCATTAATGAGAGCACTGAAGCCTCTTAAATTAGAATGCTGAAACCTGGAGCATAGATGAAAAACATCAAAGTTGTAGGTCTTTCAAATTGCATGAATTGAGAGTGTTAAAAAATATCAAAAAGCTCTCTTTAAAACTCGCCCAGACTACTATTCTAAAATAAAAGACAACAATAATAAAAATTTTTGTGTACTGTTTAGAACAGTGCCTAATTTAACTCAGAATTCAGAACTACAGTGCAAAATACGAACAGACATTAGCAGTACAGGTTTTTTGAACTTCTTTAAATATAAGATCCCAGATCTCAGCATCACAGTGCAAACTTCATACTAAATTGGCAAACCCATCTCGCCTTTCATCAGCACTATAGAAATTTTAATCTTAAATCTTAACTTTATTTCTCAGTGCCAACAAAACTAGTAAGCATTATCAATAGTTCATTATTGTGTGGCACAGTACCTGATGCACTAAAAGTGTCAGTCATCAAACTATTATTTTAAAATGACCAGACCTTGACCCACAAATACTTAAAAATTACAGACCCATATAAAATTTACCTTTTCTCTCTAAAATACTTGAAAAAGTAATCACCAATCAGCTTCAGTCACACCTTATGCATCTCAATTTATTTGAGAAATTTCAGTCTAGCTTCCACACTAGTACAGAAACAAAACATAGTACAGAAATCAAACTGATTCCAATATGTACAGAAATGTGCTGACAGTACTACATTATTAAACACAGAAGTGAGATACGGTGTCCTTAAGTGTTTTCACTTGACATGCTTCCATTGATAATTATAATTAGAAACATAACATTGCTTTTCACTTATATGCAGAAGACACCCAATTATACCTTTCTTTTACACAAAATGACATTTCTCCGATGCTGTCTTTAATTAGATGTATTAGTGAGTTGAAGGAGTGGATGGATGAGAACTACGTGTTTTAAAACATAGATAACACAGAAATGATAATTATTGGAGGGAATAATGCTGATCGCAACAATATTTTGTCATTATTTAACTCAGTTGGAGTCACCATTTGTTTTAATAAATTAGCCTGCAATCCATATGTTATCTGTGACACTAGCATGTCATTTAAAGAGCACATTACACACAGACCACACAAACTGTCCAAAAACATGTTTCCTCCATTTTACAAATGTTGAGAAATGAAGGTGTTTTCTAAAAATGCAGGACATGGAGAAATTATTTCATGCATTCATTTCTAGTAGGATTGACTACTGCAATGCAATGCAGTTTTCACTGGATGCTCAAATTGTTTCTTATACAGCTTTCAGTTAATTCAAAATGCTGCTGAAAGAATTATTACAAGAATAAGAAAATATCAACACATAATTCCACTTAACTCCTGTTAAGTTTAGGCAGATTTCGAAATCTTCCTTTTATATAAAGCCTTAAATGGACAAGGTCTGCTTTACTTATATGAACTTATCATTACTTACAAACAGAACACACATTAAGATCTCAAAATGCTGGTCTGCTTATAATTGTAAAGATTAATAAAATGACAGTGGGAGTTCAAATTTTTAATTACAGGGCCCCGAAGCTGTGGAATGGTCTGCCTGCTACTATAAGAAATAACCCTTCACTCTCGGCTTTTAAATCCTAGCTGAAGATTCACTGCTTCAGTTTAGCATACCCTGAGTAGAGCTGCTGATTAGCTGTGCATACTGCACCTATGTGGTTAGTCATTAGTATTAAAATATAAGTAATATGATATTTATAAACTGTTACTAATGCTAACCTATTTTGTTTCTCTTTTCGGTACTTACATGTCACACTTCGTGCCACTGCTCTACTGCCAGGTTGTTTGCCTGCCTATGAAAAAGTCATCTTTGATAAAGGAGCACTGGAATCATCGGGTAGAACCTTCTACCTGAATGGCTGGCCCAGCACTGTCTCAGCTGTAGAATGGCCAGTAGTGGCTAGGCAGCTTGTTGGCTGTGGTCTCAAAGACTCTGAACAAATTTGTATCATCATATGTGATAGTTCTGCATTTAGTGAGTAGTATAATCTATTCTTGAATTTTGCTTTGTACTATTGTATTCCTGAAGTGGCAATAATAGATTAGCCATCTAGCTCTGTGAAGAGGATTGCTTGTGTTTTGTTTTGTATATTGTATTTACTCCATTCTTTGACGCCCATTGCATGCCAAAACTATCTGGAAAGGGATCTAACTCTGAATTGCCCAACATTTCTTCCATTTTCTGCCTACAAGGGTCTTTTTTGTGAGTTATTCTTGACTTCTTAGGGAGTCAAGGCTGGGGGCAGACAAAAAGGGCCTGTTATACCCAATTGCAGCACTCCTTGTGTGATTTTGGGCTATACAAGAACTAAATTGTTGGGGTTTTTTTTTGCTTTTGATGTTTACCCAGATACAAAAGTACCAAATACTAGACATAAATAATAGGCATTTTCTGAGCCAATTTGTCCAGTACCAAGTTGTGAAGAGCCTGCACCTGTCCCAGAGGCTTTGAGCACTAGGCTGTCACAGGGCATACTCTCATACACAAGCACACTCATTCATATGGGACTTGTTTAAAAGCATCAGGTAACTTAAAAATGTATAGAAAATCCTCATGGATTTGACAGGAGGGTACAAACTCCATTCTGCTTGGGTAAGGTTGGGAATTTGCTTTCGGCCCCTGGTGCTGTGAGACAGATTTATCCACTGGACCAGCATGCTGCCTCTAATTAATGCTGATAAATGAAAATAAAGTACCAAATTAAAATTATTTATGAAGAGCTCCACTTGATTAAAACTGCTACTCTTTATTTCTAAATGCGAGCTGCCCAAAGGTGTGGCAGACTTATCTTTAAAGTTGATGTTAACCATAAAAATACATTATGTAATTTTTTGCACATAATAAATGCTTGAATTCTAGCTCTCTATGACCCTGATCAAATTTCAAGAGCATTTTTAGATTAGCAAATAATTGCTTTATTTTTAAAGTAAGTAATTATACAAAAGCATAAATTTAGCACTTATGAGGACTATAATTATTACTTCTTTGAAGTTATAATGGGGGTTTAACTGTAAAAGATGTCAAGTTATGACTATACTGTATATTTGCAGTGCAGAATATTAAAATAACTAATCTGTAGCTCAGAGGTTTTTAGCTCTGATCCTGGAGAAATGCAGGAACTGCAGGTTTTCATTCTAACCCTTTTATTCACTAGTGGCCAGTTTTTGCTGCTAATTAACTTTTTTAAATTGAATGGCTGTTTAAGACACCTTAACTGTTTCTTTTATCCTAATTAGTAGCCAAATAATAATAGATACAAAATGAGCCAACATATGACAGGCTATCTAGGGCCCATCATAGAATATCTGAAAATAAAGAAAATTGAAGGTCTGAGTAATTTTGATCTGCTTAGGTCCACAAAATATTTTGACAGTGCTCTTAGAAAAAAGAAAATTAATAGTTTTCGAAATTCCTGCTGTTCCAGAATGAGAGCAGCAACAAGCTAAGGAATTAATTAACAGGAATTGGTTTCTAATGAAGAAACTGGTTGGAGTGAAATTGGTTGCAGTATGAGGCCCGACTGGTTGTCTGTTGGCTTACTTCATATCATTCTGTTTTGGGTGCTCAATTCAGAGGACTGAGTCTTAAAAAATAAGGTAAAATGAAGGAAAGAGTTAAGTGTAAAAATTAGTAACAGAATAAGAAACCGACTAGAAGGAAAACCAGCAGCCATTGTATTCGCCTAGGATTGCAGTTGTCCACCACTGCTCTTATGAAAATAATTCAAATTGAATGTCAATGCATTTCACATGATTTGGCAAGACCTTATTTTGATGTGAATTTTTTGAGTCTGAGTATTACAAGAATACATTCATTTATATAGACGTAATCTGTTTAGCACATTTTATGAACAGGACTCTATAACAATGAAGTAAATCGAGTGCCTCAGGGCTGTGAAATTAGTCAGTGGTGGAAGTTGAACCTGTGGCCTTAATCTTTACAATCCACCTGTAGGTCTGACCAGTGGGTCACTCCACCTGTCTGGACTGATCTATCTATTAACTTTCTGTACCAACTTATTCAGTTCATAGTTACTTGGGGCAGGACCTCATCTTGACATCTGACATTAAATTCTGAAGCAATTCTTGAAGACACATAATTTATTAAGCTGCAAAGTCAAACAGGAAAATAAAAACACAGTTCTCAGAAAGTAATACCACATGTGACAAATTGCTGTATGTTATGCTGCACTTAACACAGTATTATGTGTTCTGGTACGTTTAGCATTTTTACGGATGTCACTATTTATAACACTTGTATGCTAACCTTTAAACAAGTTTTCTTGAGAACATTCTGGCATTTTGAAGTACTCTCAAAATGTCAGTGGTAAAATGAAACCCTTGCGGATGTGTAATCCACAAGCAACATGAGGCTGTGCTGTATTTTTAATCCTCACACTGTTTAATTTAATATGAAGCCAGTCACAGTAATACGAACAACGAATGCAGGATGATGTTCCAATTTACCAGCTTTAGTAACCATATTTCTAATTCTTATTCACCATAACTAAATAGTGGCCCTTCAATGTCAGTCATTTCCTCTGACATACTATATCCCACCAAGACATTACCTTGAATGATACTGCTGTGTTTCCTTGCAGACATGGCCTGGTCATCAAGCATATTGTCAAACCATTACAATGCTCTTCTTCACAAAGATCTTCACTGTGAGGTCCATGTCATAGAATCTGCAAAGGAAGAAATTCATCACCATCTTCAGAAAGCTCGCTTCTGCCAAGTCAGTGAACGGCGTAAAATGAGACATGTGGGGATGATGGTAGTGCACAGTGGCAAGTAGACTCTAACAGATGATTTGCAGCATTTGTTATGCATATTTTATAGACTTTCAATTAAAGAGCTTTCTCTTTGAGTACAGGTTATTAATGCTGTTTGTTTGTGTGTATGTTTGATCAGAATGCAAGCAGTTTTTGATTTTTAAAAAGTGAAAATATCTCTTTAATTCTATATCAAATTAAAAAAAAATCAGCAATTGTTTAATAAAAATCCTTTGGAAAAATAGGCTTGTTATTCAAGTAATTATGCTATGTCTGCTTTTATGGCTTAATTGGTTTGCTAAATAAGACATTTTTTATGAAATGTCATCTCCAACAACTAGGCCCTTGAATCTTGCCTGAAATGCAAAGCTACCAGCAATCCCTTTGACAGACAAAATATTGAAACATATAATGATTTAGATGTGCCATGGCTCATGAATCCTCTGTCAAAGACATAATACACAAAAACAAATGCGTATGTGAAAAGTCTTTTTTTTTTTCTCCTACACGTTCAAACATTACACTCTGGTGAGCTTTCTTTATACGTGGTTATGTACGGGATGAACTTGTTATTGAACGTTAAAGAAATACTTCCCAAAAAATTACTTTTTGTGATATATTATTTACCCCATGTAGTTTGTACTGCTTGAAAATGTTTAATCTCATGTATCATAAAAGCTAAGATAGATATGTTTCTGATGCAATGTAAGTCTATAGTAACTAACACTGGGTAACAGCAAACAATATCAAAATATCAATTAAAAAAATCTCATGTTAGTCATGTCACATAATCAACTGTGAATTCATCTAGTTATATGGTCGCAACATCCCATGAAATATTTTCGAGAAAAGTCACTTCCAGGAAATACCCTCGTGAATTAAAGTGGAACGCGCTCAGACACACCCAAAGATTTGGATTTAAGATCTGTTTCTCATCGTTACATTTATATTCATATCTACAAATAGGGAACCTCTGAATTATTTAGCATCAGGCTGTGAAACTGCATTGATAAATTGATCTTCTGTTTGTTGAAGCATCTTGGATATGCACAAGTCCGGGGCATATTCTCTTCCTATAAGGTTTTCACTTGCTTTTCTTTAATGTTTAAACTTTAGTTGCATATGTCTCTCAGTAAACCTTGTAGTGCTGGCATCATGTAGAACACAAAGTTTGCCCTTAAATTACTGGGCTGATATTATGACCAGTGAATGGATGGGGATGGGTCAAATATTTGGGTGCGTTCTGTTTTAATTCACAAGAGTGCTTTCAGGAAGTGACTTATTTAACAATGTTTTACTAAAATTACTAGTGTTTGTGAAGTTCTGAGCATTCAGTATATGGCTTCATATATATAAATTACGTGACACGAATAACGTAAGATTTTTTATGGACTTTTTGATATTGTTTGGAATTTTTGGTCACCAGAAATATATATTCTGACAGATTTTTTTTAATCTCTGTTCTGCATGAAAGCATGAGATTAAAATTTTTTCTTGGTCTTCACTACAAATTACATGGAGTATGTAACACATTTAAAAATTTTATTTTTGAGTGGCTTATTCCTTTAAGCCATAAAACCCAACTTTGTAAAATATGTTCTAAAATAATTTGCCATGAGGCAGAAAAAGAAAGAGATCAGATGCTCAGGATTCATTGTTTCACAGTACGGTTGTGCCATCCAGTAGGTCATTGGTTGGCTAGTGACTCCGAGAAACTTTACATTGATCTAGCAGTGGACCAAGTCAGGCCTGAAGTTGTTGTTAGTCTTTCTGGTTGTCAGAGCTGAGGAGAAAGCAGGTGGCAAGGATGTCCTTCTGGTTATCGACTTTGCCCCACTCTGTGCTTCCTTTGATATACTTGCTGCAAAGATGACAGAGTGGCTGCATTGCTGACAATATTAGAAGCTTCTGCTTAGCTCTCTGCCAATCTGCAGAAGAACAAGTAGGACTACTGATACTTACTGATAGGAATATCATAAATATATTTTAAGACATACCATATCTAAAATTACCAGTTCTAATACTATATGACTGTTTCAGATGGTAAAAATGTATCACGCTATGCTGTGAAGCCTTGTTTGGCAGTAAACTACCAGAATCTATTTCTGTTTGGCATGTCAATACACATTTAAAGTGGGAAAGACAAAGTTATATTATAGTATGGACAGCTCTCCCTGAATGTTAGGACTCAAGCACTTCACATGTTATTCTTACTATTTAAAAGCTGAAATTTCCAGGCCAGATGTGGTCAGACATGTAGGCGTATTCTGTAGGTGTGGGGGAAGCTCAGGTTTTCTTCTGGCAAAAGCTTAGTCATGGAGGATTTCTAAGTTTGGGTTACCATAGCACCAACGGATTCAACATTAATTCAAATACAATGTTTGAAAGTGTATCCAAGGTTAATTAAAAATTTGAAGCGATTAAATGTTTTCCACTTGTTATTGGAATATGAAGGAAATGTTTGGTTTAGGTTGCTTATAGTGAAATACCAATCTTTTTACTGCTTGAGAGCCATAGTAAGCCTTTTTTTTCCATTCCTAGCAGTGGTATGCTGAAAGAGCACATTAAGCCACTGAAAAAGAGCCAGAAGGAATTGTGTCTGCCAGGGTTTTATGGTGCACAAATCCTACCTTAAATACCACTAATTATTAACAGTGAAGGATGACATCTGGGGGCAAAAAAGATTTTATTTTGAAAATGGCAAAAGAAACATACAGTCTATATAAAAACATGCGGGAGGCACAAGACTATAATGTGCAGAAGAAAAGAAAATATTAGCTTTGGCAAGCCTCAGTGCTGCCTTAAAGGACATATGGCTAAATCATAGGCAATGCTGAAACAGGTCCTTCCTCATGGTTCACACTGGGGTAGATAATACACTTAAAGACTCAGACAAAGATCAGGAAGCCATTAATATACACAGCTGGAGTATTTCATTGAAATCCATGTCATCACTCAATGTGATGTATAGTTGAGTGCTCAAATGATGGATAAAGGGACGCTAAATGTCAGTGATTTCCTGAAGTTTACAAATCTGCTTCAAGTACCTCATGTCTAAAATTTTTTAGGATGCTTGCTGTTATAAGCTACAATTTAAAAAACACCTATATTCATTGCAGTGACCTAGTACCTTGTGGGACCCAGTGTCATAAATGTGCATAAGATATCAGACACCCTAGATGTAAAGTGCAGGAAGGAGCTGCTGGTTAATGTGTGATTAACACAGTTACCATTCTCAGGGTCTAATAGCACAGCCATTTCTGACTTTCACTGCAAGAGTGTAGTTACTTTTTATTTCAGTGTGACTGAAAGATAATAACAGTTAAACTTCAGTTAAGTGGAGTTACATAATATTGGTAAAAACAGCATGGATAATGATTAAAAATTCTTAATTGTTTGAATTAAGGTGTTTGAATCATTTTATTAATATTATTTTTTCAAGAATTCTTTTATAACATTCATTGATCCATCCATTACCAAACCTGTTTGATCCACCTCAGGGTGATGGGAACCACAGCCTGTTCTGTTAGCCTTGGATGCTAAGCATGAACCAACCCTACCAGCCTGTTGTAGTGGACATTCATCACAAAGCATCAGTTTTAAGAGTATACTCACAGAAAGACGCACCCAGACAGTGCCTAGGCTGACTCAAAACCAGAACACTGGAACTATGGAGCAGCTACGTCAACTTTTGAAACACTCCACTGATAGTAGATGGAGTGAAAGTAATGCTCACAATTTTTTTAACTTACTTACAGGGATGTGGGTAGCTGAAACCAACCAGGACCATCAGGTATAAAGTAACAGCAAATTGTGAATGGGGCACCAGAACATCACACGGCACAGTGTCTCACACACAGATTTAGTCTTACAAGACCAGTGCAGAGTCATCTAAACCTGCATGTCTTTAGGAAGGGAAAGGATGCTTGATATTTCAGAGTAAACCCAGACAGCAAACAGCCTGAAGTCTGACTAAAACACATTAAAGTTATGAGGCTTCTGCTCTCATTCATTTTATTTCTATATAGCACGCCTCAATTTATCATCCCAAACCTCTGTTCAAGCAAAAGAGAAGAAACAATAAATATAAAACATAAGCTAAGCATACAGTACATGCATTATACCATATATTCATACTATAAATGTCTATTTTATCTTGGTTAGTACAATTTCAAAATATTGAGAATATAAGAATATGATAAAATATGATAAGCACACAAAGAGAAGAGAAAAAAAAAGAAAAATCCAGCCTGCAAAAGATTTTAAGGAGAATAAACTAATCTCTGGCCAACTGGCCTGTCCTTGGAACATTTTCAATAAACAACTGTGGAACTTCCTTTTAATTGTTTTAGTGTTACATGTTCTAATATAAAGATATACTACCTGATGGATAGGGGATTAAGAACATTAAAATGTGTGCTGGCAATAATGAGAACATCCACCTTAATGAAAGTAAGTATCTGTATATTTGTCTGTTAGTCTGTCTAAAAGATGACACGTCACAAACATTTTTGTAGTAAAATGCATTGCAATTGACATTCCAGTAGATTGTGCATCACAAATATTACCACTTCTTCTATGAATTCCATACCAAATGGCATATGACAGAGACATATGCATTGTATGGTGCACTGCAACAACAACAACAACATTTATTTCTATAGCACATTTTCATACAAATAATGTAGCTGAAAGTGCTTTACATGATGATGAAAGAGAAAAAAGACAAAATAAGAATTAAAATAAGGGATCACTAATTAACATAGAATAAAAGTAAGGTCCGATGGCTAGGGAGGACAGAAAAAGCAAAAAAAACTCCAGACGGCTGGAGAAAAAATAAAATCTGCAGGGGTTCCAGGCCACGAGACCACCCAGCCCCCTCTGGGCATTCTACCTAACATAAATGATCAGTCCTCATTGTATTCAGGATTTTCATGGAAGGACTTGATGATGACGGTCACATGGATTTCTGGCCTTTAATCCATCAATGTAGGGACATCACAGTGCTTTGATTAGGTGGTGGTGGTGGTGCAGGTCGCCACCACAGAAAACCGGAAAAAGAACAGAAGAGAAAGTAGGGGTTAGTACTGATTTTGGAGCCACCATGAATAGTAATGATAATTAATTAAATATGCAGAGCATCAGGATTAAATTAAATTGAAGTTATGAGAAAGCCATGTTAAAGTAATGTGTTTTCAGCAGTTTCTAAAGTACTCCACTGTATTAGCCTGGAGAATTCCTATTGGCAAGCTATTCCAGATTTTAGGAGCATAACAGCAGAAGGCCACCTCACCACTTCTTTTAAGTTTTGCTCTTTGAATTCTAAGCAGACACTCATTTGAAGATCTAAGGTTACGATTTGGAATATAAGATGTCAGACATTCCGATATATAAGATGGAGTGAGATTATTTAAGGCTTTATAAACCATAAGCAGTATTTTAAAGTCAATTCTGAATGACACAGGTAACCATATGCTCAGATTTTTTTTTTCCTAGTTAGGATTCTAGCAGCTGCATTCTGCACTAGTTGCAATCGATTTATGTCTTTTTTGGGTAGTCCTGAGAGGAGTGCATTACAGTAATCTAGTCCACTGAAATCAAAAGTGTAAACTAATTTCTCAGCATCTTTCAATGATATGAGAGGTCTAACTTTTGCTATATTTCTTAAGTGAAAAAAATGCTGTCCTAGTAATCTGATTAATATGCGATTTAAAATTCAGGTCACAGTCAACAGTTACCCCTAAATTCTTTACCTCCGTCTTGACTTTTAATCCTAATGCATCAAGTTTATTTCTAATAACCTCATTACATCAATTATTGCCTTACACTAAAATTTCAGTTTTCTCTTTATTTAGCTTGAGAAAATTACTACTCATCCACTCAGAAACACAAGTAAGACATTGTGTTAGTGAAACAACAGAGTCAGGGACATCAGGTGCTATTGATAGATACAGCTGCGTGTCATCAGCATAGCTGTGGTAGCTCACATTATGCCCCGAGATAATCTGATCTAACGGAAGCATGTAGATCGAAAATAGCAGTAGACCCAGGATAGAGCCTTGTGGAACACCATATAAAATATCATGTGTCTTTGAAGTATAATTACCACAACTAACAAAGAATGTTCTACCTGTCAGGTAGGATTCAAACCAATTTAAGACACTGCCAGAGAGGCCCACCCATTGACTAAGGCGATTTCTGAGGATATTGTTATCAATGGTGTCAAATGCAGCACTCAGATCTAAGAGGATGAGAAAAAATAAATGGCCTCTTTCTGCATTTACCCACAAGTCATTTACTACTTTAATGAGTGCAGTTTCTGTACTGTGATTTGTTCTAAAACCCGACTGAAACTTATCAAGAATAGTATGTTTATTGAGGTGGTCATTTAGCTGCATAATGACTGCCTTCTCCAGAATTTTACTTAAGAAAGGCAGGTTAGAAATAGGTCTAAAATTTTCAAAAGCTGGGGAGTCGAGATTATTTTTCTTGAGTAGGGGTTTAACTACAGCAGTCTTAAGACAGTCTGGGAAGACCCCCATATCTAATAATGAGTTTACTATGTCAAGAATACTATCAATTAGCATGCCCGATACTTCTTTGAAAAAACTTGTTTCAAAGAGTTAACAGAGTTAACAGAACAGAGTTAAAAAAACAAAGGGAGGAATGAGAAAAAGACAATGTCCAATCAGCAGACACAGCAAGAAGCTCAAAGAAAGAGGAATGTAAGGACTAGCATTTCCAAGAAACACAAAGAAAAAGGTGAACACAGGTCCCTAAATGTACAATATGCTCAGATGGACTTCTCTCACATTGCCACCACTTATCCACTTTCCTACAATATTCCCACCAATGAATCTATTGTTATCAGTGATAGTTGTAAACTATTACATAGCATCTGTGTACCTTGCTGTGCTAAGCATTGTGCTGAGGAACGATGGCCCGATAGGGGATTTTCACTGTGTTGTCAAAAGGAAAAAGTAATTCTACAGCCCATTCCAACAGACAAATTCATCCAACAGTTAATGACCAGGCTCCATATATTCTAAAAATGTTATGGAAAACATTAGCTCAATTAATAGCACCTAAGCATTTGCATCAATGGGTTCCAGGATTATGTCTCCATCAGGTTTTCACCCGTGTTGTTTTAGGACTAATCATTCAATTTGCCACTGTGCTGGTGCATAACATCCAGCTAATGGAGAAAGAAAACAGTTTACAAAAAAGCACAGTATACAAAGAAATCTTTAGTTTCTATACTAATGACTACAGATTCAGCTTCAAATAATCCCAATTTGTAAAATAAACAAAATTAAATACACTTAGCACATTTTCACTTCCAGTAACATGGGCACAATTTCTGTTCTATCAAACGATTCTGCCTCTGATAGAAACAGCATATTCTGCAATCCTAATATCACAATAGGATATAGAGTCACTTTTCTTATTTTTGCCTCCATTCTCTTGCTACTCTAGCATTGTACTGTTGTGCCCATTTAGTAAACAGGCTTTTTTGCTAGTTAAAAATAGTTGCCCAACAATCTGGAGCAGATCTGGAAAATTAATAGATAGACAGATAATAATGATAATTATTGCTAAAGCCATTGTGCACAACAGCTGGCCTTCATTGTTACAATTTTATGCTTGATTTCCTGATCCTTGCACATATTGACTGCTTAAATAATAGCACAGAAAAATAAACTTCCACACTTTACAGGCCAGACGATTT
The DNA here is from genome assembly GCF_900747795.2 of Erpetoichthys calabaricus. Classification (NCBI taxonomy): domain Eukaryota; kingdom Metazoa; phylum Chordata; class Cladistia; order Polypteriformes; family Polypteridae; genus Erpetoichthys; species Erpetoichthys calabaricus. The sequence goes on along the minus strand of NC_041395.2, from coordinate 135,869,094 downwards.
CTTCTTATTATTTTTCCTTTAATACTATGTTCACAAGGCACATTCTAGTCCAAGGCTCTTTAATCCATTCACAGATATGGATGGCTCCTAAGTAAATAACCTGATCATAGGTTGCCCAGTGCCAAACATTTGCCAGCTAATGAGGTCAAAAGTGAAAGAATAAAGACATCTGAAATGTTTAAAAGATAAAATTATAATGTCTGTTTGTATTCAATGACAACTTAAGCATTTTTCCTAATTTGCATTTATAGTAAAAAATGATCGAGGTCATAAGATTTCCAGTCTCAAACATTTGTGGTTCATTTAATGCAGCATTGTGACAAAATTATTAATGAACGACTGTATAATATAACTCCTTCTGGTGAGGGGGATAATTTAAATATGATTGATTACATGGGCTATAATATTCTGGGGCTCACCAGAGAAATTTGAATGTCAAGGTCATTCATCTGCAGGTAACATTAGAGCACCTCAAATCCAAAGTTTTATAGAAAAGGAAGCTGAAGGGCTGAGGTAACCCTTTGACTCAAGATGGCCTGCTGTTTCCTAATTCTCATCAGTAGGCTCCTGTAATCCTATAATTAAATGTTCTATGCAGCCAGAGCTTTACTTTTGTGTTGTGACTCCTGGGCACATGGCAGCTGCAATTCATCCTCGGGCTATAGGCCTACTGTCAATAGAAGGTCTTTGTATCAGTTGTAAGCTGCCTGCTGATTGGATGGATTAAATGCATAACTGACAAGAACTCCTAAGCACATGCTGAAAGAGAACTCTCAAATGCATTTAAAAGGGTAAGTGAAAAGCTGTCACACTGTTGATACATTTAAGTACTTGAACACAATTCGGATTTGTAAAGCTGTGGTGTTTCCTGTATGTAGTAACGAAAGCCTCCTAGAGGTAAAACTGACCTGTGTGCCAACCTCTGACTCTGTGTGATTACATTTTTATTTATTTTTTGTTTTTAATAAAGATCAGTAGCCAAAAAGTTTCAAATTACAAAAGTAATACCACTGTAATTAAATCCCATACCAACCAGTAAATCCATATACTCCACCTCTCTCCCAGCCCCAACATGAAATTCTCATCACAATGCAAAATTAACAAACACCACCCCCAACAACTCCCCTCATCTCTATCATCAACCCAACTAAGCTCAGCACTCTCAATTTCCGATTAGAAAAATTAAGACCACTGAATCAATGGAAAGGTGCTAAAAATAAAAATAGGAAAAAGCAGACTAACAGTAATAATAGAATAAGAGCCAGGTTGTATATAATTTTAAGGCATCAGCTACCCCCACCCATAGGTTAATAGATTAAGAAGAAGTATTATTTTTTCTATCTGTAGCCATTTCAAAATGGGGTAAATTAAAAAATGAAACAACGCAGTGTTGAACAGTCATCAGCTCTGGGGATTTCCAGCTGGACTCAGCAATGATTTTAGAAGCTATAGCACCAAATAAGAAGACTCCCTTTTGATAATAATTAAAAGAAACTCAACAGCCATTAGCAAGGAGGAAGACTGAAGGAAAAATGGGGAATTTTACTGTTTAGTATAAAGGAAAGCAAATAGGCAACTGCAGACCAGAAATCCGAGGTGCTTGGACAATTCTGGAAATTCATGAATGAAAGCACCCGGAACATCCAGTGAACAGGAATGACTCAACGGATCAGATACCTGGCCAGGTTTGGGTCAACTTCAAGGAGTGTTGTAAAAACACATCATTTGGGACTTTGTTTGGGAAGACAAGTAGACATTCTTAAACACAGTGTGTGACTCTTTTATAATGAGAAAAGTCTTTAGTCTAAACAGAAGTGACAGAAACAAAGGATAATAAAGAGGAAAATAATAAGAAAGAGCTGATACAGAGCCTTTGGTGGAAGGGACAGTAGACAGATAGAGATATAGAAGATGTAAAGAAAGTTCAAGTTCAAGCACTTTATTGTCATTGTGTAACACAACGAAATTACTTTTTGTGACAGCCCCAAGGTACATTTAAAGAAAAGTCAAATAATTCCAAATATGTCATATACAGTGTTAAATGATCAAGTAACCAGAGCAAATTATTATTGCTCAAAGTACAGCAGCATAAATTGTTATTGCACCTATTAATGAATAGTACATTACATATTCTATATTGTATTACATTAGTATATTGCACATTACCAATATAGCTTATTGCACATGTTCAATTAAAAATGATCTCAGACTGAGGAGATTCAGAGTTCAGAAAGTTTATGGCAGATGGGAAAAAGCTATTTTTTAGTCTGTTTGTGCATACACGGATTGACCTAAAGTGTCTTCCTGACGGGAGGAGCTCAAACAAAGAATTTCCAGGATGAGTTTTGTCCTTGACAATATTTTGGCTCTTCTCACATAGCGAGTTTTATACAAGAGTTCGAGTGATGGCAGTTCAGTCCCAATAATGCCTTCTGCTGTTTTTATGACCCGCTGCAGGGTTTCTTTAGCAGCCTTGGTACAAATGTTGTACCAGGCCATCATGCAGTTAGTTAAGATGCTCTCTATAGTGCATCTATAGAAATTAACCAGCAGCTTCTGGGGGAGGTGAGCTCTCCTTAGCTTCCTGAGAAAACTGAGGCGTTGTTGTGCTTTGCCTATTATATCCAAGTTGCTGTCAGCCCAGGACAGGTCCTCTGAGATGGTAACTCCTAGAAACTTAAAGCTGGAAACTCTCTCTACAGCATCTGCATTGATTGTTATCGGACTGTGATTGGTCTTTTTAGTGGTCCTAAAGTCCAGAATAACTTCTTTGGTCTTTTTGGTATTTAAGACCAGGTTGTTGGTGTTGCACCATGCTGTCAGATTCTGAACCTCTTCCCTATATGCAGCTTCATTGTTGTCTGTTACAAGCCCAATGACAGTCATATCATCCACAAATTTAACAATAATGTTTGATTGGTTGATGGGTTGACAGTCATGGGTGAAGAGTGCATGGAGAAGGGGACTTAGTACACATCCTTGCGGCACACCAGTACTCAGGGTAAGGGTGGAGGATGTGTGTTTGCCCATCTTGACAGACTGGGGGCGGTTGGTGAGAAAATCCAGTAACCAGTTGCATATGGATGGAGCAAGTCCTAGTGCATAGAGTTTTTGATCAGCTGGTTAGGTATGATGGTATTAAATGCAGAGCTGTAGTCAGTGACGAGCATCCTAACATAGGTGTTGGGCTTTTCCAGGTGCGAAAGGGCAGCATGTAGAGCCACACAGATGGCATCCTCAGTTGATCTGTTTGACCGATAGGCAAACTGGTGTTGGTCTAGATCAGCTGGGATGGAGGCTTTGATGTGGGTGATTACCAGTCATTCAAAGCACTTTGCGATGACAGGGGTGAGAGCGACTGGTCAATAGTCATTAAGACAGGTTATCCTCGTTTTTTTGGGAACAGGTACAATGGTTGTGGATTTCAGGCACAAGGGGACTACACCTGAGGAGAGAAAGAGGTTGAATATGTGTGTAAATACCTCCGCTAATTGGTCAGCACAAGCCTGGAGCACATGTCCTTGCACATTATCAGGACCTGCTGCCTTCCTTGTATTGATGTTTTCGAATGCCAGCCACACATCATGTATGTGTACGACTACAGGCTGTGAGTCTCCGGTCAGCTTGAAGCTGACCTGACTAGAGGCTGTTTATTGTCCTTGCCAAACTGTGCAAAGAAACTATTAAGTTCCTCTGCTAGGTTAGCATTGTTATTGGCCAGTGTGTATTGTACTTCATTTTTCTTTTTGTAATCCTTGATTAATCGGATGCCTTGCCACATCTGCTGTGAGTTTGAGTTACTGTCAAAGTCCTCCTCAATCCGTTGTTTGTACATTAAGAAAGATTAGGCTGTAAACAATCAGCAGTGATCTTAAGAAATTACTAGAGCTGAAGATAAAAAAAACAGAAGTTGGTGGACAAATTGAAATGTGCAAGCGATTTCTGAAACGAGCCCAGTCCCGAGTCATTCAGAATATCAACCAGAGGCCCTGACTGACTTTATCTGTCGGTGTAAATGAAACACTGTCTGTGTAAACAGTTGCACTGCTACACTTGATCTCTCCAAGTTCAAATCTGCTTATTTCATTTCAAGGTTGTGGGGAACTACAGACTGTCTCAGCAGTTTTGGGCACAATGTCAGTATCAATTTCTGAATGCTGAGCCATAAGGCAATACTCCTTATGCGTACTCCTTTGACATACCCTGGACATCTCTGCGAATCAAACACATTCTCCTTATGTATAATGCCTTGATACAGTGGTCACTACAGAAAGGTGCCGTATAAAGTAAAAATTATTAAGTTATGCTGTATTCTTATCAAAGGTAATATCATATTTACTTGCTGTTGCATTGTTTTATTTTACAGTACATCCATCCATCCATTATCCAACCCGCTATATCCTAACTACAGGGTCACAGGGGTCTGCTGGAGCCAATCCCAGCCAACACAGGGCGCAAGGCAGGAAACAATCTTTAAAATGTCTTCGTTAGTTCTTACTAGCAAATTGTGAATTTCCCCTATCTATCTATCTATCTATCTATCTATCTATCTATCTATCTATCTATCTATCTATCTATCTATCTATCTATCTATCTATCTATCTATCTATCTATCTATCTATCTATCTATCTATCTATCTATCTATCTATCTATCTATCTACTAGACTGTAATAGGAAGGAATAGGAATCATAAAGACTTTGTACAGAAAGTTTGTCTTAAAAGGATATAAAAGCCTTAAAATTAGCAGAAGCAAAAATGGCTTGTTGTCACCACTGGACCTGGTACATATGATGACTGGTCCATATGTTAAGAAAGGTGAAGCCCTCCAGTATTTTTTATTTAACATATAATAAATGTGAGAATTTTCATCTTTCTGTGGTTTATGAGAAAATTCACAGTTTCCTGAATCCAGAGGGAAGAAGGTGCTATCAGGTATTCAAGAATTAAATTTGATTTCCACAGATACTGTGGGAATGCTAAATCATTTTAGTAAAGGTTTTACTGTTCTCTTAAGCACACATATTAAATTGGCTTTCCTTTTAAAAATGATCAACTGATATCATCTTCCTGTAATGTATATGTAATTTTATTATATAAAACCAAAGTGGGTAAAATTGATAAAAGCTTTGTTTTCTGTTTATCTGGAATTGCTTCCGCTGCATGTCAGGGGCCTGTTGCAGTATGGTACTCCTGAATGATGTGGCAGTTCTTGCTTCATTTATTTAACTCCACTTAATAGTAGAAAGCAAGTGTCAATTTATAATAGTGATTAGTGATTAAACTTCTTCAACCACCGCTACTACTAATTATGATCTAATTTATTACTTTTGTATCCAATTAATCCATTTCATCGTTGCAGGTGCCAGACACAATCCCAACAACACTGCACTTGAGGCAGGAAGCATCCCTGGATGAGACAAAAGTCCATCATTGGATAATTCCAAAGCTCTCAAACCAGGACAATTAAGTTCTGAAAACCTACTTAACACATATTATCAGGAAAAACACCCACTCAGATAAAGATTGTTTCTTTTTTCAATTATTTTATAGATGTCAAGGTTTCATTGCAGTGAGTTATTACAGATTAGTCAGATATGCTTTCCTACATTGTGATACACAGTATGCATGACCTCTGATTCCAGCTGGGATGCCAGAACTATAATGAGCTCTGCACACATAAATCAACTTTCATTTTCTCACAAACACACTTGATGCAATAAACCAAATAACACAATGTATTCATAACCTAAGGATAGCAGAAGATGGATGTATGCAAGTACTGAATGTACAGTCAATGGAAAATAATGAGCAATGCAAAAGTTCAAACTAAGTGGGCTTCTTTTGATCTTTTTCTCTGCTATATAAAAAATTATATAACTTGTAAATAATATTTCCAAGTGGTATACTAAGAGATATACTATCTAAAGAATTAACCAGGAAACATGATTTGTTCCAAATGGTTTTCAAAACTTTCTTGTCACAGTTCTCTTCTTTGAGCCAGTGAGATGGATACGTTCTTAGCTAGTAATGAAGTTTCTAGCACCCACATTTTGATGACAGTGCTAATTTGTTCACAGATTGTTTGCACATAGCTCTACTGTGTTTGTGAGATGCTGCTCTGAATTTTCATACTAAATTTTGGAAGAGAAACTTATAACAGATAAAATCTAGTAGTTTATTGCTTTCAGTTACAGCAATACCAATAACCAGAAAACATTAGCTGTCTTTATCACAACTACCCAGTGTCACACACGTGCACATGGGGGGCAATCAAAGTGCTTAACTGAGGCTAAGATATCAGCTTTAGGGTTGATAAAGTGCACTAACCTCTCTTCTCCATCTTCCACAGATCAACAGAAGGGAAGCCCAGTTAAGACAGCACCAACTTCCGCCCTCCTGTCCAGACCACTCCCTCCTGTTGACCTCTTCCTGTACAACAACTATAAAAGCCTGCACCTTCTTTCCTCAGTCAGTTGTGGTGGGCGACCATGTCCAATACTCGGCCGGGACACCCCTTCTACATATGTTCCAGGGGAGCAACCATGGGCGTCTCAGTACCTCCCCCGGGACGCTTGGTGGCTGCCTCTCTGACTGACGATGGTGCCTCAGTTTCCCACAGGGCTCCATGGGAGATGGAGTTCTCCACAGCCCTTTTGAGACCTGAGGGGGCCCCAAGGGGGTGGTGCATGGGTCTCTGAGCTGGCCTGGACAACTCTACGGCCCCGCCCGGAAGTGCAATCAGAAACAGGTGATCAAGCACCTGGAGCACTTCCGGGTGGGCTATAAAAAGGGTCAGCAACCACCACTCAGGAGCCAGAATTGGGAGGAAGAGGACGAGGTTGCCAGGGAGGATTGGTGGTGCCAAACGAGAGTGTTGTGATTTACTTTAAGTGCTTTTGGGACTGTGTTGTGGCTGGGGTGTTCACGGGAAAGACATGCCCTCTAGCTGAAGAAAAATAAAAGTCTTTGTGTTTTTTACACGTGCCTCCAAGTGAGTCTGTGCTGGGTCGGGTGCTATACAGCATCTAATTCACACAGTCTATTTGGGACTCAGTCTTTTTTGATTATTCGGTTGCTATTTAAGTTTGCCTTACAAAATACGGGGTGGACTCCCAAACCTTTCTCTATCTTCTGTTACACCAGTTATAGTCAATAGTTCTTGGAAGAGATGGGACTAAATATATGTTTGCAAGACTCAAGAAAGCTTCAAGTTTCAAGCTTTAATGATTACATTTAAGTATGTCAAGTTGCTGGATTCAATCAAGCAAATCAAGTTGGGTTATAGTTAGGAAGAACTGAGTGAAAAGCTGCTTATATTTTCAACACTATCCGCAATTAATCTAATTAAGATAATGTGTGAAGTATACTAATATCTAAACTAAGAATAGACTTTCTCAGAGAAAACAATCACCCACCTTTGGTTCTCAGCAGTGCCATCACTAAGTGGGACTTTTGCAGTTTTAGCTCCTGATCTCAGGCATCCAGCAGCTGATCTTTGAGAGCCCAGCCATTCTATCTCCTGTTCTGTATTTTAACATGCACGGATGACTCCGTGAAAACTCCATAGGGGACTCTTCCACAGTTTTTATAACAGATATATTGCAGTAATGGCATTATATACTTGCAATGCCTTTGGTTCTCAGAATCAAAGTAGGTGCGCTCATGGTTTGATTCTTGCTGACACTGGGTGTAGGTCACACTTTGTTCTATTTCCTTGCAGTTTAGCTTTCACTGGCATACAATGGATGGATGTTTTCTTCCTTTGCCCCGATGCTCTTTTCTTTCCTCACTTTGGGTGCACCTTGTGGTAACAGATAGTACTACACTTTGTCTTTGAGGTTTCACATGCAGTGCTCCTGTTTTGCTAGTATAAAAGTTCCAGTCTTTGTTACAGCTACCTCTTAGTGTTGTAGAGACCCTGCTTAGAGCTGAAGTTAAATCTGGGCATATAGGACAGAGAGCACAATGTTGCTGTGTGCAATGAGTACTAAATGAAAGAGTGGAAATTTTATTATTGTTTTTTTTTTGGGTACACATAAGCCCAACCTTTTTACTGCAACTGGTTCTAAGTTTTGTTAAATCAGTGGCAGAAATGGCTGAGTTAAGGCTCTTTGTTCACTGATCAAGTGTTTACATGATGTTTCACAGAGACATCTCTAGAAGTCATTTGTCTGTGATGAATCAGTCTTATCAAATGAGACCCATAAATTGCATTACAAAAATGATGCTGCATGAGGAGAACATACATTTTGCTGAAGGTAAGTGTCAGTGAAAGGGGCTCTGGAAGCTGCTTGTTAAGCAAAAGACCAAAGCAAAGCAATGTGGGTAATGCCAGCCAACCCATACAATGTCTTACTCAGATTAGATAACCCATCCCATACCAATGTAGAAATTAGAACATGACTTACTATGAGGTAATGACTCAGACATACTAATAAACTCAGAAGGTTAGCAGAGAATCACTGGGTTCATATCTGGAGAACATTGATAAATGTCTACCAGGTACTAAAAGACCTTTTGAATTAGTCATCATACTGTGAAGTTAACTTTGTCCAATTTCATGTGAACAAGTCTTTAACCTTTTACAGGTCCTCAATTGTGCCAAGGTAGATGAATTAGAATTCTCCCAGTTTGAACAGATGAGACGGTTTGCTACCAGTGCCATGTAAGTTATCACAACAGATAGTTTATGAAGCAGTAGTGCCTCATTGGGTGGGAAGGGCAGTAAAATCTCATTTTGTGTGAAGGGTACTGTATAAAAAGTAAAGGTAAATGTTCAGGCCGCTGCTTTGTCTGACAGCAGCTCAGCTTTAACCCCACACTATTAACTGCTTTGAGGAGCATTTTGAGGCTGATATAAATGCCAGACAGAGAAGGAATGGAAAGGTTTGCAGCTGACAATTAATTCTGGTATTAATGTATTGTTTCACATCCCAAAACACAAAGTCTGTTATTTTTTACAGGTGTTGAGGTTTGGTGGGTACATGATGCTTATGTCAAACAGATTTTGCTGTCAAACTAATACCAAAGGTCATGTGCTAAGGCAACACAAAATTATTATTAGTATCAGCTTAAGGATCTGTGCTAGTATCTATAAGGTAGTCATTTCAAATCCCATTACTGCTAAAAGGGATCCTATTCCGTTATGCCCTTGAGCAAGCCTCTTAACCTGAAACTTGCTCCAGAAATGCTGTACAATGGCTGACCCCACGCTCTGACACCCAAAAGTCATGCAAAAAGATAATTTCCTCTTTGGGTATTAATAAAGTATATCATTATCATCATCATCATTATCATCATCTATTCCTTTACGCAAGAGTTTTAGTGAGTAAGTGTGAGAAATAAGAGTGTCTGGCACCTCTGTATCAATCATATGTCAGTTATGTTTCTATAGGGTGCCATTGAGTCAAACTCAAATGCTGCTTGTGAGGCAAAAGTAAGTATAACATTTTTTCATTCCTTTATGTGAGAGTTTTAATGGGTTGGTAAGTATGCTCAACCAGTATCTGCTTATAATCAGATACTACATTCGTTCTACATGATAGCTTACTACTGTACTGCTTGGTGTGCTTTATGCACATCGCATCCTCAATCATACCTTTATGTACACATTCAGGTAGAGTGAGCTCTGAACAAGTGAATGCATTATACCTTTGTAAAATCGAAGTGAACGTCAGCATGGAAAAATTCATTTGCCTTAAGTTAACGTGGCAGCTCCAGCAATATCTGCAGTTCACACGAGTCAGTCAGCAGTTACACCAGAACAATAAATTCTGGAACAATAAATTCTGGAAGAATGCAATAGTTTTTCCAAAATAACACCTTCACTATTTCAAGTCCACCTGTCCTGGGTAATTCTTTGGAATTAGCTGACATCTACATATGACTCTAGAATCAGCATATTTTGTGCATGCTAGTAGATTGACTGGTTATAGTTTATTTGGGAGTTGCCTTTACTTGCAATATATATATATTTATTTCAAACAAATGTATTCATTTTGCTTTGTGCTGGGGCAGCATTGTGATAAACTGGGGAAGTGTTTTGCATCATGGACACAGATTGCTGGGTTCAAATTCTGAATGTTGTCTCCATGAAGTTTTCAGGCTCTACTTGTATTTAAGTTTAAATTCCAACATCCTCAAAGGCATACTGGTCAGGCTAATTGGCAGTTTTAACATGAACCAGTCTTGGTGTATGTATGTGTGAGTCCTGTGCTGCTCTGTGCTGGGCTGAGTCTGTACCTTGTGTCCATCACTGCCGGGATAGGCTCCAGCATCCTGGTGACACTGATATGTATTAAATGGTGTGACCAACAGGAGATGTTGCAGCACTCTAACCCTTAGACACAAGTCCTGGATTCAAGTAAGTGATTTATTCACAAAAAAAAACCTGTGCAAGGCCTCTTCAAAACACACACAATTCCTCTTTTATTTCTCTCTTCTGCCTTCTCCACACCTCCAGTTTAGCTTTGTCCTCCTTTCTCCCGACTCTGACTCGCGTGGATGTGTCACAACGGTTCCTTTTATCTTGAACCTGGGTGCCAGGGCATAGGCTGTACTTCCAGGTCAGTCAAAAATTCCATAAACCACAGAACACAGCTCCAAAGAGCAACATCTGATGGAACCCAGGGATTCCAACAGGCACTACAACTTCCAGCATGCCCTGTGGATGTCCATTAGTGTACTTGCCTCCTCGGTTATTGCCACCTTCCTGGTCTGGGAGAGCATGTAGCTTAAATAATCCCCCTGTCCTTCCTTTAAGCTGCCCCCCTGGCTGGGTAATGTTTCTCCATCTAAACTAAATCCTTATGCAGGGAAGGAGCCTCCTGCCACTTTCCATGTCTATCTGCCACCTGAGCCATCTGGCCAGGCACGGGAAAGGAGTCCATTCTGGCAGTTCCTGCCTGCCATCCATCACAGCAGATTTTTGGATGGTTGTGTGCTCCTAAATTTCAATAACTATAATAAATTACCAAACAGTTCACACATATTGCATTGATTTTTCAATCATCTTAGACATCATGTTTTTCATCTTGATTTTTTTCAGTTTAATTTGAGTAGCATCTGAATTCTACTTTTTTACATGAGTTCCCACTGTTGGCTGGAGTTTGTGCATTCCCTGTGTGTCTCTGTGGGTTCTTCTCCAGGTTTTCTTCCATAATTGAAACACACGGTGACACTAAAATGGTCAAGTGTGACCAAGTGTGACCCAGTGTGCCCTGTGATGGACTTTTGCTCTGCCCAGGGTTGGTTGATGTTTTCTGCCTAAGGCCTGCTGGGATAAGCAGGTTCAGGAAACAGATGGATGAATCTCTTGTGTTCTGTCTCTTGTTATTTATTTTGTTGTTATTTCTTATTTATTATAATGCATATCCGCTTTTGAAAGGTGCTACAGATTAAACTATTCTTTTGTTACAACCTTCCTGAGAGATAACTTGTCAAAAATAACACACTTCACTAATTTAAAATTCCCCCATGATTTTGAATTTGTATGCTAATTTCAGTTTTTCCAGCTTCTGTTTCATTTTAAAGTGCCTTTAACTTCAGGTATCTACTGTAAAGTCTAACATGCATACTGATTCACATTTTTAAGCTCACTTTCTGCCAGAGCAACATCAGGTTTAAACCTTTTCCTCAGAAGTGTGGTTTCCATGAACAGCTTTACATTGAGTTATAAGCTGCCATTTATAAACAATTGAAAAAATGTTTACAGAATGCATACCACTTTGCCTTCTGCTTTGCTGTTAAACTAATTTATGTGGTTTTAAGACCAAAAAAAAACTCAAAAGAATGTGCAGCAACAGCACATCATTTTTATTTAGAGTTGTATTTAGACTTATGACTCACCAAAGTAAAACCGTACACTAATTGCATTAGGTTGTGGGTGTCATTTGTGCTGTTTAGATTTTATTGATTATCTGAGTCAGGCAGAAATCTTGTGTCTGAGACTTAAAAACGCAAGAAAAATGAGCACATACGCTGAAGTTATATGTCGTGACAAAGCACTGAAACATTTCTGCTCACCCATCCATTATGACTCACAATTTCATGCAAGCAGACAGCTTTAAACAAAAAATATCCAATCTGCTAGGCCTTTTCATCTATGAGCCATTACCTTCTGATTTATTAAATACTTCACTGGAAGATCAAAAAGAATCAAGAATACACATTTGAGCCATTTGAACCTAATGAGAAAAAAATATGATGGCAGTCAAGAGGGCTGTCTTTTCAGCTGGTTTTATCCAAGTCCTACTAGTAAGTATAAACACGGATGAATTCTAAAGAAAAAGAGGCTTGAATTTCTGTGTACACATGCATAGCACTCTGTAACTGGAAGGAGGAAATGTCCTTGGGCAGCTTGGAAAGCCTCAGAAACGGCGTGCTTTTGCCACCTGCTGTTCATAAATTTCCTAAAGCAAAATGAAAACACAGTTACCCAGTTGTGAAAATGAGCATTCCCTACAATGTTACTTATTTTATTTAATGGATTTTGCATTGGAGTGGTACATACATTTAATAATATAATTTAAAACAACACCTCATTGTGAACATCAAAAGTAAAAAAATGAGTTCACAAAATACAAACATTCAGACATACACAGATAATCCCATTCTGTACAGACATTGACGGTGTATTGTGTGTTTCAGTGCATTTTATAATATGTCCATTATTGATGTTATTGTTTTTTTCAAGATATCACCTTTTGTTTTAATGACATCAAAATTTTCTGATACTCATCCACATAAAAAAGGAAGACGTACTGCAAGTTGTTTCAGTTCTAAACAATTCTCACAAAACTTTCTGGGCAGTCTTCATATATTTTCTTTTTGTCACCCTGAACTCAATGATTTGAATACAATACAAGACATGAATTCAAAAACTGATAATACTTAGTCTTGTCTGGGTCCTGTCATTGTCCTTCAGGTCATTTTGAAGTTCTGCGTGCCATCCTACATGGACATGTTTAAAGCTGTACAAATTTCCAACTTCCTATTTTCATTTGCAGCTCTTTCCAGTTGCACTTTACAGACTTTTTAAAGTTTCAGAAGGAGAACTACCTCATTGCTAGTTTAAATTTTATGTTCATGATCAGTATTCAAACAACTGCTGCATTTAACTACACCATAAAATATACTTTGGCATGTCTCTCCCTCTCACTCTCTTTGGGTATTCAGTTCTGGTTTCAAATATGCATTTAGAACAGATGGTGGCTGTAACTGGTGGTTGTGGTTATTGGCTAAAGCCTCTGTGATTTGGGGCACAGTACATGCAATTATGTATTATGCAATGAAGTCATACATGTGCTGAATGGTAGCTTGTAGTGCTACTGCTCTTTCAGGATAGAAATGACAGGCTGAAGGTGTAGAGAAAGTTGTAGCTGGTATGCCACAATGTTCTGTCAGGGACAAGCTGTGATATTCAGGGGTATACTGTGTCAATGTGTGGTTGGGAGTTATGATATCAGGTTATTATACTGGGCAGACCTGCCATTAAAAATTGTCTGATAGACGATATGATTACCTCGACTAACCATCACACAGCTAACCAGCCCTTTACAAACAGTCAAAGGCCGATTATTCCATTGTAATTGAACAAAACCAGGTCTAGAATGTGGTCTGAATTACAGCTTTCTTTGTGGTCGCCTCCATTTGCTCACTGGCTTGAAAGGAAATAAAGGACTAATTGATGAAGATACCATGCAGTACACACTCTCTAAGCCTAAGAAGAGCCCAAATGGAGTTGGATAAATTGGGTAATCTGTCAAATGCAATTGTGAGTATTGCACTGTCTATGTAATCTATCTATCTATCTATCTATCTATCTATCTATCTATCTATCTATCTATCTATCTATCTATCTATCTATCTATCTATCTATCTATCTATCTATCTATCTATCTATCTATCTATCTATCTATCTATCTATCTATCTATCTAATATGTCACCAAGCACTCCATGAAAAATGCCATATTCATGTAGATTGTGGATAGTGTTGACATAGGCTTTTTGATGGACTGCCACATGTCCTTCCATGTGATTCCTTGGTAAACATTATTCTACTGTTACAACGTATGGCCAACTCATGTTTCAGTATTCGTTGCCCACCTACTTTGATGAAGGTCTGCAGTTCAAGGCATATTACACCATTTTAATCGTTTGAACTGCTTTAGAGCATTGTGATTTTTTTACAGAGTGCATTTTTGTGATAAAGGCATCTTTTTTGACTTAGACATGAGAGCTATTATCTAGCTGTATCCAACAGGAGATACTGGCTCCTTGTCAATGGGTTCTATTAAAGTGTAACTCATAAGGGAAAGAGAAAAAATACTTAGAATAAGTCAAGGAGTATTTGTACACACAGACAATGTGTGTGTTAAGAGTCATTGAAAGGCACTGAGACAGTTGATTATAGGGTACTTAACACTAGAATTACCAAAGCCTACGAAAAAACTTGTAATCCCGGCCCACCTTAAAGGAAAAAAACTAAAGCCATTCACTTTATTGAGTTCAGATGGAATGCTAGTATTAAAATGAAAATATGAAGTGATTCCCTACAAAATAAATGCTTGTTGTAGTCTTGGTCCCATGAATGTTGATTTATGATTTCTATTTATTACATTTTAATTTAGAAAGAGAGTGATTTCAATTATAAAAAATGCTTGGATATTGCATGTTTAACCAAGTATTTCTCTTGTATTGTGCTATTTGGTATCTGATCTGGAGATTTTGTTTCCAATCACTAACAAGGGAACGTGCATACAGTAAATGACACCCTTAGTTCTATGGTTGGACCTCTGTGTGAGTGTTATAATGTGGTTTCTGAGAAATTAAGAGAACTATGCAGATGGTTAGTTATATAGTAGTCAATATGTGAAAAAGTGAGCGTGACCCCCCTTTACACGGGGTCCCTCAGTTTGTGGCATCTGCTTTAATGAGGGTCGAGTACACATACATATAAATTCTGCATGGTGTAGTCTGCGTTGAGCAGCTGTGCCAGTTCTGGTCAAATAAGGTTCACCTCAGACCACCATTCAAATCCCTTTTTACCTAAATTTCTTTCTTTTGCTGTAGGGGCTAAAAAACAAACAGAATCATCAGCAAGTCATAAGTTATTTCGCATCTCTTTTGTATCTACTGTAGCGTCCGGACGGGGCTCTTGCCCATCCGGGACACTTCCACACTGGGAGGACTGGGGGAGCAAGCTTGGCCAGATCGTTACCTCCCCCAGGATGCTAGAAGGCAACCCCCCTGGGTTGCAGCGGTGTCTCAGACTCCCATAGGGCTTCAAGGGAGTTGGAGTTTTGGTGCAGCCCTGTTGGGATCCGCAGGCACCACCAGGGGGTGCTGCAGCAGGAGCTGCTGTTCCCTTATGGGCAGTTTTTCCGCCACACCCGGCAGTGCTGCCGGAAATGAGGATTCAAGCATCTGGAGAACTTACGGGGGCCTTATAAAAGGAGCCAGCAGCCACCATTCTGGGAAGCAGAGTCGGGAGGAGGAGCGAAGAAGCTTGACCCGGGAAGTGAAGGATAAAGGAGAAAACTAAGAGGAAGAGTATTGTTTGTGTGCTCTGTTTTGGACTGTGTTGTGCCTGTGGGAAATGGGGAAAGCATTTCCCACGTGAAAAAGAAAAAATAAAACCTGTGCACCTTGAACTTGTGCCCCACGCTTGTCTGTGTCGGGTTCAGGTGGCAGTGCCAGCCTGGGTGGTCCACACTACAGTGATACAACATTAAATAAAAGCTGAAGTTCTATTTATTGAAGCACAAACAAATGTACATGTAAAGTAATGACAAACAATTTTGGAAAATTGGGTAAGTAGAACAAGATTTGTGAAAGCGTTTAACTCACCTAAAAACAAACAGAAATAGCTAGAATCAGTAGTGTGTCACAAACCCTTTTTCATCTCCTTTGTTTTCACCGCTCAAATGTGGCTGATGTGTTCTGCAATCCAAAAGATTACGATTGCACTCAAAGAGACCCATGCAGTAAAGGCTGTCTTTTGCTTATCCCTTTCTGCCACCTGCCCTTGCCAGTAGCCAGATTTAAAAACCATGAGTGGAGCAGAACTCTACACTTCCCTGAGCATCTAAGGCCTCTTCAATACTTTGATCCATCCTTTTGTCTAGCAACCAGAGTAGTGGCAGTGTAGGGGCTCTGACTTGGTCTGACAGCTCTAGCTTCCACTGTATCTTGTAGGGGCTTTGTTACTTCCTAAAACTGGGCCCAACAGTATGGCTGATGAATAGTTTTTTTTATTCACTGTTTTTTTTCATGTTGGGCTGTTGTTGTGCATCATAGGTTGAGAGGACTCTTAGAAAAGATATCAGAATGTTTACATAATAGTTCTAGGAGCCCGTCTCTTTGACTCGATCTTGCATCCACTGCTCTGATGACAAAGAAACTTGTTTAATTTGCAAGAGATCAGCAGAGGTTTCAGCTGGGTGGGTCACTGTGGCTTGAACTGTGCGAAGGGCACGAATACTGGCTACTCTTTGCTTCCTCACAATGAATACGGCAAAAAGGTTAGGGTTCTTGAGACAGATAAATGTTTTGCCACCAACAACTGTTCCATCAATACACCTTGAGGTAGCTGGCTTCTCAACACTGTCCCTTTTGATCAGTGTCAAGTGTAGCACTTGGCTTCTCGTACACTAACCTTCAAGGGCCTCTTACCAATAAATTGGGCCCAACATGTTTCTGCTCACTCTTTCTCAAATACCCTCAAGCGTATCTGCTGGTATACTGCATGTCAGGCATGGGTAGATTTGTCTTAATTGGCCAATTAACCGGTTGCCCAATTTCTGCTCCAAGTCTCATTTACTAGCACATAACAGTGGCAATGTGAGAGGGCAACAAAAACTGGAATATCATGGGACTGTTATGAATTAGTTTCTATTCTTACTTTTTCTGTCTTCTCTGCACCAGTTTTAGAAATCTGAAACTTGATCTGGACATGTTTGAGGTTGTATATTGTGAGTCTCATTTAGTTTCATTTTCTATTTTATTGCAGTTCATCTGGCGTTTTGTTTTACACAATCATCATTGCCTGGTGTTAGGGCATTTGCCCTCATTGTTATGGGTGTGTTCTCTCATGACATTTGAATAATGAAGACACTTGTGAAAGGTTTGGGCAAGCAATCATTTTCTTATCCAAGCTGTGGATAACAAACCTAATTTTCAAAGCACTTGCTGCAATCTTTTTTTGATGAGACAATTCTTCTGGTTTTGTCTTTTGCTCATATTTTTTCTGACTACACATTTTTTTTTTTTGCTTTCACACATATATTTTTGATCTCCCACTTTGACCTTTTTCTGTCTAATCATCTGTCTCCTGTTTACTTTTCAATTTCTCAGTAGACATAGTAGGTACTGGAAGTCTAGAAATGACAGTTTCATAAGTAGCACACCTCGATGCAGGACTTCCTGTCAAATCACACTTCTGATATGAACATCAAACTTTGTGGAACTTAACTTCATTAGAGAGCGGTGTTGCTGCTATAACTGCTCAGTTATTGAAGTTATTTGTGCAGCAGAGTCAATGAGAGCCCTGTATTTCACTCCGTCCACTTCTGCTCTATCCTCATTTACAGACGCCACCAGGGTCACTTTCTGCACTGAGAACTTTAAGGTTAGAATTACCAACAGGGTTGAAGAGATATTGGCTGCCTTCCACTTGACCCCCCAGTCAGCTTCAGGAACTACTCATTTAAAGCTGAGTGTGAAGACTGGCACTGCGTGGCCACTCTTCGTTGTAATGGTGGATTTATACATTCCCAGGCAATAAGCCCAGCCTGTCTATCTGTGTCAAACTACTGGCTCCTTACAGAATAGGAATCCCTGGTTATTTGTGTTTTCATGAGCACCAGTCTCTTACCAGTAGCCCTCTGTTGAGCCACTAAAGCACGAGTGTCAGACTCTGGTCCTGGGGGACCGCAGTGGCTGCAGGTTTTCATTCTAACCATCTTCTTAAGTAGTGACCAGTTTTTGCTGCTAATTAACTTCTTTTGCCTTCATTTTAATTAATTTGACTCAGGCCACTTGGTTGTTTCTATTTCCATAATTAGCAGCCAAATAATAATGAGATACAAAACAAGCCACCACTTGACCAGCTCATCTCTGCCCAACACACAATAACTGAAAATAAAGAAAGAAAGGTGAAGGTCTCAGTAAGATTGATCTCTCAGGTCACCAAAACATTTTGACGATATTCTTAGAAAAAACAGAAAATCAACAGTTTAGAAATGTCTGCTGTGGCAGAATGAGAGCAGCAACAAGCCATGGAATGAAATCTTCTTCTTCTCCTTTCGGCTGCTCCTGTTAGGTGTTGCCACAGCGGATCATCCATATCTCCCTGTCCTCTGCATCTTATTCTGTTACACCCACCACTTGCATGTCCTCTCTCACCACATCCATAAACCTTCGCTTAGGCCTTCCTCTTTTCCTCTTCCCTGGCAGCTCTATCCTTAACATCCTTCTCCCAATATACTCAGCATCTCTCCTCTGCACATGTCCAAACCAATGCAATCTCGCCTCTCTGACTTTGTCTCCCAACCGCCAAACCTGAGCTGACCCTCTAATGTACTCATTTCTAATGCTAGCCATCCTCATCACACCCAGTGCAAATCTTAGCATCTTTAATAAGTTTAATTAAA
The DNA here is from genome assembly GCF_900747795.2 of Erpetoichthys calabaricus. Taxonomy (NCBI): domain Eukaryota; kingdom Metazoa; phylum Chordata; class Cladistia; order Polypteriformes; family Polypteridae; genus Erpetoichthys; species Erpetoichthys calabaricus. The sequence goes on along the minus strand of NC_041395.2, from coordinate 135,850,438 downwards.
AGCTTTTCATTAAGAAAGTGATTGGAGTGAAATTGGTTGCCCCAATTTAGCTGGTCATCTGTTGGCTTGTGCTATGTCTCATTTCTGTTTGGCTGTCATTTAATGAGGAAAAGAATCAATTTAGAGCACTGGATCCTTTAAAACAGGGCTATTAAAATGAAGGGGAAAAAATTTAACTAGCATTAAAAACTGGTCACTGGTTAGGAAAAGGGTTAGAATGAAAACCTGCAGCCACTGCAGCCCTCCAGCCCAGTGTTTGACACCCCTGCATTGAAGCCTCAAGATGTTCCATATTTTTCTAGCTGCTACTATTAAAAGGTCATCATGCCCCAAACTAACATCATCAAACTCTGCATGGCTGCTCACAATCCTGCAATAGGTTCTTCTTTGGGGTTTGTTGTAGCACTGGTGGTGTCTGTATTTGGATTTGTGACAACATGCTGTGGGCTTCCCGCCTTTATCTTAGATCTACTCTCCCCCGCAGGTTATTTTCCCCATCAAGTCGGCCTGCAGCTGAGCAAAAGATAAATATCACCGCCGCATGGGGGGTAAGCAATCTTAAACCTCTTTTTCCTGTACTCCTTGCATGAACTTTCGACACTTGTTAAAAGAGCATTTAATTCAGTAGCATATATTAATGGAGTTTCATCCATGCACTGGTGTCTCTCATAGACGTCACTCATTGGATTCAATGAGAAGTGGCAATCATTGTATTCTGAACACAATATGCAAAAGCCTTAGTGCCAGTTTGCTCTTAAGCTGGAATGTTCAGCCCCAGTTTACTTGACTCCTGCAATCAAATAGTGCTGAACTGAAGTGAATATGGCATTTAGAAGACATTTTCTATCTTTAATCCAGTTACTATTATCTACCCTGCACTGAATAGTGTCATCCCTCTTATTTGGTGAAAGTCAGGCAAACAGGCAACTGCAGCGCTGGGTGTTGCTTTGTCAGCTCTCTCCACAGGGCTCAGTGTTGTGCTCTCCTTCCACCTTTGAGATCTTGCTGTCCAACTTCAACTTTACTGCTCCATTCTATATCTGCCTGTTATTACCTTCCATATAATTAATATTTTTTGCACTTATTGTACAAATGCACATGTATCTGATCACAAAAAGCAGCATGGTTGATCTGGGTCATGGCTCCAGAGCATAAGAAATGTAATGCCCCCTTTACATGGGTCCAACAGTTCATGGCATCTGAGAAGCAAGTACATGGATGTGTGTGTAAACTCTGAATTCCTTTTTAAATGTATTGCCTTTCTTTTGTAAGTTGCAGTGAGACTGAAAGGGCTCAAAAGCAAAAAGAAATAGGCAAAACCAGAAGCATGCCACAAACCTTTTGCACTTCATTTCTGTCTACAGCAGTGCTGCTTAAACATTATATTATTTATGAATAGCTTTACTGCTACTTATTGAAGCACAAACAGATACAAAGCAATGGCAAATAATTTTAGAAAGCTGGGTTAGTAGAACAAGATTTATGAAAGAGTTTAGCTCTTGCAATTTTGTGATCAGATCACTCTTTAAAAATTTGTTTCTTGAATTCACTTCTGGACTTTTTCCCTGGAAAATCTTGGAGTGGACAGTGGTCAGTGGTTTCATCAGAACATTTCTCAAATGGAAATGCAGAGCCAAGAAAAATGGAGTCCCAGCATTCTTTCTTCAGGAGGCTTAATAGGGATATTGTTGAGGCCAAGTACAGTAGAAGATTGTACATTTCCAATTAGGTGAGATGCTCCCAGCATGTATATATAGTGTAAATATAAATGTTGTGGTAGATGACCAGGGACCTTGCCCCACCAGGACGTCTGGAGCAGGGAAGGACTGGGAGAGGGGCAATATCTCCCCTGGGTGCAAGAGGACAGCCCCCCTGGATTTCATCAGGGGCCACGGATATGGAGTTGGGGAGCTCAACCCTGTGAGGACCCATGGCCACCACCAGGGGGCGCCTGGACAGTCCTAGAGCCCTGGAGGACAGCACTTCCACCACACTAGGAAGTGCTGCCGAACCAGGAACTCTGTACACCCGGAGTGCTTCCAGGTGCAAGGGCAGCACTTCCACCACACTGTGGAGTGCTGCCGGAAGACCATCACTGAGCACCTGGAGCACATCCGGGGTGTGATAAAAGGGGCCGCCTCATTCCATTCGGGGAGCTGGAGTCGGGAGGAGGAAGATGGAGCTTGTGACAGAGGAGTGGAGGTGGCTGAAGAGTAGAGAAAAGACTGGGTTTGTGGTTTGTGCACGATATTGTGTGTGGTGTTTATAATAAATGGTGTGTGTTTTTGTACATCTGGAGTCCTTGTCTGTCTGTGCTGAGGCGGAGTGGTGGCTCTGAGGCTAGGGATGCCAATAGGGACTCTTCTCTGTTGGGCCCTTGAGCAAGGCCCTTAACCTGCAATTGCTGAGTGCTTTGAGTAGTGAGAAAAGCGCCATATAAATGAAAATAATTATTATCTCTTACAATGTTTATTGTAAATTTTAATAAAACATCACTTAAAATCCTTACATAATAGAGAAAGTGTGATTAGATAATTGAATTGGCAGGCGTGTGGTCAAGGCTTTGGACCTTTGACTTTAAATCCTGAGGTTGTGGGTCCAAATACTGCTACTGACACTGGGTGACCATGAGTAAATCACTTCATCTGCCTGTGCTACAGCTGAAAAAGCAAAAGAAATGTGACCAATTCTGTCTCAAATGTTGTAAGTCATCTTGGTTAAAGATGTCAATCAAATTATAAGTAATAATAGAACATAAATGTTCAGCATCAAAAATATTATAAGATTCACCTGTATTGATTAATGTGACAAAAAAATACATTTTGTTACCTGGAGTTATTGGTTACTAATTATTTTAATCTATGGCTCCGTTAAAGTAAATTGTAAGATTTCCTTTCATTTGCAAAAAATTGAATGTTCTTGTTACTAAAGAAATGCACAATAAGTTTAACCAGGTTTTTCCAATGCCAAAACAGATATCAAGAACAACAACAGCAATTTATTTTAATACAGCCTCTTCACTGAGGACTGGCTTAGAATGCTGCACAGACTGCCAAATGCAAACCATCAACCAATAAAGAAAACCATCTAAACACACAATTAGAAAATTACAAACATGCAGAAGAAACTACAGGCCAAACAGAAGATGCTGCCACTTCTGAGTCAACAATATTCTTAATTGATACCAAAAGGAATAATTTTGCATGATGTAAGTCAATGAGCAAAAAGAAGTTAAATGCTGGTTAACAATTATGTTGTGTTTAATAAATATCTTTATTTTATTAGATGCTGGCATATTGTCTTGGAAATCTGAAATCATACATTTATGGTATATACTAAGGGTCTGTCCCAGAAAGAGAGATGAGATAATCCTGGATCTCAAAACAAATTCTGGTTGTCTATAGTGTAACTTCACACCAGCATATTATGTGGTGCCAGACCACCGGATTTCAATTGGATTATGCAATCCCAGATAGTTTCATCTAGTTTGGTGCATATTTATGGCATTATTTAGTAGTCCTTATGAGTCGAGCATTGAACAACCAATCAGCCACTGACTGCAAGTCTGAGAAACAAAAGTAACAACCTTCACGCCGGCAGAGCAAGAGGTGCTGGTGCCAGTGCATGAAGATTATCGACATAGCCTCCAAAAGAAGAACAACCCAACATCAGCAGCTGCTAAGGAAAGGGAGATGGCAAGAAGGAGTATTACTGATTGAGTGATGAAGAAAAGATTAAATCAGTGAAATCCGTATAAAGGTTTTGTAGTAAATTATTGAATTATGCAAAACATACCCCTGATGATATTACTTCACATGAAACATTATATGCCCTCAGGTTAGCATTGCAATGTGTTTTTCATGACATTCAAAAAGTGTAAGCCCCATGGCATTTAGTATTTAGCTGATGTATGGGTATAACAGAAAAAGATACAGAGGACAGAAAGATATTGAAGAAGATGATCCGCTGTTGTGACCCCTAACTGGAGCAGCCAGAAGAAGAAGAAGAGTTGCTCTAGTCTTTATTGGGAGAGATGTCAAACATTATCACTGCCTGCACTTAACCCAGTGTTGTCCTGTAATTACATACCAAAAGAAACCAAAGGTTAATTTCTTTCATGAATAAATTTAAAAAGAAGACTTGAAACAATATCCACTCTTTGGATGGTAACTTACCCTATTTAAACTTACTATCCCAGATATTTGGCTTCAAAACATTTAAAAATATGCATGGCATCTCAAATTAAGAAAGGATAAGAGGACACATTGCTATTCGTATTCAGTATTTAATAAACAGATTTGTGCTTCATTCTCAAAAGCCATCAGCCAAATGCACTACAAAACAATGCAGAAGTAATATTGCTGTCGTTTTCTATTACAGAACACTGAATCGAAACTGCATTAATAAGCATATTAGCTATTTGTGAAAGAGAGGAGTCTTCAGAGGGACTCCACGCAGGAGCTGAAGGTGGGCAGCTTATTCCACCAGAAATTCTATTACCAGGAATTATTGCTTAGAAATGCCTCAGTTGTTTAAATGTGATTGCCCACCTGTTACCCTGCGGAATTTCTCTTTGATGGTGATTATTTATTTCTGTCTGGGGAAGACAGCCCTCTGTGTGCGTGTGAGTGTGTGCGTGTGTCTGCGTGTGTGTGCGTGTGTGTGTGTGTGTGTGTGTGTGTCTGTGTGTGCATGTGTGTCTGTGTGCAAACACTGTTTCAAAGTTAGGCTCACTTTAGTGATCATGTTGTAGATTATGTGGCATCTTCAATGTAATGAAGAATGCTGCCATTAGCATAAAAAAGTCCATGATTTGCATTAGTAGGTTTCACTGAATATGTCATATTTTAAACCTTGGATGTAAAACAGTAACATTCATATATACAGGTTGTGGCCTGTAGGTGACATCACAGAGCCCAAAAAAAACAGACTAAACTACAAAAGACAGTTCACATAAAGTACATTTATTAATAATAATATCTTCTTACAGGTTTTTTCTTCTTTATCTAACAAACAAAATACATAATTCTAATCTTTTCCTTCATTTTAATTCTCCTCCACTCCTCCCAAATGAGATTTGCCTGACTCAACTCCTAACTCCTGACAACTTCTTTTATGTTGGATCCTGGAGTACTTCCAGTGCCAGAACATTGTACCTAGGAATAAGTAATTCTGGGTCAGGTGGACCACCATGCAATACTAGAGTCTTCTCCCTGTAGCACATCCTGGCGGCCCCCAAGGAACCCAACAGGGCTACATTCCCCAACTAAAAGTCCTATGCCGACCCGTGATTGTCCAAGCTGGAGACAGACTAGAGGGGGACTGTCACCTATTGTACTGGGGGGATAACTGTTCCTGGCAGGCAGCTTCCTTTACACTTTCTCCCAAACTGCCACAGAGAACAGAACCCATCTGCATCCATCTGTGACTTCTTTCCATAATGGCCCCCCAGCTGGTAAGGTAGCATCCTTCATCCCAGTTGGGATGCCAGTCCATCTATTATGGTTATTACAAGGAGTAGTGAAAAACACAGAGAGTGCCATTAATTTGTTAATGCCAATATGTCTGACAGTGGACTATTTAAGATTCTCTGGTGAAGAAGTTGTGCTTACATGTTGATTGTTCTTTCAGAAAGAAGTACAAACTTACAACATTTCCTTTACTTCTTCTGCTTTTTAAATCATGCATCTGGGATCAGCATTTCTGAAAGAGCAGTGACAACCTTTGCTTTTATGTTTGGATGTACTGCTCCCTAATTATTGTGGCCTCAAACCCTTAATCGTTCAAATTAAACTTGTTATTTTCCAGGTTAGTTTCAGGGCATTGGTTGACCCTTTAACTGATCTGGATTTTGTCAAAAATTTTATTCTTGAAAAGACAAGGTCTGACCCCATTTCAGGAAGCAGGATTAATAAGTCATAAACATTTTTGGCCTCACAGATCATATAACTCTTTCCTAATCTGGTCTAGTAATGCAGGTTTAGCTAGATCCAAGTTTTCTGGAATGGAATTAGTCTGATTTTCGTATGTCTCTACTTATGTTGCCTGGATTTCACACTAATCCTGCTTTCTAGAACAGATCCTAAGGGTGTCAAACTCCGATCCTGGGAGGCTACAGTGGATATGCAGGTCTATTTCAGCCATTTTTGTAATTATTAACTGATTATTGCTACTAATTGCAATGCTTTTAAATGACTTGCATTTTAATATTCAGAATGCTTAACTGTTTTACTTTCAGTTCACTAGCAGTCAAACAGCAATGAGGTGGAAACTGAGCCAATAGACAACCAGGTAAATAGTTTCAATTTGCATCATTGTGGTCATCTTATGATACCTTTCAATAAAATACCAAAAAATGTGAAGGTCTGAGAAATATTGACCTGCTTTAGTTCATGGAATATTTTGGCAGTGCTCCATAGAAACCATGTGAACCATAGAAATAAAATAATGGGTTCCATTAAAAGCACAATTATGGCTTTTAATTAAGAAATTGGTTAGAGCAATAAAGGTGGTCTCATCGGAGAGAAAACAATATACTTACAAGAATGGTTGAGACCCCCACCGCCTGTTGAATTGGCTTGTCATTTGTTAGGTTTCTTTGCATTGCAAAAATGCTAGTTATGGAAAAAGAAAATAAAGGAAGGGTTCTGAATCTTAAAAAAGAAGTCAATTAAAATTAAGACAAAAGCAATCTGTTACATCAGCAGCAGTATTTGGTTACTAATGATGAAAATCCCTGTAATAAAAACCACAGGTAATATACTGTAGCTGTCCAGAATCTGAGTTTGACACCACTGGTATTTATCATAAATTAAAAACTTTAAGGGAAATAGTAAAAATGTTGCATCATGATTAAAAAAATATTTGTTAATCTGAAAATTTCTCTGTTAAAGTAGAACTGGAAGAAATAAAAAGCAAAGAAAGAATACATGTAAATTAAATTGTTGCATCTTGATATGAGAAACTTTATTCTAATGCTTAAATAGTCACCTAGTGGAATAGTAAAGTAAAAATGCACTCTTTTAGAAGTACAGTATAAATGTTAAAAATTTCCTGTTAGAATAAATTTTAAGCAGCTGTTTATTTAAAGGCTATGGATGACAAAGTGGGATTCTGTACTAAATCACTTTGACTTTTGACTTTGAAATGATACTGATAATCCTGTACAGAATCACTTAAACTGAAGTAATCCAGTTTACAGAGTGCACCAATTCAGAATACTTAACACATATTTATGAACTCCATGTAAGCAAAGCACAGGAAGAACAGAATTACAAAAAATAAGACCACTGAAAGCTGAAGCCTAATCTGACCCTGACTCATGCACAGCCATTCCAGTTCACACTAGAATTACCAGAGCCTACGAAAAACTTGTAGATCCGTCTCACCTTAAAACACTTTGCACCTCTCCGTCAGCGTCTTCTGTCTTCTAAATGTGTGGATAAGCAGCAAACAGCAAGCAGCCTACAATCACATCCCCACCCAACACAAGTGTCTCAGCTGAAGTCTGTTTACCTGCGTGTCAGTTGCTTAGAGTTGTATAGAGTGAGAAGTCAAACAAAATGACATCTTTTATAAATAGTAATTGTAGAAGTCCACAGAAAACTGAGTAATTAGAAAGTTATATTTATCACCTCTGCTGTACTTAAAGTCTATCACAGCAATAAAAAAACACACAGTGAAAACTTTTAAATAATTATATTAGACAGGAAATTACTGAAAAAATAGAAAAGCAGGAAAATCTTTAAGCAAGACTAGTAGACATATTGTGAGTGGAAGTTTCTTTTTATTTTCCTTGAAGATTCATTAGAAAGGGCATTTTTCCAAGTAAAATGTATAGTCTAAACCAGGGGTGGGCAAAGTCATTCCTAGAGGGCCGCAGTGGCTGCAGGTTTTTATTCCAACCAGGTTGCTTAATAAAAAGCACTTATTGCTTAAGTAACACTTCTGCTTCATTTTATTTGTCTCGCTCATTAAGATTTCAAACCCTTATTGCTTATTTTAGTCTTAAACAGCTGTATTCTTGGTTTTTAATTGCTCCTTATCAGCAATAAGATGCAAATGACAAAAGAGACCGGCATTTCTCCATTTAGCTTGTTTCCATTTGTATGCATTTATCGTGCACTATTTGGTTTAATTAAATACTTGGAAGGAAAGTGAAGAAAAAAAAGTAAAGCACTGAGAATTACTCATCAGCTTTAGACTTCAAATCTTTTGGATGATATCCTTAGAAAGGAAGAAATAAGTGTAGGATATGAGAATTACTTGACATGGCAGAGTTAAAGCACTAACAAGCTATGAAATTGAACGATTGACAAGGATTGTTTTTTAATTAAGCAACTGGGTTGGAACAAAAACCTGTAGCCACTGCGGCCCTCCAGGACTGACTTTGCTCACCCCTGGTCTAAACCTTTTACACAACTCATTCTCAACTCACCCTTTTGCTTCTTTGGGCCACAATTCCACTGTGCATGCAAAGACATTCAGATTTCCCTTGTCTTCTGTCTTGCCTAAAGTCTTCCCCAAAAATGTAAGCATGACATTAAAACTGTGACATTGTTTTTAAGGATGTTGTAAAAGAAAGTGTAAAGAATAGAGATTTCGAAAAGATCAAGATTTTTATACTAATATATTGTCAAACATAAGCGAGTAGGGAGCAGCTGAACAGCTCAACGGAGAGTGATACTTCCCAGGGAATAGGTTTGGAACAGAGTGCTAACTCCTCTCTCTATTATTTAGCAGAGAAACTGAAGAGCAAACAAACCCATAAGAAGTTACGCACTCGAGTTCCCTTCTGTGTTTACGAGCGCACCCTCGTCCCCTTCTGATGACCTCACTTCTGGCTCCACGCTTCTACATGACCCAGACATCTCCTGGATTTTCCCATCAACCCTTGTACCTAACGTCCTGTCCGTCCGTTATATAAATCCTCCTCTTGTACCAACATGTTGTCCTGGCTGTATTCATTTATGTATGCCAAAGTCTTTGTTAGATGGGTGGACCTCACAGTATACAGGGCAGGAAAACCCAAAACCCTTATGAGAGTGTTGTCTCTTCCTTATATCGTTCACAATATATATAGTATATACTATATACTGTAGCTGAGTGAAGGAAAGGAAGATTGCAAAGCTAAAATACAAAACAAACTCATCTCAGAATAACATGAAAGATGTCTGAAATGGACTGGGCATAATTACTGGACTCAAGCAATCCAGGGCTCAGGTGCTAAAAGGGGATGCGGACAAAGCTAACACTTCTTCTTCTTTTGGTTGCTCCTGTTAGGGGTTGCTACAGCGAATCATCTGTTTCCATATCTTCCTGTCCTCTGCATCTTGCTCTTTCACACCCACCACCTGCATGTCCTCTCTCACCACATCCATAAACGTCCTCTTAGCCCTTCCTCTTTTCCTCTTGCCTGACAGCTCCATCCATAACATTGTCTCCAAACCATCCAACCTGAGCTGACTCTCTAATGCATTCATTTCTAATCCTGTCAATTCTTGTCACACCCAATGCAAATCTTAACATCTTTAACTCTGATACCTCCAGCTCCATCACCTGTCTTTTTGTTAGAGCCACTGTCTCCAACCCATATAACATAGCTGGTCTCACTACCATCCTGTAGACCTTCCCTTTCACTCTTGCTGATATCTATCTGTCACAAATTACTCCTGACATTCTTCTCCACCCATTCCACCCTGCCTGCACTCTCTTTTTCACCTCTCTTCCACAATCCCCATTACTCTGTATTGTTGATCCTAAGTATTTAAACCCATCCACCTTCACCAACTCTACTCCCTGCATCCTCACCATTCCACTGACCTCCCTCTCATTTACACACATGTATTCTGTCTTGTTCCTACTGACCTTCATTCCTCTCCTCTCTAGAGCATATCTCCACCTTTCCAAGGTCTCCTTAACCTGTTCCCTCCTTTCGTTACAGATCACAGTGTCATGCACAAAAATCATAGTCCACGGGGACTCCTGTCTAATCTCCTCTGTCAACCTGTTCATCACCACTGCAAATAAGAAAGGGCTCAGAGCTGATCCCTGATGTAATCCCACCTCCACCTTGAACGCATCAGTCACTCCTACCGCAAACCTCACCATTGTCACACTTCCCTTGTGCATATCCTGTACAACTATTACATACTTCTCTGCCACTCCTGACTTCCTCATACAATACCACAACTCCTCTAGGCACACTGTCATATGCTTTCTCTAAATCCACAAAATTAAAATTCAACTACTTTTTGCCTTTTCTATACTTCTTAATCAACACCCTCAGAGCAAACATTGCATCTGTGGTGCTCTTTCCCAGCAGGAAACCATACCGCTGCTCACTAATCATCACCTTCCTTCTTAACCCAGCTTCCACTACTCTTTCACATAACCTCATACTGTGGCTGATCAATTTTATTCCTCTGTAGTTACTACAGCTCTGTACATCACCTTTATTCATCAAAATTGGTACCAGTGCACCAGAGGTCAAAGCTAACACTCTGAACCAATTTTTTAATAGATTTTCCCTCTCACTGTCACCTTCTTCCAATGACCAGTCTACACCAACAACTGCTGCAACATCAACTGGGATGGCCAGTGACAAGTCCACCTCTGACCATCAGTGTGGACTGTCTATAACTGAAGACCAAGTAAGGAGAAAACTGAGGAAGCTACACACACAAAAAGCTGCGGGACCAGATAGACTGAGGTCCTCAAGTTCTTAAGGCCTATGTGATATCCTCTGTCACCTGTTCAGTTTGTCCTTAAAGTTTCAGAAAGTGCCGCTGCTGTGGAAAACTTCCTGCATCAACCTGTTCCAATGTAGGCAGGCACCTCTTCACCTAATGACTACAGACCAGTGGAACCTATATCTCATATCATGAAGAACTTTGAGAGACTATATGAGTCCTCTTATGGTAGATCACCTGGATCCACTGCAGTTTCCCTATCAAACAAAGAGTGGAAGAAACAATTCTCTATCTGCTCCATCCATCCATCCATCCATCCATCCATTTTCCAAACCGCTAAATCCGAACACAGGGTCACGGGGGTCTGCTGGAGCCAATCCCAGCCAACACAGGGCACAAGGCAGGAACCAATCCTGGGCAGGGTGCCAACCCACCGCAGGACACACACAAACACACCCACACACCAAGCACACACTAGGGCCAATTTAGAATCGCCAATCCACCTAACCTGCATGTCTTTGGACTGTGGGAGGAAACCGGAGCGCCCGGAGGAAACCCACGCAGACACGGGGAGAACATGCAAACTCCACACAGGGAGGACCTGGGAAGCGAACCCAGGTCCCCAGATCTCCCAACTGCGAGGCAGCAGCGCTACCCACTGCGCCACCGTGCCGCCCTCTATCTGCTCCACAGGGCTTATTCTCGCCAGTACAAAGCTGGCAGCACTGCCAGGTTTATATTTTTTTTAATTTCTCCAGTGCCTTCAATACCATTCAGCCATCTCTGTTAAGGGGTAAACTCAAAGTTATGCAGGTGGATGAGCCTATGGAGTCCTGGATAATGGACTATCTGTCAGGCAGACTACAGTTTGTGAGACTCAAGGACTGTGTTTCTGATATGGATGTGAGCAACACTGGAGTACAACAAGGAATAGTTCCGTCACCTTTTCTCTTCACTCTGCACACATCAGACGATCAATACAACACCAGGTCATTTCACTTGCAGAAATTCTCAGATGATTCTGTGCTTATGGGGTTTATTGATAAAGGGGATGAGACAGAGTATAGGAGTCAGGTGGAAATGTTGTTTTCATATTTCAAAGATAATTGTCTGCATCTTAATTTCAGCAAAACCAAGGAACTGATTATTGACTTTTGCTGCACCAAAGAGACTCTATGTCCAGTCATTATTTGGGGGTGGATGTGAAGGTTGTCCACTGCTACTAGTACTTGTAAATGATTCATACACCATTTTATGTTTACAGTGTGAATGTCAGTAAAGCTTTGGCCACATGAATTGCAAAGACTGTGTTTCTAAATTGTGTTTTATATATTTCAGTTTGGATTTAGACCAGTTAGTTGATCATTCAGTTTTTATTTCATGTAATGATATTCCTCACAAAATCTTTAAGAAAATTTTAGTGTAAGCGCAAGAGTAAAAATACATGAATTCTCATTTACTGTGTGAAACACTTGTTTTATGTCTAATATGAATATAATACTACAGTATGTGAGCACCTCTTTTGAAGTCTTGGATTTGAATGCACAGAATTATTAGCTAGAAATCACTAATGCATCTTGATTTCAGTTACATTTTTCCAAGAAGGTGAATGAATAATGAAAGCTCTATTACAATGGACTGGGTTAAAACAAATAATGTAAAACAAACTAAAAATAATCAATTGTAACATTTTTGTATGTTACGAGATAAAATATGTTTCCTTAAAATATGAATTATCAAGAGTATGGACCCTTGTGACCAACACATCATGCCAATTTCTACTGACTTAATTACAGTCTTTGAAACTTAATTTGAACAACTTTAGACCTTTTTGTAACATGCCTTTCTTAAGTAAAATTCTAGAAAAATCTGTTTTTCAGGAGACTTCAGCTGCCTTGGTGGGGGATGAGTGAGCAGGCTGCCTGCTGCTTGTGCTGATTGACACATTTGAAAAACAAAGACACTGATGAGGAGTGTGACGATGCGAGTCTGGTCCTTGCTCGCTCTTCCATTTTGGGAGCCAAGCAAGGGGATGGTGAGAGGTGCTCAAGTGCTTTTATTAAAACAAATCAAAAACAACTGTTCCAAAAAGTGCAGTGCTCAGAATGTTCAATTAATAAATAATCCATAAAAACAAAGGTGAAGAGGAGGTTAACATTCAAATAAATAAATCCATTAAAATCAGAGGTTAAAATACAGGCAGGAAACTTCTTTAATAACACTAGCCTTGATGCCACTTTAAAATCGACTCCGCCTTTTCTAATCCCTTCACGGATCTTGCAGACCAAGGAAAAGTCTACCAGCAGACGCTGACAACCTTTTGCCCTGGCTTGTGTCCCCGTCACCACTTCTTTGGCATTCGAAACCCTGCAAGTCCGTCGCCTTCTTCCAGCACGAGCAACCTGTCCTCCCACTGCTGCAAGTTCATCGGCTGCTCCTGGCTCATTCCTGAGCTCAATGGTCACTCATGCTCCTGCTCCTTAGTCGCTCAGCAGGAGGCAATGTTCAGCCCCCATCTAAGCGCTGGCCAGACATGCTCCTCCCTGGGGCTCCATACCCGCCTATCTGCTTCCTTTCCTCGCACTGGCTCTCTCTCTCACTCTCCTGTCTATCTTCTTCTGACTTTAACCTCTGCTCTCTTTTCTTGTGTCTTTTCCTTTCTTTTCCCCTTCTCTTGTGCCGATCTGCTCTTATAAGGGTGTAATTGCATCTCGCCCCAATTACTTCAACAACTCCCCACAGCTGCATGAGTGCGTCCATGTAGAATGAGTCGACCAACTGATTATTTATTAAAACTCTTTTTGAGCCGCGGACCCGGTATAAGACACAGAGGTGCGAGGGAATTTAAGGTGGCCCGGCATTTTGAATATTAGGATTAAAGGATTCTAGTGTTAACAGGTAGAAAATCCTTGTTAGTTGTGGTGGTTGTAGTTCGGGAGTTAATGGTATTATATACAGTGTATCACAAGGATCTATATTGGGCCCACTGCTTTTTTTAATAAACATGCTTCTGTTAGGCCAGACTAAATTGAAACACAAGGTCCACAACCACAGCTATGCAGATGACACACAGCTTTACTTTTCTGTATTACCTGATGACCCTAATGCTCTGTCCTCTCTGATTCAATGCCATACTTGTAATACTAAAGCAGTAGTAACATTCTTAAACTAAATAGGGGAAAAAGAGAAATCTTAGTGGTCAGCAAAAATGAAATAATTAGGGTATTAGAAATAAACTTGATCCCTTAGCTTTAAAATTAAGGCGGAGATAAAGAATTTTGGTGTAATCATGGACTCTGACCTAAACTTTAAATTTCACCTTAACCATATTAATAGGACTGCATTTTTTCACCTAAAAAACATTGTAAAAGTTAGACCTCTTATAACACTGCAAGATGCTGAGAAATTATTTCATGCTTTTGTGTTCAGTCGAATAGATTACTGTAATGCACTCCTATCAGGACTACCTAAGAAAGACATCTATCAGTTGCTGTTAGTTCAGAATGCAGCAGCAAGAATCTTAACCAGAAAACAAAAATCTGAGCACGTCGCTCCAATTTTAGTCTTGTTACACTGGTTACCCCGTGTCATTCAGAATTGACTTTAAAATACTACTAGTGTCTGCGGTGGGCTGGTGCCCTGCCCGGGATTTGTTTCCTGCATTGTGCCCTGTAATGGCTGGGATTGGCTTCAGCAGACCCCTGTGACCCTATAGTTAGGATATAGCAGGTTGGATAATGGATGGATGAATACTACTAGTGTTAAAGTCTTAAATAATCTTGCTCCTTCCTATAATTTGGAGTGCCTGTCCCCCTGCATTCCACATCATACCCTTAGATTTTCTTTTAATTTTCTGCTGTTATTTCAAGAGCCAAGCATAAAAGAAGTGGTGAGACAGCCCAACTCATTAAAAGCTACTTTTTAAATGTGGCTTTCTTGTAGCTACATTTTAGTTATTCCTCATAGAATATCCTGTACATGCATAGAATTAGTACATTCTTCAGGAATTTGCAATCTTTAATAAACTCTATTTTTTTCTGGTTTCTTTCCAGTTTCTCTCACCTGATTCTGCAGCCACTCAAATGAAGACGGGTGCCCCAGATGTCCACGGCACATGCTGCAGCAAATCATCTGGGACCAAGTCTGGAAAAAATGAGGAATGACTTAGGAACATTTATGTTAGGTAGAATGCCCAGTGGGGGCTGGGCGGTCTTTTGGCCCACCTTGAACCCCTGCAGATTTTGCTTTTTTTTCTGTCCTTCCATCCATCTGAGATTATCATCGCACTCATCTTTAGAGACCCAGACTACGACATTATATACTAGACTCTATTTTTCTACCAATTATTTATCTATGTTATGTAAGCTTGTATTAATTTATTTTTTATTAGTTATTCATTATTATTTTGCCTCATTTTTCTTTTCTTGTAGTTATTTCTTTGACCTCTTATACAGCACTTTGAGCTACATTCTGCGTATGAACATGTGCTAAAGAAATAAACGTTGTTGTTGTTGTTATTGAATTTTTCTTCCAAGTGGAAACTGATTAATCCCTGAGATTCTCTTCAAGACTAGAACTGGCACACTTCTTTCATGGTATGAATATTAACTTAGCATAGCCCTGCCATAGATTTCTTCTAGATACAATTTAATAGTTTATAAAGCACACATTTCAATTCAGCATTTTTTGTGGTACTGTATTGGATATGATTTGTCTTTAGCTAACTTACTGAACTTTTGCAGAGGTTTTTTGCTTTAGTAATTATTAGAGGCAATTAATTAAGGTCAGTCATGAACAGCTGTTTCTTTTTAATTGAATACAATTCTAAAAATAATTGATTGGAGATCTACAGAGGTTTTTACATATTTAGAAATCACTCCGATCATACACAAGGGCAACATGTCTAACTGTTCTACTGTTTTTACACTGGAAAATGTAATATTAAAACTGATTTGTTTCTGCTTACTGTTCTATTACAGCATATTGCCTTAAAATATATTCAATATAAAATTGTGGTTCCCACCCATCATGAACATGAAGTGCACTCAAATTGTTTAGAATTAATGAATAAATATTTGAAACATTGAATGAGAGATTAAAAAAAATAATACATCATGCTAATATTTTAACAAGTGCATGAACTTTTCACTGGAAATTTCTTTCTAAATAGTTGGCAAATCGTAGTTGGAAGTAGCAGCTTTTGTGCATTTGCTTTTTTATTAATAAGTATGTTTGCTGCCAAGCGGAAATTTGGAGCACTGCTTTTGGTTACCTCAGGGGTATGGAGCTGTCAATTTATTTGAATGAATGAAAATGCAGACTTGTTGTCCAGAGCCTATTAAACAGTAGGATTTTTTGTGTGTTTGCTCTTTGGGACTATCTCTTTGCAATGTTTAGCAGGAAAATGACTAAAATAAATACGTATATTAAGCTGAATTCTTTCTTAATATATTTCATCTGGTTTCTCACATAAACTAATGAATTTTATAATACAGCTGAAAATCATAACAGTTTTTGTCTGGTTATCCTGTAACATGGCATATATAAATAGTTTCCATGTAACATAACCATTTTTCATTTGTAGGTTACCCCAGTGTACTCTTGATATGCCATTTATGTCCAGCTAACATCAAGAAGTCACTGATCTGTTACATAAACACTCTGGACCCATGACGTCAGCCCTTCCCTAGCTTTGACAATCAGTCCCCAACAACACTATGCATTTCATTAGTCTCTGACAGTTCTAGTAGCTGTAGCTGGATCTTGAGCATTCTACAGAATATGCTTAAAATTAAAATTGTACATTCCACAGGAACTATTGCAAGCGCCTGATGCTGTCTCTTAAGCCTTGGTAGCTTTCTAAGAAGACTTTACATTTACATGTTAATTATCAAACACGTGCGCTTAAGGGACATCTTCAGGGCTCCTGTTAGATACCACCCTGAGTAGAAAGGGGGCACTGTTGCTAATACAATCTCCTTTTGCACATGCAGTGTAGAGGATATGCCAGCTGGAAGACATGTGACTTCACTTCCTTTCGGAACCTGTACATAATCATGAGAAATGGTTTCAATGACTTTTTCCGTTGTATTTTCATGTGGTCTTAGCCATCAGGGTAGTTTGTCCCACAGATCAAAGGCTTGTACTCATGCTGACATCTCCTTGTCAAAATGTCAGTCTCTGTATTGCTGAGTCTGTCAGTTGGCTGTAAGTTCATACTGCACAAGGATTTCTTTTTTCAAGATGTTATAATTCTCGGTGGTGTGTTACTCTAAGTCATAATGGGTGTGCTGCACCTCAACCATTAAAAAAGGGAGTGATTTATATGCACTTGTCTTGTGGCCAGTTATGCTTTGTGGCAGTCTATTCAGAAATAAACAGATATACCACAATGTCATCCAGTGGTTGTAATGGCATGAGTACCTACAATGGTCCCAGGGCTCCTTCCAAATGCAGGCTTCTGTAATGTTTGTCTGTTAAGCAGCTACCTGTACTAATAATTGACATAGAAGTTCTTCCATATTTCTGAGGATTTCATTTAGGTCCTCTGGGTCTGTGATTTTCCCATTTTCTGCCGAGCATGCCACTGTAAAAAAAGTGTAGAGTGAGTTAGCCAAAGAGTTTGGTTACTGGCCTGCTGGTAAGAGTTGATGTTAAAGAAAATAGCACATGTGCGTGCAAATCATTGGTTTCTGCAATAATTAAAAAAAGAAAAAAACACTTTGGAGTGGGAACTTCTTGAATACCTTCTTCCGGTGGCTACTGTGATTTTATAGAAGACCACCTGAAGGTTTAGAGCTTCTGGGTCAGAGAGGAAGTGAAGTCACATGTCACTTGGCTCTCATCCCTCTGAACTGTGGATGTAAAAAGAAAATTGTGTTAGCAACAGTGGCCCCTTACTAGTCGGTTGTAATTGCTTATTGCTGAAGATGTTGGTTTGACAACATTTATTAACTTAGCAGATGCTTTCATCCAAAGTGACTCACAAAAAAGGTTAACATAATTGGATAAACATCAGTCTGGGGACTGTTTTGAAAGAAGTGTTACAAAATTGATCATCACAAGTAGTAAAAGAACAGGTAAGGAGGTGAAGTGTATCACATAAAGTATAGTGAAATGAAAATATACAGTGAAATAGCAAATGCTCTAAGCTTGCATTTTTGTAAAGTTTTCACGTGTGAGGAAGTGGATAACCTCCCAGAAGTAACAGAAACTACTGAGGGGGTACTGAATAGCTTGGAAATTGTAGACAGAGAACCCTAATTAGATTAAATAAGCTGAAACCTAACAAATCACCAGCACAAGATAACATTTATTCTCGAGTGCTTAAGGAGGTTAATGAGTGCACATATAAACACTTAATGCATATCTTTAAAAAGTCCTAAGGGTGATCCCAGGCCTAAAGGACTAGGACTTTCCTGGGTGCAATTTTTATACCAAAGCGTTACTACAGTCACCCGTAACTCTTTATTGGTCCTAAATGATCCCATCTCAGCTTTTTTAGAATATGTTGCATGTCCTCAATTGCAAGAATGTATGTATAGTTATGTAAAAATAATTATTTTGACCAGACTAAACATTAAATATTTTGACTTTGTACTATTTGGGATGGGATACAAATCCAAGTGAATATTGACCTCACTGCTTTCTGTTTTTATTTACATTTTCTACAATATCCCATCTTCTTCTGAGTTGTTGTAGCGATTATTATGCTATCATATAAAAAGGGATCCAAGTAACTATAGGCAAGTAAGCTTAATGTGCATCACAGGTAAACTAATGGAAGGAAATATTAAAAAACAGTTGAGCTTATAGCAAGAACAGGAATTTTAGGGAACAGTCAGCATGGGTTCAGACATGGGAGGTCGTGTTTTACTAACATGCTGGAATTCTATTAGGAAGCAACAAAAGGATACACTGAGAGTGCTGCATATGATATTATTTATGTTGATTTTCAGAAACATTTGATAAGGTCTTGCATGACAGGGTAATCATCAAACTAAAAGAAAAGGGGTTTTGGGGTGTTGTGTGTAGATGAGTGCAGAATGGGTTAAAGTAGAGAGTTATGGCATGAGGAACCCTAGTAGAATTGAGTGATGTTAAGAGTGGTGTTCCACAGAAGCCAGTGTTAGGGCAGCTGCTATTTTTAATATGCTATTTTTATAATGATCTGGGTAGGAAGATCAACAACAACCTGGTTACGTTTCCATATGTTATACTAGGCTAGGTGGATTGTCAAACAATCTAGAATCAGTTGAATCATAACAGAGGGACTTGGACAGCATACAGCCTTTGGCAGAATTGTGACAGATGACATTTAATGTAAGTAAATGTAAAATACTTTCACATAGGAAGTAAACGTGTTAGGCTTGAATGCAGAATGGGAGGTCTGAAAATTAAAAGTACTGCTTTGAGAAGGATTTGATGCCACATAGAGGTTGTATCACCAGACACCATCTACTCACAGATCTAAGTAGATGAGAAGGAGCTTAAGACCTCATGAGTACCTCCACACACACAGGTGCTGACCCATTAACTACTCTGTAGGCAAGCATTAAGGATTTGCGCTTTAAACATGCTATTACACTGATCCAGTTTAGTGTCCTGAAAAGAGAGATAAAAGTCTGTCCCCCCGGACTGAATACAAGATGTACCACTGCATTTTGAATCATCTGCTGCAACTTCATAGCACATGCAGGCAGTCCTGTTAGTAGGGAGTGACAGTAGTCAAGATGTGACAAAACCAGTGTCTGGACCAGAATTTGGGCTCTATCAGATATGGTCTGATCTTGTGGATGTTATATAAAATGAATCAGTGTGAACAAGAGACAGTTGCAGTGTTGTCAGTCAAGAATAACTGGTCATTGATCACCACTCCAAGGCTGTGTACTGACGTAATGAGTCCTAGTTGTAATAAGCCATGCTGAACAGAGATGAGGCCTTGGATAGATGAGCAGACTGGGACAGCAAGGATGGTCGGTCTTTGCCAGGTTGAAGTGGGAATAGTGTTCTTCCATCCAGGTTGAGATATCAGCAAGACATGCCAAGATTTTAACTGAGGCTGTGTGGTCCTCTGGAGGGAAAGACAAATACAGTTGCATGTCATTGACATAGCAATGAGACTGGATGACAGGGCCTATTGAAGTAGTGTACAGATAGAAAAGGAGAGGATAAATTGAATAAAACTAACAAAATGTAATAAACAATTAATGCAAAACTATAATAAACTAATTCAGAAAAATAAAACAAGAACATTACATTTTAATACAAAAGGAAACAAACAAAAACAAAGAAAGCAATACAATTAAATCTCAATGTCATACCCAAGTGAAACTATGACAGAAACAATATTTAATCCATGCCTGAAGCTCATGAAATCCTGGAAACTTTCACTGGTGGAAAGAATTTTTTTCCATTGGATCTACACTAGGAGAATTGGTAGTGAAGAAGGCCCTGGGTGCCTTGTTCCAGTTCCAGGTAATGCCCTTTGCCTTAAAAATTATTTAGGGCTACCTTCAAACAGTAGTGGAACTTCTTAAATTGTTACTCATGAAGACCTGCTTTGTGCACACTAATATTGTTGTCTTTCCTCCTAACTAGCAACAATATCTGAGGAACTCTGAGTCTTCCAGAAACTTTATCAAGACAGATTGACTGTAAAGCTAAGCCGACCTTTCTGGGACATGATATGGTGGTGGATTTGCATATTTTGGAAATATCCTCCTTGTAAAATGTCAGGTGTCTGCAATGGCTGGTGCGATGTTAGCACAAGTTCATCCTTAGTTCAGAAGATATTGCTGTGCCATTATGATGCCCAGTCAGGAATGGTATTCCTTGGCAGTGGATGCCAGTGTGTGCCAAGATGCAGTGAAAAATAGTCCAGAAACCGTTCATGTTTGTCTATCCTGACCCGTGGTTTCCACACAACATGCAAACAGATGGCAGTAATGTTGGCTCAGGGTAGTACCCATGCAGTCAGATGCCAGAAGAGAATACATTATTGGTTGTGCTTTGAGACAACTACAGTATATGGAGCAAACATCAACTACTCCACTAATGAAAGGAGTGTCTGGCAGTAGTATGGGCTGTGGAAATCTGGTTAATAACAAATATAACTCATCTGTTAAAAGAAAATTAAAGGATTTTATGCCTGTTTATAATTAGGAAATACTTTTCTTTAGGTTTTATGAACTGAGTGCATGTTTTTATTATATCATACTTCCGTAAAAACAGATACAAAGGTCATTAAGGTTGAACATTTTTCACTTTAGGGCTTAAATGTATATATATTTTATTTATATTTCTGAGACATACCATTTTCTTTTAAAATACTTACAGATGTACATTTGAGAAATGGCATTTGGTCTTACTCACCTTTAAATAATATAAAACACAGCACCAGGGGTTGGACTGTAATCTAATAGTCTTAAAAGACTAAGTTATGCGGGATGTTTTGCATTACTGTAAGGAATCTGTCATAGCTTCAGGTTATCAGTCTGTCTGACTCTGAAATGATGGATTGTTACTTCTTTCAAACACCTTTTCTGTTTATGTAACTCAAAATAACACGTGCATATATTTAATATATTAATACTAAATAACACTGCAGTGTATGTTCTGAAAATGTAAAAGATGGCATATTTTAACACATGACATTTAGTATTTGACCAAAACACTGTAATTGTATTAAAATATAATTTAGAAAGGAATTCTGTCTTTATTTCTGCTTTGAGCCTACTTTTTCCAAAATAGACTTCTCCATGGCCTACTATTGGAATAAGCATGTTCTGAGACTGGATATGATAGACATTTTTCTTTGGGATGGACAGTGATATTGTAAATATTATTGTTGGCTCTCAACTCCAGGGACTTGGGATTGGTTTATTTCTTGCCCTAAAACTGTCTATGTGGAGTTTTCAGGTTCTCACAGTGTTGCCACCGATTATCCCAGCATACTTTATTTCTGGTATAGTTTTGTAGAAAGATATGCACATTAAGAGATAGGTGACTGTGATAACCCAGGTTCTCAGCCTCTAGGTTTTAGCAGAAGAAGGGCATCTAATAACATGATTAAGTACCAATGAAAACAGTGATGAGCTCAAACTACCAAAAAAAAAGATTTTTATTTTGCAGTGAAATTTTAAAGTTCTTTAAAACAGTCTAAAGTGAACTTTTAAAATATTATTAATAAATAGTGCTTACAAACAGGTGATCAAAAATGTTCTTAAAAGCACAATAAATAAATAGAAATAGTCTACTGTTAATCCGCCAATTTTGTAAATCCCCAAGTTCCTGTCCTATGCAAAATGAGTTGATTCAAGACCAGTTTGAATGCTTTTCTCAGTATTGATATTAGAGGCAGCTTTTAATGTAATTTCACTTTCTCTTTCCTCCCATGTCTTTTCAGAGAGATCACAGCAGTTCTTTCAATTACTTTCAACAACAGCCAAATCCATAAACTTGTTATTTTTTTTTATTTTATTCATTTTATTAAATTCAAATAACATTCCATACAAATAACTCAAGTTTTACAAACAAAGGTTAGAAACATATCAACCCCCACCCCTTAGAAAGAGAGCTAAACCAGCAGAGTAAAACTTAAAGCTAGTAAAAATAACTAAATGAATAAATTAATAAATGAATAAAAATAAATGGGGGCGGTACAGTGGCACAGTGTTAGTGCTGCTGCCTCGCAGTTAGGAGACCCGGGTTCGTTTCCCAGGTCCTCCCTGCATGGAGTTTGAAATGTTCTTCCCGTGTCTGCGTGGGTTTCCTCTCACAATCCAAAGACATGCAGGTTAGGTGCATTGGCAATGCTAAATTGGCCCTAGTGTGTGTTTGTGTGTGTCCTGCGGTGGGTTGGCGCCCTGCCCGGGGTTTGTTTCCTGCCTTGTGCCCTGTTTTGGCTGGAATTGGCTCCAGCAGACCCCGCAACCCTGTAATTAGGATATAGCGGGTTGGATAATGGATGGATGGATAAAGATAAATGGAGTAAAAGAGGGGAGAGAACCTGCTTCCTCAATTTAAATGCTTATTCTAAAATGTTATTGATTAGATCCTGCCAGGTTTTGAAAAAGTTTTGAACAGGTCCACTAAGTGAGAATTTGATTTTTTCCAGTTTCAAATAGTATATACCATCAGTTACCACTGACATAGAATAGGAGTGTTAGGATTCTTCCAGTTGAGCAAGATAAGTCTACATGCCAATAGCGTAGTAACGGCAATTACAGTTTGTTTGTCTTTCTCCACTTTAAGCCCATCTGGGAGGACACCAAACACAGCTGTTAATGGGTTAGGAGGGATTGTGACACCAAGGCTGTCTGAAAGGCATTTAAAGATTTTGGTCCAGAATGATGTTAATTTGGTGCAGGCCCAAAACTTGTGACCCAGTGAGGCTGGAACTTGATTGCAGCGTTCGCAGGTTGGATCTTTCCCTGGAAGCATTTTGGACAAATTTTAAACGACAGAGATGCGCTCAATATATAATTCTGAGTTGAAAAATTCTATGCTTTGCGCACATGGAGCTTGAGTGAATTCTGTGCATTGCTACTTTCTACTCCTTTTGTTGAGTGAGAGATCTTTTTCCCACTGTACTCTTGGATCTTTGAAAGGGAGGGACTGTAAAATGTTTTTATATATTACAGAAATGATTCCTCAAGACTGATCAATATTTTTTTGGGAGGTGAGGGAAACTGGACATTTGGAGTGTAATTGTTCGTAGGATGCAAAGATGTTGTTTATGTACAGATCTCTAAGTGATTTAATCCCAAATGTTTTCCAGACATTAAAAACTGCGTACGTTTGACGTTGTTCTTGTGCAGAGGTGGCACAGATAAAAAGCTTCTCTATCTTGAAGTACTTCCTACATTGGTTCCATATTCTGAGTGAGTGAAGCACAATTGGGTTGTTAGTATATTGGTGATAACTTGTATTTATTGGGGTGCATAGTAAGGAATATAAAGAAGTACTGCAGGATTTTATTTCTATTGTGGACCAAGCCTGTGTATGTTCATCTATTTGTGTTCATGTCCATATTTTTATAGTTTATAAAATTGAAAGTTAGGTGCCTTCTGCCTTAGGTCTTTGTAGGGTTGCCCTTTGGATACGTGGATGTTTTGAATTCCAAATAAAAGAGGTTATGGTTGAATCTAATAAACGTATTCTAAGCTCATAACTTCGGAGCTTACCTGGGGTGCTCACTGCTTAGCCATCTGACACTTAAGAACCATTGCAATTTAGCACTTTGAGATTCTGTATGGTACACAGACTCCACCACTGCTGGTGACCAGCCAACTAACTGACCAAATGAACAATTTCCACATAACTACATCCTCTTAATACACACCAATGGCTCATATTTCAACTATGATTTGCCACATGACTGGTTTATGAAGACAGCTACTACACATGCACACGGTGCTCTATAACTTTAAGGACAACTTTGTGCATGCTTCAAAGATGGCAAAGATGCACCTCGTGTCTACACATGGCAGTTTGAGGTTTCACCATTGGCAGTGATAAACAATTGCTTTACTTTTCTTGAATTTTCTGTTTATTGCATTGTTAATCATTGTACTCTGCTGGCACCTGTCACCTGTCAGTTTACACACACATCTGACATACTTGACATTATTTCAGCCAGCTGACATACACAGCAGGTGAAAGTGAACTTGACCTTGACTTTTTTAAAACAGCTTGACATTGTCCTTGTGATGCTCTTTACTTTCATGGTTTTGCTTCCATTATATACTTCAAATTCTTTTTAGTATTACGTTTATTTTAATACGTTTTTAAAATTTCACTTGATTTATATTTTATTTAAATTTATTACCTGTGTTCATTGCTCATGCAATCGAAAACACGGATCTCTGGTCCCCAGATAAAATGGGATTGAATGGGATGTAGTCCACCAATATAATAATAAACCTGATTACAAATTCAGAACACATAAGCACGATGTCTTGGGGGATTAACCAATAAATGCTCCCAGGGAGGCAAAAAGTAAGAAGGTGTTGATATTGCCCAGGTTACTGTAATGTCCTCCTGTTGCCACAGCTCTTCTTGCTAGACATGTGATGTAATAGCTTGGCCATTGTTTTTTGCCAGGTATATAGTGTGGTACTTGCTGCTGTGGCGCATACAGCTGTGTCTCCACTTGCCATGAAAAGGAGTCAATGTTTAATTTTGGGGTTGCCGTAGCACACACATCCAGTTAATGGGTTGTGTTGCATGTGTCACATCACAAACTGTTAACTGAGGCCAAGATCAAGCTTTAAGGGCCAGGGGTGTGCAAGTATGTCAGATCAGGTGGTGCATGAAACACAGCACCTCTGGTTACTTTGCTGAGGTCACTGTAATGTTCTTCTGTTGCTGTGACTGTTTTTGTGTCAGACGGTTGGCACCCTGCCCGGGATTGGTTCCCTGCCTTGTGCCCTGTGTTGGCTGGGATTGGCTCCAGCAGACTCCCGTGACCCTGTGTTTGGATTCAGCGGGTTGGAAAATGGATGGATGGATGTGGCATGATCGCTCAGCTGCTGTTTTCATGTCAGCTACAGTATGTAGCGTGGTGTGCGATTCTGTCCTTTTTCTGTCAGCAGCATGCATGCCAGTGCGTTTCCTGTCAACTGTAGCACAATGCCACATCTACACTTGCCAAGACAAGGAGTTGAAGCCCAGCGTTATGTTGCTGAGGCCAATTCATGGATTGTGTCGTGAGTCCCATGTCATAAGCTGCTGACTGAGACCAAGATCAAGCTTCAAGACTCAGGGGTGTACAAGTTTTTGCATGACAAACAGACAACCTTTAATATTTTAGATAGATAGATAGATAGATAGATAGATAGATAGATAGATAGATAGATAGATAGATAGATAGATAGATAGATAGATAGATAGATAGATAGATAGATAGATAGATAGATAGATAGATAGATAGATAGATAGATAGATAGATAGATAGATAGATAGATAGATAGTATGCTCCATTGCATTTGGTAACAGCAAAAGAGGTAATTGTTAAAAAGGCAGAAAATCTGTTATTATTAAATAATGCATGACACTTTTTGATGAAAACCTGTAATTAGAATAGTGCCCTTGTATCATCTCTATCTGGAAATATTATCAAAGATTTCAGATTATCTGAAAAATTAAGTTTATACAAAAATAAGACATACAAGGAAGTGATGATCACAACAAAGAACCGCTGGGCTTCCCCCCTTTCCTTCTGGACAACTGGCTTTTCGTAAACAGACATTAATTCCTTACTGTCAAGACAATTTGTGAACATATTCTAGACTTTCAGAAAAGATGTTCTAGTGATTTCTGGGTGATGATCTAGTAATTTCCTGTGTTAATATTCATATACACAATGCCAGAAAACTGACAGAAATCCTGATACTGTCACTACATCACGTATCAGGCACTGGCCTTCATGTACATGTAGCTCAATCATTACTCTGCTCTATTAATAGAAGGAGTTTTACTTAATAACAAAGTTATCTATTTGAAAACTGTCTGGTATTTGGATGGATATTTGGAGGGATGAAGTTATTCCATCTATAAGTTGCAATGAGGCAGTTGTGTAGCTGGAGAAAGTCCAATGGCTTTAGTGACAGTAAAAAAGCAATGGCATCCGTCTTTGGCTTTATATTCAATTTTTCATCTGCAGTAGTGTTTATGGCTCATATAGGTCTTGTTATTGTTGTTTTCTTATTGTTTAGAGAAAGATTTATGGATAAGTACAGGAATTGTCAAGTGTGACATGTTTTCTGTCTATGTAATTTTTAACTAAACTTTGCATAATGTACCCACATCCCAAGCAATAAAAAATAACAATTTTGCGGTTGGTAGTCCTAAAATCTTCTGCACACCTTTCAGAATCCCACACCTTTATTGAGGTTGAAAGTTTCGTCTATTAATGGTCTTAACATGGGAAATGTTAAGGTGCAGTGGCGCAGTGGTAGTGCTGCTGCTTTGCAGTAAGGAGACTGTGGAAGATTGTGGGTTTGCTTCCTGGTCCCTCCCTGTGTGGACAGCACTTTGAGTACTGAGAAAAGCGCTATATAAATGTAATGAATTTTTATTAAATCCCAGTATTTTCCTAGAATGGCCAATTGCTGAACATTCCAGTCATATGTTAAAGAAGACTTTCTTTCTCTATCGCTCTGTCTCTCTCTATCTGTCTCGACTCTTCTCAGCTTTTCTTTCTCTCACCGGCAAACCTTCATCTCAACTCTCTGCCTGATTCCAGACTTAATAATCCTCTAACACTTACATTCTTAAACCACACCAGTGACATTGCTCAGCCATGACTCCAAGATTGGCACCAGTCTAATGCTCTCTCTTTTAGCTCAAAAGATCTCTGAACCCCAGAACACTGAGTAGCCCTTAAAGCTTTGGTTCTCCACGACAGCTGCTTCCATTAAAAGTGTAATATAGCCCAATTCATTCCAAATGGGAGAAGTGTGTTGCCATCTGCAGACCTGGAGGAATACTGCTTGCTTTCTGATAGTCTTCCCTGACCTCACGTCTAAAGTGGCAATGCAGTCATAACGCTATCAAGAAGGTGGAAATGGACCTTCTGGCAGCTCTCCACCTCTCACTTTCATCATGGATAGAGGGTTGCCAGTACTCTTGAAAAGTATAACAAACTTCTTCCTAGGATGCACTGAGCACTCTCTGTGTAAGGTATTCACTCCGAATACCCTTAAGGATCTACATTCAGAGCATTCATCACTGCCTGAAACTCCTGTCTTCCTACAGGTGTTATCTGTTTGCCAGTGTGCACCTTTCTTCAGGTTCAAATTAGCCTAAACTGACTTAAAGACCTTCATAACCTTGGCACTATTTTGTTAGCTAGGCAACCAGATGAAGCACACCAAATCTTGTTAATGGAATAATATTGCTGTGTAATTGAAAAAAGGCCTCGGTTTGAGCACATATAAAATAATTCCTGAAATGTGATTCACAGCACAGCTGGCCACTAAGATTTTGAAAAATTTCTTTATGCATAGTTGACTCATATATTTCCTGTTGGGCTTGTGGCGTTGTCTGACTGAGCCTTCTGGATCTCATTCAAATACCTTTTAGCATCCTGGCTCCAATGCATTGCTGGATAGGTTCAGCCACTTTGATTTACTGTTGCACAGTATTTACCTTGGTGTGCACTCAAGAAAATGGGACGACAGTAGCTACTAGAAATGTGTGTGAAAATTAATAAGTAAATAATATTTCATTTGTACATTTTAGCTCTCTTCCAAACGATTATATGCAGCTATTTAACAATATTTAATATTCTTGTTTTGGCTTAGGGATGGTTATCACGAGGGGGCGCTTTTAAGCTGTCTTCAATATCAGAAGCAAAGGAGGTTAAAGATAGAAAAAAAGATGTCCTTATTGACAATAAAGCAAATAAGAGAGGGACGGAAGGAACAGACAAAGAGACAAAATTACAAAGGTCTAAAAACATCAAGCACGATGTCCCTGCTGGCCTTTCTTAAGAGTTCAGTGACTGTTTTGATCCATCATCTCGGAGTAAGAAACTGTCCTAACTGGCTCAAAAAGCTCAGAATAACGCAAATTTGGTCCTACTGTTAGGAACAGGAGTAAAAGTATTTTACTAAAAAAAGTTTTCCTAAATTAGGTACCTACCCCTAATGTATTCTTGCTTTAAGAGTGCTTGTGAGCTGTCCTAATTGGCAAGGAGCTGTCAGAAGATGGTGTTCAGGAAGAGATCAGCACACACATTCCCTGTTTTGGAAATGCTAGACAATAATGAACTCGTAAAAAGATATTGATTTGATAGAGATGGAATAATATTCATAGCAAATCATGTACAGTACATTATGTGATCACTCCATCTACACGGAGAAGCCATACACTGTTTGCCAAAATAAAGGCGTTGTTACTGGTACATGAAAAATGCAATTTTGAAATAACAATAATTTGGGTATTGTTATGGTGTATAAAATCTGTACATTTTGGTATAATTTTCCATTATATTTTGGTCAAGGTAAAACAACAGATGAACTACAATTAAGACAAAACAAAGCAGGTTTTTCTTACACCACACTTTCAAACAGCTGTTTCCAACATTGAAAGGAAGACATTCTGATGGCTCAATTACTTTATTACCTGAGAAAGGATGTTGTGCTGACACCCCAGGCTATTGATTACTTTATGGATGGACATTTGGGATAAGAATGTGGTTTACAGCCTTGGAGAAGGGAAACTGAGGCAATATCAAAGAACTTTATTATCTGGGAAAGAGTTTGAGCAAAATTCATCAATCACATTGACAGCCAGCCAATCAGGTACATGTGTTGTGAAACCAAGGCATGACATTTCATAATAAATATGCCTTGGTTTAGAGAAGAGGAGAAGAAGGAGAAGAAGCAAAGAGAAGGAGGAGAAGAAGAGGAACAGACGAAGACGTCACTGGTCATCAGAAAGGCATCATGAACATGGATTGCTAAATCAAATGCCTCCCTGGGACATTCATCCTTGTCATCTGAAACTTTTTTGTAAGCTTTTCCTATAGACTATATATATTCAGACTTTCCTATCAATATCTATTTTCTATTATTCTTTGTTCCAGTGGTATTATTATTATTCTTGTAATAAATACCATGCTGCTTTTAACTTTCTATGCTTTGTCTTAATGTCTAGGGTGATTGAATTAATAAGTTAGATTTCTTTGAGCACCTGGTGACAGCCAGATTTTTGCCATTATATTTGTGCTGCGAGGTTTATAAGGCTGAGAGTGAGGGCACCACTCAAAAGAAGGGACAGTACGATAAGAAGAAGGTATTCTTGGATTATAAATGGCCTATAGTCAAGAGTGCTGAGTCTTTGTATGTTTAAATGTATTCTTGTAGACCAAAAGTAATATTTAGGTCTGAGATATCACTAAAACATCGTATGTTGTTTGTGCTGATAATAAGCAAGTCCCTTGAAGTGCTGAGTGACAGGCTGATGTGTGGTTTAAAGTGCTAAGTGTTAATCAGCGTGTGTGTGTCATTCATGGGGCACTGTTGTGGTTAGGGTCTGTGTGTGTGTGTTTATCTATATGTGTGTGTGTGTGTTCATTTTAAAGTGCAACAGTAGACCAACCCGATAACGAACGTGACGAGAACATTTACCCTTGATAAAACAGGTAAAGGGTAAGTAGAGGGAAATACTACAATAATACAGGTATGTCACAACCAACCATTTCTCAAATTTTGCAACAAACGTTGAACACCCTTAGAACACATGCGGTAATACTCACATTTTCACATTTCCCCAGCACTCTGTATGAGGTAATGTTAAAGCAAGCTGCAGGCAAACAAAATGGCACACACATAAAGATCATTGCCCCAAGTGTGGATGAACATGCATATGTGAATCTCAAATTATATCACAGTATCAACAAACAGGTGGCCATGGATGCAACTGTATTGTATAGACGGCCTACTACCATGAAAATAAGTAGGGTAGGATTGCCATGAACCCCTAAAACATTTGTATTATAGTTTTCAAGCAGGTGGAAGGTTCAAGAATGCAGGTGAAGACACTGGATACATTGAGCTGTAACTAATTTCATTATAACTGTTACATTGCGAGATTTTTTCATGGCTATAACAACAGGGAGTTGAATCATCTGAAAGTATGTCAGCGAACCATTCATAGTTAAATAAACATGTCCGTTTATCGGGTTTTACTTCCAAAACGTCATTGTAAGCTCCACCTTGTGGCTCGGGCTTGTGATGCCATTCACTTTTAAATGTGATGTCTTACTCCTAGCTGGAAGTAGGTACAAGAAGCTTCATGAATACTTCTCATGTATTAGGAAAAATTCTTATTTTAGTCCAGATTTTAGTGCAATTCCTAGGAGTAGTCCTGTGGTGGTTGATAAATATGGGCACAGTTCACCTATACATAATATGCATAATGCATAATACATGACTACTTCTCTTTAAACACAGATAAAACAGAGATGTTAATTGTTGGAGGGAATGACGCTGATCACAACAATATTTTGTCATCATTTAACTCAGTTGGAATCCCCATTAATTTTACTGAATCAGCCCGCAATCTAGGTGTTATCTTTGACTCTAGCATGTCATTTAAAGCGCATATCACAAAGTTGTCCAAATCATGTTTCTTCCATCTTAAAAATGTTAGGAAATTAAGGCGCTTTCTTAATAAACAGGATTCTGAGATAGTAATTCATGCATTTATTTCTAGTAGGATTGACTACTGCAATGCGGTGTTCACTGGATGTTCAAACTATTCTCTATACAGCCTCCAGTTAATCCAAAATGCGGCTGCAAGAATTATTACAAGAACAAGAAAATACGAATATATAACTCCAGTTCTTAAATCCTTACACTGGCTCCCGGTTAAGTTTAGGGTAGATTTCAAAATCCTCCTTTTAACATATAAAGCATTAAATAGCCAAGGTCCGGCTTACTTGTCTAAACTTATCATGACTTAAAAACCAGAGCACACATTAAGATCTCAAGATGTCGGTCTGCTTATGGTTCCAAGGATTAATAAAATAACAATGGGAGGTCGAGCTTTTAGTTACAGGGCCCCTTAACTGTGGAATGGTCTGCCTGCTTCTATAAGAGATGCCCCTTCAGTCTCAGCTTTTAAATCCCGGCTGAAAACTCACCACTTCAGTTTAGCATATCCTGACTAGAGCTGCTGATTAACTGTACAGACTGCATTTCTGTTGTTAGTCATTAGCGCTAAAACATAAGTAACATGATAGTTATAATTGGATACTAACCCTCACCTATTCTGTTTCTCTTCTCGATACTCAAATGTGGCACTTGGTGCCACGGCCCACCTGTCAAGTTGTTTTGCCTGCATAAGGTAAAGGTAAGGTAAAGTCATCCCATGGTCGCAGGAATCGTGGGAAAGAGGGGTCCTTTCATCGGATTGGCTGGCCCAGCACTGTTTCAGCCATGGAATGGCCAAATGGGGGAGGCCGCATTGATGGATGAGGTCTCCAGGACTCTAAATATATCCAAATCTTATTATATGATATCATCTACTTTACTTGTATTGACCCCCTTCTTTTGACACCCACTGCACTCCCAACCTACCTGGAAAGGGGTTTCTCTTTGAACTGCCTTTCCCAAGGTTTCTTTCATTTTTCCCTACAAGGTTTTTTTGGGAGTTTTTCCTTGTCTTCTTAGAGAGTCAAGGCTGGGGGGCTGTCACGAGGCAGGGCCTGTTAAAGCCCATTGCGGCACTTCTGTGATTTTGGGCTATACAAAAATAAATTGTATTGTATTGTATTGTAATGTAGCTGTTTTAATTGCCATCTATACATCAAATCAAACCACTCTTTCTCTGATCTCCACAGTCTTTTTCTTTAATCATTTTGGCTTCATTTTCCTGACAATGCGATCTGACCTCAAGCATACAGATGTCTGGTGGCTAAGAAGGAAAGAAATGAGAAAGAGATGAAAAAACTTACATGAGAGAAGTAAAATCAATGTCTTGGACAGACAATGGTCTCAATACCAAGAGGAACAAGAGGAACTAAGCAGCAAAGCCAAGGAGCAAAGTCAAAAAACACAGCATAGGTCTTAACATTACATTACATTACTTAACATTACATCTTCAAATTTCATTTGAGATCCAAACCAGGATGCTAGAAGCTGTGCACCTTTCTCTTACAGATCATGTCACATGATTTTCTTGTCAAATGACTAGTAACGGGCATTTCAACAGTGAATAATATAGCCATGGTTATGTAAGGATTAGCACAAAATAGTGGTGGCCTTACTAAAGTAAAAAAAATAACAAAATGTGTTAAAAGAAGGCAAAAACTGAGGCGGAACTGTAAACCCTTTTCACAGGAGATGACTCTGTCAGGCAGCACCTTATTGACTATCAGAATGAATAGGAGAACTTTGGATACTTTGGAAATGAAAAGCTGCTATAAAATCATTATAATTTATAGTCATGTGATCTGACATGGTCTGGCAATGAGAACAGCAATTACAGTTGTCAAGTTTAACACCCCATCCGACAAGAAGTTATGTAATGTGACATCAGCTTTACCAACCAATAATGCAACATTCCAACTGGGTTGCTCTCTATTGGGAACATCTCTCTCAGCCTGCTATCGCCGTGAGAAAGTAACAATCTCCCTGCACAAGTTACCCTGCATTTAATTTCCTTCTTCAATCATTCAAGATACAGTATGCAAAAAATGTAACAATGTAACAACAAAATAATATTTATTATTAAAAGCAGCAGAAGTAAACATAACAGAAAATAAAGTCTGGATGTAGAGTCCTAAATTAAAATTTAATCCTGGTTTAAAGCGAGAAAGCTGGCATAAAGAAAACATCAGTGTCAAATGAGGCAATCATCCTAGGTGGCTTGTTTAAATTTAACAGTCAGGCTGATGCATGGACAGCATCTTTGACATCCATGTGAATGGTATCCCTGAGATGGAAATGGGGTCACTTTCTGTCTTTCTAACGTTTCACCTCTATTATCTCCCCCAACCCCTCTCTCTCTGTCTCAGATGGGCAATTCTTAACTGAATGTTGTGAAGTTACACACAGGTGATTGACCATTTATTCTGGTGATGGACAGTCCTATGCAAAAACTTGGATCCTGGAGGCTGTATCTGTGCAATTTCTTGCTCTCTCTAGTTCTCTTTTCTGTAAGCAGTCTGGTCATTCTAAACTAGGATAATTCACTTAGATAAAAATGAAAGATAGTATGCTTAGATTGTGGTAACATGTAACAGCTGCGTAAAATAGTCCAGAGTGCATTTACAGGTCATCACAGTCTGTCTGGTCAGAAACTTCAGCTTGCTTTTGAATAAAGTCCATGCAGTTCCAAAACAATTAGTTTTATACCCCTACTACAACTGGTATACACACTGAGCCAGTGTTGCTTTGCAAAGGACTGGGTTTCCATGGCTTGATCCTGCTTGGTGCCTAATGCTGCAAGGATGGGTTCTATCTCCCTACACATGTAAATCTTGGATTAATTGGGTGTAGAAAATGGATGGATAGATAATTAGACACTGTAACTCAATGAAGCTTCTTTTTTAAAAGCATTTAACATGAGGTATGTCAATGTTTAGTGTCAAATATTGGTTGTAATACTTTTTTCAGTTTAAACATTTTGAAGAATTAGGTGTTTTTGTGCTTCTGTTGTACAGAATTAGGATCTTGGTTAATTTTACATTTACATTTATGTTTGTGTGTTCTTCTTCAGCTCCTGTAGGTTTACTCCAGCAACCAGGGCTTTCTTCCTGCAGACAGGGTGTTAGGTGAAGAATTGGCAGGATTTGAGTGACAGCACATCAGGTTTGGCACATGACCTGTGTCCAGCACGCTGAGTCAAGTGTCACCTCCAGTCCACTTCATACTTTAAAAATATATGGTGACCTTTTGTCCATTTTTTCCACTTTGCAACATTATGATGACAGATAATAATGCCAGTAATTACATTTATTAAGCACTTTTCCTGCTACTTAAAGTGCTTTACATAGACAGAAGGGAACCACTTCATCCACCACCAATGTGTAGCACCCACCTGGATGATGTGACGGCAGCCATTTTTGCATCAGTATGCTCACCACACATTAGCTATTAGGTGGTGCAGTGGTGAGATTGTTAGCCAGTTAGAGACAGGGGATGATTAGGAGGCCAGAAAGGACCTTGGGATACACCCTACCACTGCCCTGAGACATTGTGATCCACACAGAGACCACAGAGTAAGCACCCCCTGCTGACCTCTCTAACACCTCTTCCAGCAGCAACCCATGCTTTCCTAGAAGGTCTCCCATCCAAGTACTGGCCGGACTCAGACAGGCTTAGCTTCAGGTGGATGACCTGTTCTGAAGCACAGGTGTTAGATAGATAGATAGATAGATAGATAGATAGATAGATAGATAGATAGATAGATAGATAGATAGATAGATAGATAGATAGATAGATAGATAGATAGATAGAATAAAATGTAAGAGTTTAAATTGAATGGCTTAAGCATAAGAGGCTTTGCTGTACAATCTGTACAAGCAGACTTTTTTTTACAGTCAAGCAACATAAGGAGAAAGGTGAGGAAAGTAAAAGTCCTTCTGCTTTTCCACTTTCCATTTTTATTTTCCACCTGACGTGATGTCCTCATCTCTGCATGTTTGCTTTATTGACTTGGAGGAGCCCGCTGTAGCCGGGGCCAATGTCAATAGAAAGGAAACTGATGATGGATTAGTGGGTTGATAGAGTAAATAGTCTATGCTTTGTGAAATCGTTTGTCATCAAATATGTATAGTATCATCCATTTAGATCAGTTATGTGATATTTTGCGCTCCAATATTTTCCAGCTTAAAAAATAGTGTATTTTCCATATGATTTTGCTCCCAGCTTTCGCAGTTCAGCACTGCTTCTCTTTTTATGAACTGTTTTCTTTTCATAAGTTTCTCTGTCATTCTTCAGATATTTCATTTGTAGTTCTGTCCCTTTAAGTTATAGCCATTCAATTTAAATTTAAGTTAAGTTTAAAAGGTTTAAGTTAAGTTCCACACAGTGTATATTACAATATGTAAAGAAGGAATGATTTGCCAGCACATAATAGCAGATTTGTAGACCTAGCCAGGTGTCGGGTTGATCTGCTTCTCACTGAATATGCCCCAGCAATGTCACACACTTTTGTTTCTTTTTCTGTCCACTCCTACTTGGTTCCCCTTGCAGCAGCTTTTATTACATTGTACAGTATGTCTCTTTTTCATAGTTTCTACATATAATTTCAGTTTTAATGTTCCAAGTTTTGTCTTTACATTTATCAAAAATTATGTGCATGTCGGCCATAGCTGATCTTTTTGGAAGCACAAAGGCATTTTTTTTTTCTCTGTGAATCCCATGATAATTGCATTGTTGTTTAATTCACACATCTGTTTTTCATTTTGTGGAGCTGAACAAAATGATATTTAAATTCTTCAGTCAAAATTAAAGATAATGGATTGAAAGTAATTTGCTTACAATATGCAGCTTGGCAGTTATTAAAAACCTGTAGCTTTGAAATATGGCTGCACATTTAACGGCATTGTTGACTTTATGATAGACTGGCACCCTGCCCAGACCTGGTTCTTGCTTTGCTCCCAATGATGCCAGAATAGAAACTGACTCTGTGAAACCCTGAACTGGGCAGGCTGATCAGAAAATGGATGCAGCAGGTGAAAGGACAGATGATGACTTTAAATGATAACTTCAAGTAATGCTGGCTATGGAGTTGCTGATCAGTTGCATTTGCAAAGAATCGCCTAAATAACTGGGTCATTGTGGTCCATAAGTCACTGGCTTTCTTGAATAGGCCTTTTAAGGTTCATGTTGCCATACCACTTGAGTATATTAATTGTTTTTGGGTGTGTTTATATAAAAAGTGAAAATCACCTACTGTCACTGTCATGTCTGTCTGTCTGCTTGAAATATGTTGCCTCCTAGTGACTGCATTTCATTGAAATTTTGTACATTTATTCTTCAATGCAATTTGTCACCAAAGTCTGATTTTCATTGAGATATCTCAAATAGAATGAACTGTACTGATTTTTGAAATCGAAAACTCACATCTGAAATCTTAATGCAAAGAAAACATTCTTTGCATTTTCTGGTGGCGATAAATCTACAGTTATAATCTACCTTGAAAGATGTTATTTCAACTGTTATATTTTCCTGTTTAACATGTGTAATATTTGTTCCAGACAGCAAAACAAATCCTAAATACAATTTGTTGAAACCTTAGCAAAGTTCTGCACATGGGGGCAACTTAGCCATTACAACAGCTGCTTGTGTGAATCTCTGCAACAAATAATACACTTCTTGTACTACAAGTCATCCCAGGTAAGGTAAATGATCTTCATTATTGTAACAACAAAAATGGAAACAGAAAAGCCACTTCACAAATAAGAAACAAATGGAAGTGGAAAAAGGCTCCGTATATGTGGATCTGTAATGTGTTATATATACAGTGAATAAATGTGCATTCAGTATTTACACTGAATCTAAGACAACCTCAGGACTGTGTTATCTGTGGATTATAATGATTCAACATTTCTCTGACACTGTAATATGGACTTGCACCAAAGTTCTCCCATGCAATAAATCAGGGTACTTTATATATTTAGTTGTTCTGAATCCATTTCTGAAATTGAAATTTCTCCACCACAAACCATTTCCACTAGATATCAGATTCAATGAAAAACACCACTTTGAAAAAAGTTGATTTTATTAAAAATTAGTTATGTCTGTTTTATGGTGTAAGTATCTTTCATGCCCAGAATATTATTTGAAGTATATTTTGAGCTGAAAAATGACCATCGTTCTTGTTCTTAAAGTTAGTTGAGGTGAAAACAACCCAAATTAAAATTCTTGTTACACATGCTACAACTCAAATCAGTATTTCCTTTTTCTCTCTACTTATTCCTTCAAAATTGCCAGGAATTAGCAATATCCAGGAAGTCATTGTTTAAATGATTTTTTACGGTAATATGCAAGGTCAAGTTGACACATCCATTGTCTTGGCAAGATAACAGATAAGCACACTTCAAATCCAAGCTGTGCAAAGTTGAAAAAAGAGCGTAGGAGGCATTTGAAAGCATGTGTCATAATTTTCTTGGGAATATAAAGGTGGAAATCTATGAGGAACTTCTTGTTTTTCCAGCCTAGCAGGTGGGTACAGCATGTATTTAAAAATCCATTTCCTAAACTCTCATCTGGATTTTTCTCCCTAGAAGATGGAAGTGGTGTCTGAGGAACATGGGGAGAGGTCCCAGTAAGACACCGCTCAGATGGAGAAGTGGAAGGTGGAATGATTCAATGTTGGTAGAAATCTGCTGGTCATTCCACCATGAAACACCTTCAGAGGATTATCTAAGAAGGGAAAAAAGTGACTATATTTCAAACAGTTATATGTGTAATTTATCATTCTTTCAAGTCTAAATATTTAATTTTAAAAATATGTTATATTTATTTCTATAGAAAATAGAGAAATTCTGTTGCCAGATTTGGATTTGTTTCCTTCAAATCTATAAAAACAATTAAAATGATTGACGGGAATTACATTTTTACTTATCTATCTATCTATCTATCTATCTATCTATCTATCTATCTATCTATCTATCTATCTATCTATCTATCTATCTATCTATCTGTCTATCTATCTATTTTTTTTATTTGCAGACCAGTGTTATTTAGTGGCAAAGCACTACAGTGACCAGCTTTCAATTATGGCCAACAATATTGCAGCCAAAAATGTAGCTTTAGGTATCAATATGAACTTTAACTTTCCTTCGTGCACATCTTTCAAAAAATTTTATTTGTAAAAAATATGACCTACAATTAGCAATAGAATCTTCACAACTGAAAACTAACAATAGTGTAAAAAATGTTTTCTTGAGTTGGAATCTGGTATCTGTGATGGGTACAGTACTTCAGTCACCACAAGACTGTTGGGCCTCTGTTTTTAACCACTTGATACTGTAAAATGCTATTAAAACATGTACACAGTCTGCTAAATAATGTAATTATTTTTTATTTTCACTGATGTTTTTTAATATTATTCATTGTTAATTAGTAAAGAATAATGTGACATCTGCCTTTGCTGAAGTAAATAAACAGAAATTATAAATGTTCTCTTTCAAAACAGTTAACTACGTTCCTGATGCTACCTGCAACCATCCATTGGGCCAATAATGGAGAGGTGATTTGTTTGGTAGAAACACCTATCCAGCATCTCAGATAATGTTCTAGTGGGGTAAGAGGCTTGCAAATTAATTTATAAAAGGTTTGTCTTATGGAATCCTTAGTACAGCTAGTCGTCTTTAAAATATACCTTTTAAAAACAGTTATCCATAAAGATGGATTCCAAGGTGGTTCAAGTTTCGACAGCTCTTTTCTTCAATGACATTAAGGCTAGAAGGTGTCCTGTCGAAAAAGAGCAACAGACTATGCATAGTCATAATACTGCAAGAGAAATTAAACATGGGCTTTGACTTTAAAGTTGCTGCTGTGGAGACGGCAAAGGAAGAATCATTTATTTACTTTTAAAGCTGATGCTGTGCAGAATATATGAAAGAGAAGGCAGCGTAGTAAGAATGAACAGGAGACATCAAAGGTTTGGGGCAGCCACCCGTATAATATGCCCTGGCTACAAATGGGTAAATTTGGTTGAGCTGTGTTCAGCTCAAAGTCCAAAACAGAATTGTCTCATAGGGGTAAAGATGGCAGCTTTAAAGGTTGAGATCGGAAGTGATGTCATCATGGGCGCCGGGACTGGAAGTGACGTCATCATGGCCACCAGGACTGTAAGCGATGTCATCATGGACGCCAGGACCAGAAGTGACGTCATCATGGCCACCAGGACTGTAAGCGATGTCATCATGGACGCCAGGACCAGAAGTGACGTCATCATGGGCGGCCGGACCTGGTGGGATTTCCCGTGAATGGTCTGTTGAGGACCGAGAGAGAAAGTCCCCCAGACCCCCTGGTCTGGCGCAGAATTATCACTATTTAGGCCCATTAGCTGTGTGTATGACAGCAGTGATAACAGAAGTAGAAGGACTTAAAATGATAAACTGTAATATCTGAGTATGGAGATCATCTGATGAATGACTTCAAGCATGCAAATGTAAATTAGCAAGGAGAGGATCACAACTGTACATATGTGGTCAGCTAAAAGTCCACAGGAACACTCATAAAATCATGAACAGGGCAGTGAGAACCCCAGTCTACTACTGGACCTAGAATTTGAAAACGATGGACAACATTTAACAAGTGGATCTGAATTCCTCAGGTTTAAAGGAGTAACAGAGACCAAGAAAACCAGAAGAAGCCTGTTTAGTCCAAAAAGTGAGGTGGAAAATGGGTACAGTACCTTGGTGTTGAGAAGAAGAGTGACCTGACAGCTGCAGCTGCAGCATTCGAATATACCAACAGATGTATCTATAGTTAATACAAGTAATGTATACTCAATTGACAATATATTTATTTTCGATTTATTTATTTTGTTTAAATCCAAGGTTTGAAATTTTGTATTTGTAAAACTTGTGGGCCACCAAGATAAGCCACTTAAAGCTAAACTTTACCTTTTGTTCGTACTTTGCAGTGCTTTGCTTTTACTTTCACATAACTGCCTTGACTGTCTTGTTTGGACAATACTTGTGCCAAGAGCAGTGCAGAGAAACTCTCATGGGATTTTGCAAACTGTTGTTTGCTTTATTTGCCATATGTTCTTACTTGCATTTCCGCTGAGTAAAGCAAGCAAATACATAATAGAATAAGTAACATTTATGCCTTCAGGGGTTTAACCTGCTGCTTCTTTTACCAGTGGCGTATTTACCCACATTCAGAGAAGTGCAACTTCAGTTGGCTGACATACTTTTTTGTTAGATCTGAATAAAAATCTGTAGTAGAACATCTGGATCAAATCTGAGGTAATGCTTTCTGAATCACTTATGAGTGTGACTGAGCAAGAATGATCACGCGCCTTAGCACTGTTACTTATAATTCAGAACAAGCTTTTTAATGAACAATCCTCGGTTGATGGTGCCTATACACAAAGCTGATACTAAATATCTTTTGAGAAGCAATTGGAGCAATGCACTGAATCACCCCATTCCAGTGAATGTGATGAAACCCAAGCCCTCTATCACATAAAAAAAGCACTTTGGAATAACTGGAAAATAAAAGTTAATGTTGGATCAAAGTAAAATAAATTGTAGACTGATGTGAGTAGCTGTTAGTACAGTAGGTAAAACAATGAAACCTTTCATTCTTTTGCTCCGCTCTGCTTCCATTAGTGGCTGCAGTGAAATGTGAAACCAAGAAAGTGCCATAGTGCCTTTGTGATTGCAATGACATGAAAATATTTATTCAGATGCGTAACACCTCAAGTAAATAATGATGGTTTTACAGTTCTAATGGAGGCAAGATGGCCTGTATTTTTATTGGCAGGCAGTTACAATAAAATATTATTAATAACTTCTGTTCTGGATATGCACTTGAAGTTTCCCAACTAATACCAGGTACAAATCCCAAATTAGTCTGTAATGTAGACTTTTGTTGTCTGTACATGTAAAAGTGGGAGGCATGATGACGCAGTGGATAGCATTGCTGTGTCAGAGTGTCTGGATCCTTGCACTAGTTCAGCTGGAGTGAGGTCCGTGAGTGGTTCATTTGTTTTCCCTGAACCAGTTTGGTTTTGTCCTTCCAAGTGAAGACTGACCATTTGATAGGCTGGTAACTCTTGGTTCAGTGAGAGAAAGTAGATGCAACACTGGCATCCCATCCAGGCTGGGCTCCTACCCCTCAACTCCTACCAAGAAAAAGTGTGTTTAGAAAACGAATAAAGGGATGGATGTGCGGTATAATAATATAGTCAGTTTTTCTATATGAAAAACATGATTTTTTTTCAAAGAAGCAACATCACTTTTATTGCTTTAACAATTCATCCCATCCATTGTTCATTTTTCTTAACTCACTTAGGCCAGGATTGCTCAGTACAGGGTCACCCAGTGCCCATTGTTTGACTGGATGCCAGTTTATGGGAGTGGATACTCACTCATGCCAATTTGTTGAACACAGGAGGGAAGTTCAGCAACATCGTGCAAACACAAGGAGAACATGCAAGCTGCATACGAACAGTGGCCAGGAGAGGACTTGAACCTCACTCCTAGAAAAGTGCTGAAAACCACACCACTGTGCTTTAAAATTGTAAATAAGAAACATGAATACTGAGGACATCCCAGCCAATGGACTCAAATATGGAATTATTTAACAGGCAGGTTAGCTCTCTGAAACATGTAATTACTTTCCTCAGAGTCAAGTAACCTTATACAAGCCTGTGTGGCGTTTACAAAGTCCCAGATCCCCTTTCAAGTATACAGCTATAGTACAATTCTTGAAATATATTTTTAACAAATACAGCACAGACAGGGTAAGTGACTTGCTCAGGGTCACACCATAAATCAAAGGCTGAAATGGCATCTTTGGGGTTTAAATTGCAGGGACATAACCAGTAGCCCACACACTTAGTCTTGTTGAATTATAAAGAACCTGAACTCTGAGCCCAGGAAAAAAAAAATTAAATTCCAATTGCAGTGCTGGGAAACACAAAGGAGAAATTTCCATTCATTACACAGCATTATGATACATTCATCTCAATGATTTAAAATCTGAAAAATGAGTGCATGGTTTTCTTTCTTACCTCACTCATTCTGTTTTCATTTTACACTTTGGCTTAAAATACACACGTTGGCACCAGCACAGGATGGTTTTTTTAAGGGCTGCTTTATGACACAAGATAGTTTTGGCACAAAGTGTTAATGTTTTATTACTATATGTGGTAAATGGTGATTTAACTCTGCCAAAGTCTATTTGCAACCCTATTTCATGTTTTTTTCCATGACCAGAACTAGTTCTTATTTACCGTACTGTGCAATTTATGCTGGATTTTCTCTACTTTCCTAGCCGTCTTCTGGGAGTCTCTCTGTCCATGATGCTTCATTAAGCGTAACAGTGAAAATCAATGCCAAAACCCCACATTTTCTGTTCTTTATTTGACTCTAACTACTGCATTAGGACCAACTCTGATGTGCAGTTAATCAGTTGTTTTACTCTAGCTACATAAACCTCATATATTTGTGTCTTCCTCTTCTTTATCTTTTAACTGCTACTCTATTCAACGAGTTGGGGTTTTCATGCACAAACTGAGTGTATGCTTAATTTCATGAGCAAATTTGACATGTCTTCTTTTGTACAGACATGCATCAATGTGAATATGTTTGGACCATAGGAACAAACGCCATGCCATGTCTAAGATTTTAACTACTAAGACCTAGTCCGCTCTAGCTTAGATACAGTTGAAAATATTATTTGAAAGGTTTTTCATTCACATCGTTTTCTGAATGTTTTTTTAATTGTAAATTTTTCCTGTTGGGTATACATTCCTATCAGCCATTTATTGGTGTTCTGTTAATGTTACTCTGAGTTTTGATTGTTAGATGGCATTGTTTACTATTGTTATACATGTTATGCCACCCTTCCCAAAGTTCACCCCATTTTGCACTATTATATTGTATTGAGGATTACTTCAGGTGTTCTGTTCTGTGTATTGCATTGTATTGACCCTCTTCTTTGACACCCAATGCACGCCCAACCTACCTGGAAAGGGGTCTCTCTTTGAACTACGTTTCCCAAGGTTTCTTCCATTTTTTTCCCAAAAAGGGTTTTTTTGGGAATTTTTCCTTGTCTTCTTGGAGAGTCAAGGCTGGGGGGCTGTCAAAAGGCAGGGCCTGTTAAAGCCCATTGCGACACTCCTGTGTGATTTTGGGCTATACAAAAATAAATTGTATTGTATTGTATTGTATTTTAAGCTGGTGGCACTCTGTACTTACTCTTCACGTGCTTTGATACAGTTAAAAAATTATTTGTAGTTACCAGCAAATAAAACAAGTTAGTGTGAGGACTGTTTTAATACATTTCTATTGACTTGAACTTTGGCTTTCCAATTTGTCTTTGACAATCGGACTTAGTGGCTTTTCTTGGCTGTCTCAATCCTCCTTGTGTTTTTTACTATGTTCCTGCTTGCCTTTTGCTACCTTCCATCATTTTTTTCTCTCCTATTTCTTCTGGGCAGTTTTACTTTCTAGCTAAGGTGTCACCCATTGCACGGCTGAACTCAGGTCCTAATTTGGGGTCCTGAGGTGGTTCATTGTGTGATCAGTGCAGCAATGCATTGTAACAGTGCATGTTCCTAACCTTTGAACCTACCTGTATAAGTGTTCATAACTGGTAGCACTTAATCTTCAGTCTTGAAAACTGATATTCATGATGACATTACAACCATAGCAGTGCACTTATAAAAACAATGATGAAGCAAAAATGGAGAATTATGGATGCATTCATAGCTACATAAGGTGCAAGTGGTTACACTATCAGCTGTTAACTGCTTTATGTTCTAAAAGATGATCACAACACATTCTTAAAAACAATTCTGTAATTTGAAACTGTCCTGCAGAAGGAGATCTACATTTGGCTTCAATATCTGCCCCATAACCAACTGGTCATTTCCAACTGTCTGTTAATCTAATAACACTCCACCAGCAGAAAGGAGTTGGAATGCGGATCTGAGGGACCTGACAGTGCCTCTCTGCAGCTCAATAGTTTGGGTTTATATATGTTCAGTAATGCACAGATCCTGAACATTTGAGAGTCCAAGATGGATCCAGATGCTACTGTCAAATTCCTAGTGATAAATACCTCACAAGCATGAGGAGCCATCTGTTGAAAGGGCTGTGTGGACTATGCAGTAATATGCTAAATGTTCTATGATGCACAGCTGACTGAAGGTCAAAATCACACCAAGCAGGAAAATTGTACAGAACAGTGTTCTGCTGTGTTCGAGGGGTTAGGAAAATTTAATGAGTCATGCACTCTCCAACTAGAGATATCTGATGCTGTATGGCAAGTACAATATTATCTATTGCATAATAAGACAAACAGGACTGGGTCAAATGGAGACCAGGGTGTGGATTGGTAAGGTGATAAGGCCAGAGTGTGTAAATGTGGTCACAGAGCAACTAAGGCATTATGGCTGAATATGGACCTAGTACACTTCAACACTTTGCTTCACTTGGAATACTGCATGCTGATAGTCATTGCGGATTAAGTCATTTTGTGTTGTATAAAAAATAAGCCAAATAAAGATTTTAATGTTCAAACTCACAAGAATGAACTAAGCAGTTTACAATTCAAAACTGGAATATCATGAAACTAACACTAGCCATGTTTCCATTAACCTCCTTAATGTGCATTTTGCGAAAAAAAATGAAACGGTAATGGAAACTCGTAAATTTAAAAAAAAACTGTCAAAAATTGCAAAAAAAGTTTACAGTATATGCTCACTTGAGGTGG
The DNA here is from genome assembly GCF_900747795.2 of Erpetoichthys calabaricus. Classification (NCBI taxonomy): domain Eukaryota; kingdom Metazoa; phylum Chordata; class Cladistia; order Polypteriformes; family Polypteridae; genus Erpetoichthys; species Erpetoichthys calabaricus. The sequence continues at coordinate 135,805,818 of NC_041395.2, read as the reverse complement.
TTTTTCAGGCAATTTGACAAAGTAACAATAAGTTTCACATTTAGGTCACGTGAGTCTCAGCAACAATCCTGTACTCCGCACAAGTAGCCAGTTTATAAAACGGGATTGCTTTGCGCTTCTTGGTCAGGACTGGCTCCCTTGTGTATGTTGTTGCAGGGGATACAAGAGGGTCTATTGCGCTGAATAATTCAATGAATGTTGAGCTGCTCTTACTAAAATTTTGTATCCACAGCTCCTTAGTAAAATAATTGCAGACGATTTACAAAAGATTCCTAATACGTGGCCTCTGCCAAAGATAAGGAGTTCACCTTCCCTTTATTATAGTACTAGCAAAATACCCGCGCTTCGCAGCGGAGAAGTAGTGTGTTAAAGAGGTTATGAAAAAAAAAGGAAACATTTTAAAAATAACGTAACATGATTGTCAATGTAATTGTGTTGTCATTGTTATAACTGTTGCTGTCTTTTATATATATATATATATATATATATATATATTATATATATAATATACACACACACATAAACATTTATATACATATACATATATATACATATCTACATATACACATCTACATATATATACACACATACATAAACACACACATAAGACTTACTGAGTGAAACGGGCTTTCATTGACAATCATGTTACGTTATTTTTAAAATGTTTCCTTTTTTTTTCATAACCTCTTTAACACACTACTTCTCCGCTTCGAAGCGCGGGTATTTTGCTAGTATATATATATATATATATATATACATATACACACATACATGCAGTTTTAATAACACAGAAATCAATATAAACATTAACATCATTATCATATGAGAATATGAAGTAATATATAAGAAGCACATTTCATATAAATATAAATTATTAAACAGTAAAATCTTCTTCTGTAATTTGCTACCGTGGCAATTTGTGTGTCTGTCCAGGATTTTAAATGACCTGTAGCTCGCAAACCGTTTCACCTATACACTTGAAATGTGGTACACATATAGTACGTCACGTCTACTATCCGCTTTATGGGTGATGATTGTTTTAGTCTTTTTATCTTTATTTTATTTTATTGTAGAATCAACTCCTATCTGCGCACAGCAGGGCAGCCGTGGGCGGATGCGTATGGTGTATTCACTCCATGTTATCGTGCATTGCGCTGTCAGTGGTATTTTGATAAAAGAATTTGAACAACATATAAGAAGCGTATAAATTATTAAACAGTAAAACATTAACATTTAAGAAGTAAAGTTACATTAAGTACTACTGCAGTGCCTTCGGGTATACCTCATTTTTTGTTTGCCCATTACATGCTTAAATGTATACATTTTTTGGTGTACCTACCCGAGAACACGTGACATATAACCGAGCGTGGGAGAAGCATGGATTTTAAACACGCATTGAGTTGATCTGCTGGTCTCCCTCGTGGAATAACTGGTAATGTTTGACTAAAATCTACAGCGAGTAAAACGACATTACCTCCTATTTTTTTTTTTACGATCTCTGAGATCTTGCTTTTTTCGGTTCAAGGCTTCATAAGCTCTTTTATGTTGTATGGTGTACTTATCCCAAACCATCATCTTTGAATGTTGCAAGACTTTCGCCTTGTATGTAGATTGGGGTAATTACATTCATTGCATTCCTAGTCTGAATCACAATGTGATTGTATGGGTGGTTACCTGGCACTGTAGGGTTGCCACCCGTCCTTTAAAATACGGAATCGTGCCGCGTTTCAGAATAAAATTGCGCGTCCCGTTTTGAATCAATACTGGACGGGATTTATCCCGTATTTTTTTTATCATTTTTTTTTTAAAGCAGCGTCTCATGCTAATCATCCCACACGCATTTTATGAAGATGCCTCCTTTCCTACTTTTGATTGGGTAATACTTGATGTCATCGTTAGTTTGATTGGTGTTTTTAACTGTCCAGTGAGGAGGGCATGTCTTTTAAGTACAGTCTGCAAAGTGTTGGCACTGAGATGTGGCGTCAGCGCCATACTTGAAGCCCCTAACGTTGCGGTCAGCAAGTCGGCTGACATCCGCCATGTGCCGTCTTTCAGTTGCGAGAAGCAGATCATAGAATGGTTGAAACTGTTGCCCCTAACGTTGCGCCACGGCGTGTGGTTCGTTTATACCTCGTGTGTTCTCATTAAACTTTTATCTCGCGAATATGTTATTGCAATCCGCAGCGGGAGCGTTTCTATAAACTTAATTTAAACTTACGTTTTACACCGTGCTTTCTTTCCCTTATGAACATGCTTGTATGCTTAACTCGCTCCGTTCTCAATTGTTTAATTAATTTTTTGCTCTTAGCTGTTCACGGCTCTTCCTCCATTTCCCCCTACTTCGTTCTTTTATCTCGCGAATATGTTATTGCAATCCTTAACGGGAGCGTTTCAATAAACTGATTGAAAATAGTTTTGCATTTACCTTTTTAGTAAAAGGCGAGCTTTTAAGCCTGAGAAATCAGCCCGTAAATGCACACGTTTAATTGCACATGTGTTAATATGTATGGTTACACAGTATTAAAAGACAGTGAACAACGTCAGTTACCTTTGTTCCCGCGTTTGATAAAAGGTGAGCTTTTAAGCCTGAGAAATCACCCCGTAAATGCACACGTTTAATTGCACATGTGTTAATATGTATGCTTACACAGTATTAAAAGACAGTCAAAAATTAACGTCATTTACCTTCGTTCCCGCGTGTGACTCGTGCTGTAAATCTCTTCCTTGTTTTTAGTTCACGTGATTACGTAGGAGGCGTGATGACGCGATACGTGACTCCGCCTCCTCCATTACAGTGTATGGACAAAAAATATGTTCCAGTTATGACCATTACGCTTTGAATTTCGAAATGAAACCTGCCTAACTTTTGTAAGTAAGCTGTAAGGAATGAGCCTGCCAAATTTCAGCCTTCCACCTACACGGGAAGTTGGAGAATTAGTGATGAGTGAGTCAGTGAGTCAGTCAGTCAGTCAGTGAGGGCTTTGCCTTTTATTATTATAGATATTCACTTGCTCTGAACAATTGAAATAACAGAACCAACATCCATCACATCGGTTGTCATTTTTAACTTCAGGTGATAAAACAAACTTTATTCTCATAAAATTACTCAGTGGAAACAGACAATTCGCATTTGTGATTTGTTGAATTTTCAAAAGTGTCGCTTCTATTTTGCGCATAACAGTAATGGAAACGCGTCTACTGATTAACCCACCAGCAGTAAGGAAATGTGAGTAAACAGCCAACCATTAGAAAACCTGGACCTCTTGACTTTATTTAATGAGAGTCTCCTTAAACTATTACTAGTCTATGGACTCTAAATCTCATTTTAAAAACACTCTTCTATATATTTTTAAATGACTGCTATAGACTGATTTTAAATTCTGTTACTTTACTCGTTTGAACCTTTTATCTTTTGCATCATTCTTTTGGAATCTTAAAAAAATTGATTGCTACAAGTACTTTTTGGGATTTACTAGCCTGGGGTATTTAGGATTAGAAGAGATATTAGCCTGGGAAAGAGAACTGGGGTTTAATGCAAACAAGTTAGCGACTCTAAGATTATCGATCAGTCAGGCAACTATTTGTTAAATCTACCTGAAGAAGGGTCTTTCAAAGTGGGTTACATCCTTGCTGACAATGAGGGGGAGAACAACAAAAAGAACCCGGACTGGTTAGCTGTATTTTCCCAAAGAGATTGGCAACAGACAAGACTATGTAGACTGAAGAAAATTTGGACACAAATTTGCACCCAGACTCCTTTTCATCATCATCTATTATCCTTACAGAAAGTATCCTTAAAATAATCTTTTAAAATATATTTTCTTACTTTTGCTGCTACTGGTTTTACTGTGTTCTGTTAATTTTGTTTTTATATTTTATATTGTTTGATTGAGTCAAGGTACATTGTTTAAAGAGGACCTACTGTAGGTGACTCCCATATTCCTTCAGGAGTTAGCAACTGTTGAGGACATCTCCAATAAGAAGCAGTGCAGTGAGTGGGCACCTGCTATGGTGACTGATGAAGGTGGCGCTTATGACTGATGACAACCATTGGTCTGCTTATGCAGAGCTAGTAAGTTGCTTTACTTGAATCAGATGTCTACATGCAGATAAGGCTATACAAATGGGGCATATTAAAGCAGATATGTGGTCATGCAAACAGCATAGTTAACAGTAACTATAGCATAGGGGAACTAACATAATGGACATAGGAACTTCTTTGATAATATACTTAAGGTATAGTGATAAGAGCACCTGGCGTGGGTGCTTGCCATATTCCCACAGGGTTAGCAGCTGAGGAAGACATCTCCAATAAAAAGCAGTCTGGTGAATGGGCACCTGCTTTGGAAGACAAATGAGAGGACAACCATTTGGTTCCATTTTTTCCCTACAAGGGTTATTTTGGGAGTTTTTCATTGTCTTCTTAGAGAGTCAAGACTGTGGGGCTGTCAAGAGGCAGGGTTTGTTAAAGCACATTGCAGCACTTCATGTGTGATTTTGGGCTATACAAAAATAAATTGTATTGTATCGTATTGTATATGTGGGAGAGTGCAAGACTGCCTCTCATGCACAGGTTGTTATTCCATACACCAGGTGGCAGCGAGCCCCAGTATGGATGCTTGCAGAGCAGCATGGGAATTGTGTTGGATTTCATGGGAGGCTGACAAGGAAACTATCAGGAAATGAATGCTCTGGTTATGACTGACCCAGAAATGCTTCCTGGAGACAATGGTTTGGTACCTGAAGTACTCCCAGGTTGGGTTAAAAAGGGAGCCCTCCACTTTATGGTCGGAGTCGGGAGAGGTGCTGAACAACACTCTCCTGGGAGGACTGGAGGAGAGACAAATGAAGGATTGTGCTGTTTTGTAGTAAGAAAAAGAAGCCTTCTTTAAAGTACTCTGTTTTAAACCTCAAACTGTGTGCAGCACAGTTGTGTCTGCTCCCCCAGAGGTCACAGCTTTTAAAAAAGATGCCAGCATGGCATCATGACATTATTGACAGTTATATAGGTATTGTGCTCTTTTTATATACCCAATCAGAAAAGTCACTTACTGTAAGCATTGCACTTGTCTCATATTTATTTATGTCAGAATGACTGTCAAAACAGGCTACACAATAATTCTGTTTAACCTGAGCAAGGCCTTATAGTGATAAACTTATACAATGCTAATTAATGGGTCTTAGTTATTTAATCAACCCTACCCTGGATAAGAAGGTTAGGAAAATGGATTGATCATGAAATGACAAATGAAATGCATGTAAATATAAAAAATGTCCGTGATGCACATTTTGTGGGAATGACAGAGACATAGCAACCAGAAGGACACATAGATACACAGACACTTATCCTTTTATCAAGGTGAATTCTAAATTAAAAAAGCCCATAAACACATAAACAACAGCAATTATAAGCAACTGATAGTTCCAACATTGCTTTGTTTAAGAATTTTATCCCCCATATGGAAAATGGCCTGTTCCTCCATTTTTGTAGCAAAGCCTGGGTTCAGTTTATTAGGTGGTAATAAGTATATGCTTTAGTGTTTATGCTACAGATGTGAATGCAAATTTCCTACCTGCTACACCATAACATTTTATTATATGAAATGCCTTCCCCTATCCTTTATTTGCTGTGTGAATTAAGTGCATACAGACAAATCAGGATCTCAATCAGTCATTCATTCATGCAGAAAGAAATGCTTAATGCTGGTCTTTTAACTCCCTTCACGATTAAAGATTTGCATGTAAGATAAACACCATTTTGGGTTCACTTGTATTCATTACGGTTTTATGATATCCTAAATGCCCTTTGTTTTTCATTCCAGCATTTTTAAACGTGTTCAGATAAAATGTGAAAAGCACATGCTTTTGTCATTTAATCTTTCCATCTGTTTGCAAAAAAAAAATTGGACCAAATTTATTGAAATTTGGCAAAGTTATTCTTCAAGGAAATTTCTTGGGAACGTTGATTTTTCATTGAGATATCTCAAAAAAGTGAACTGTGCAAATTTTCGAAATTTCAAAAGTTCTGAACATTGAAAAGCACTGGTGAACTATTAAACCTGTCTATCTTAAATCATTCTGTGTTATTACAGATTTGTTTCAAAGTTACCTTAAACAAAGTGTCTTGAACTTATATATTTTGTGTATTTTCCTCTTTTACTTGTCTGACAGCCACTCCTGACGGTGAAACAATGAGATGCCAGCAGAGTTGTTTGCATGACAGTACTTTGTACCTGGTGCTGCCTGTAGAGGTGACTCCTGCAGTGACTAAGGTGGCTCATATGAACCTCTGTCACGTAATTTCACTTTTGCTGCTGCTTGAAATCATAGCCGGCAAAGTTATATAACTGTGTGACAGTAAAAATAAAAAATGCAAGCAACTTGATGTAGACATAATTGTAACAGGAAACGAGCCTGCAAACCATGGCACAGTGACACATCATGCATACACTGAATAAACATGCACTCAGTATTTGGGTTACAGTAAAAACAACCTCACTAATGCTTTATCTGTAGATCATAATCAGTTACTATTTCTCTGACAGTTTATCAGAAAAGCTTCACAATGATCTGGATGCTACCAACAATTTTAGCTTGAGACTTCAACATAGATTTTAAATGTCCATCAGGTACTTCTTTCAAGAATGCTGTCTTTATAAAATTTAAGCTATTATTACACACAGACCCTCCACAAATAACAACTTACAATAGCACTTCAGTCAGTGCAATTTTTGTAGTACTTGACTTGGACAGTGATATCAGTGAATGCTATTTAGCAACCACAAGCCTATTTGTGCTCTTGTTTTTAAATAAGTGCTATTAAAAATGTGTGTCTTATTTACTCTACTAACATATACAGTATAATTATATCCTATTATCTATGTTATCTTGGCATATGTCTCACGATTATAAAAATATCCTTCCATCCATCCGTTTTCTAAACCTGCTTTTTCCTGAGCATGGTTGTTGGGAAGTTGGAAATTATCCCAGCAAGCAATGCGTGCAAGGCAGGAACATTTACTATAAAAAATGTGATAACTCACCTTTTGAATAAGCAAGTTAAAAACTAAAAATACTTCAAGTTTCAAAACATTTACAACCCAGCACACATTTCAGTATTACACCATGCTTACAATATTTATTTACACATGCTGTTATAGCCATAGTAATTTATGAAATCCTTTCTTTGTTGTAATTTATCTTCTTTTTCTGCATCAGAGTTTCAAAACTGGATTCCTTACCCATCTGGGATACCATAACTGAAGGATGGAAGAAGTGAGGGCAATACCTGGGACACTTTACTATTCCTGTTCTGATTAGAATGCCCAAAGACTGCAAAAACTTGCAGGGAAGCAGTTCATCCCCCACCATTCTAGGTGACAGTATCCCTCATATGGAGTTCCAGTCTGGACAGTTGCAGGGCTGCATGGGAGGTGGAGTCCGGAATTATAGCCCTGTAGGGATCCCTGGGGAATGATAAAGGGAACTACTGGGGGGGGACCTCCCTGGCTTGGGTATAACCTAGACGTTTTTCCATCAGGCCATGTCACATCACCAGAAGTACTCCCAGGTCCTCTTTAAAAGGAGCCCACTGTCATAGCTTGAGGAGTCAGAGTCAGGAGGCAGTGAGCAAAAACTCAGTGGATTACTGAATATTTTTATTGTATACTCAAGGCTTGTTGTTGGGAGAGGATTGGGGAAAAATGCCAGGAAGGAGAATAAAAATCCAATATTTTATTCTATTAACATGTGCTGTATTAGTGGTTCTGTGGTTTAGGGCACTTTGGCTCCCTCATGTGAAGGGGGAGGGGGGCTGAACTCACGCTAAGGAGATGTGGACGGATCAGCTGCTGGTTTAAAAGCCTGTACAGAAGCTGTTGCTGCCGTGCTGCGTGTTCTGCATGTTGCGCTGCACGTCGATCATTTAAAAGCCTGTACAGAAGCTGTCCTTTAAGCCAGCTGCTGCTTGTGCCATGGTGCGTGATCTGCAGTGTTGCGTTGCGTGTTGATCCTGTACAGCAGCTGTCTTTTTGTCTCGTTGTCTCACGGGATTTCAAAGTGTCTCCCCGAGATGATCACATCTCGAACAAATATTTTTTTACATAATATATATGTATATATATACAGTATATACTGTATATATAGCTAGGAATCCACAAAGAAAACAAATCACGTATCTTAAAATAGTCTTTCATTCCTGAGTTTTCAACGATTACACATACAGGAATCAAAGGCAATATATAGCAAATGGGGAAGGGGGTATAAAAGGGGTGGATAACTAAGGTGGGATTCAGAGAGTGGTAGTCTTAAAGTATTTTTTATTATTTGGATGTTCTCTTTTAACCCTACATGTGTTGCGTCCTTGTCCGAGTGTCTTTTAATGGTGTTTTCATTTGAATTCATGATTTAGCCAGTTCTCTGGCACTCTTAGTATTAGCCTTGAATTTTACTTGCACTTGTGAGTGTTTTAGATGTTTATCCCATGTATACAGCTGGGCATGCACTGCATGGTATACTGTATACTGCATTTCATGTCTCTGCTGCAGATTTCTGGCTTTTGGCATTTAAAAGAACTGTCTACAGATCATTCCCCAGGTTATTTGCTAATTTAATGTATACTTTAATATATAGTATAGTAATATATATCACATCACAGACCTTCACTTCCATATATACAGTATATATATATACCAGTAACGGAGCACTGCACGGTAACGTGCAGTGAACACACTTGACTTGAGCATTCATAGTTTTCATACTCTTTCTCTGTACGTTTAGCATTCATTTGCTCAGAGGTTGATGCGCTTGCTGCTTCTTGAGCAAGTCTTCTTTTCTCCACCATAGTGGCCCGCTTCTTCTCTTCTTTCGTCAGCATCTTTTCACATTAAAACGGAGTAAGTCAGTATTTGTGTTGCAATTACTTAGTATGCATGTGCCACACGGCCACCATGTTGGCTGCTGCCAAGAATTGATTCTACAATAAAATGAAATAAAAATAAAAAGAAGAATAACCTTGGAGGTCAATCATCACCTCGAAAGCAGATAGTAGGTATCACATAGGATATGTGCACCAAATTTCAGGTCAACAGTTCAAACGGTTTGCGAGCTACAGGTAATTGAAAATCCTGGACAGACACACTGACTGTCATGGTAGCGTATTATATAAGAAGATATATACATATAGCATTATGTTGATTTTAATGTAGAGAAATGTATTCATTGCTGTTGGCATTATACTGTACTATTACCATGTGTCGGAGACATACAGGTCAAAATCTTTTTATACTTTACACATGACCATAAAGTTGAACTTGTACTATTAATATACAGCCTTGCAAATTTGAGTTTAAAAATGATGGGTGAGTTGTATTTTTAAATCTGTCTATCTATCTATCTATGAAAAAGCCCTCTTTCGTCTGAAATGGCTCCAATAACGATATGCAGCTTACTATAATAATGAAGTAACCAATTCCATGATATTTAAATGTGTGTCTGTCTTTTTCAAAATCTACTATTTTTGCAAAAGCCATTTGAAAAAAAAGCAAGTCACTGAGTGAATGTCCTCTTCTCTGCCAATCTCTCTCTTTCTTTAATGACAAAAACATGCACCTAGTATATTTTCTGCACATTCTACACATGAATTACTCGTAATGCTACATTTGATTTCCACAGAGAAAACAAACCCTTAAATTCTAATGGATTGTGAGAGACTTCAACTATCTTATGTTACAGTAAATGATAAAGCAGCTGCATGTTCAATGACTACAAGATTTTTTAGTCAAACTGTTTTTTGTATAGGTGTATCAAGCCATGGGGATCTATACATGTGCCCACATTAGGTGTTTGTACCTGTTGATTTCCAAAAAGTGTAAAATACAAAAATGTTAACTACAGTGTAATGACTGAGGTATGCTGCTGATAATAAAATTATAAATTGGTCTGGTAAATCTGTAATCTCACAATGCCTAGGGTCATATCCACAGGCACATTCTTTTTTCTGTATGCAATCAAAGTTGTACTCTCATTCACTTACCTTGTGTTTCTAATTACCAATGTATGGCACACTATTATTTTATTTCTTTCAGGCATATTAAATCTGTGACTGATCAAGCCCAACATGCCAGAAACAGTGGACTGAAATCTGTGCAAGGTGACTGACTAAGGATGCAATTTCTTCAACCAATTTCCAAAGCACCAACCTACCTTGGCAAAGTAAACACTTATATGAGAATAAAGTCAGTTTTCAGCACCATTATCCCCCTGAAGGTAACACTAAATCTGATAGTAACCTCTGTAACTGCATCCAGAATATCTCAGACTGTCAGGTTTAGAAACACACAGTCCACAAATTTTTTAACTTACTATTGTCTTCTAGTCCATTGATTAGGACTTCATGATGTGGTGTAAGTACTTGCAGCACAAATTCAATGTTACTGACCCATTGATAGTTCATCTACATGTATAAATTTTTACTTGTTTTGTGTGAAACAAATTGAATGATTATATATGACATTTATGTTCTCTGTGTCTTTTCAGTATGTTTCTGAAAAGCAACAAATGCACTTCACTGTATGGTAAGTCAGTGTATCTGAACCTTTATGCCCCAGTTTTATCTTTTTAAGTACACTTTTGAATCAAAGACAGAGATAGTGGGGATTTATGTGGGAGAAATGTCAGTGATACAGTACACTCATGGCTGAATACAGTAGTTCAGGTCAAGTTCATGACATGTCATTTTGATGTGGGGGCCCTGGCTGAAGAAATAAGTGCAGTAAATGTGATTCAAGGACCCATGCCACAAAGTATGTGACTTGCGAGAACAGTGGCTTTGGATGGGAAGTGGAATGAAGACAACGGGCTCAGCTAATTGGCTAGAAGAGTGTGGTAAAATGAGGCTGAGGCCACATCAGAAAAACAGACATTTCTTTATTTTAAGATCTTTACATTTTTTGCAAAGGCATTATATTGCAGTGGCTTACATTGTTACTTCAACAGCAACAACCACAACAGCATTTATTTATATAGCACATTTTCATGTAAACTATGTAGATCAAAGTGCTTTACAAGATGACAAAAAAAAGTTATAAGGAATGAAAAACAAATAAGACTAGTCAATTATTTTAAAGAGTAGGTAACAAAGAAAAAGGTAAGTTCAGATAGCCGGGAGGACAGAAAAAACTAAATTAAAAAAAAGAACTCCAGTTAGGCTAGAGAGAAAAAAAAAAACAAAATCTGCAGGGGTTCCAAGGCCAAAAAGACCATCTAGCCTCCACATGCATTCTACCTGCCATTGATGTTCCTAAGTCATTCCTCATTGTTTCCAGGCTTCACATAGTAGTACTTGATGATTTTGGTTTTGTGGACAGCTGAGATACTCGCTTTCAATCCATCAGCGCAGCGGGGCTGCATGGTGCCTTGATCAGATGGTAGTGGCATAGATCACCCCACAGAAGAACCAAAAAAGACAGCGGAGAATAGTACAGATTGATATAGTTTGTGTATCCCTGAAGAATATGGTAATCCTATGCACTTCAAGGATCCTTGGCCTCAATCTCATGCCTGGTTGTTGTCCATGTTGAGTTTGTACATTTCCCTGGGTACATTAAAATATATATATGAAAGCCTACTCATTACTTTATATATCTAAAACATCTACAGAGAAGGTAACAAATCAGTTTGTACAACAGTAAATCTACACTCAATGAGTACATTCAAAGAGACACTCTGTCAAGGTGCTGTATGTTATTTATTTCTAGTCCCTCCCTTTGAAATAATATGGCCTCCCCTGTTAATATGAAATCTTCAAAATGTAAGAGATTTATACTGAATGTTAATTTCACCTCTACAAAGATGTTGAGTCAGACAAAGAAAAAGATGTTTTTACTTATCTGAAAAAGATTTTTTTATTGTTAATAATATTGGAATTGTTAATATCAGATGCATATGGAAACCATGTTTGGGTTAATATTTTCATGTAGCTGACTAGTACAGGTCAAGTTTATGACATGTCATTCTCAAAGCCTGGGTCTGAGTCACAGAGGTCGAAACCTTTCCCAGCAGCACTAGTAGCAAGGCAGACAACAGACTGCAGGGCCAGCTATTCAGGTAATTTTAAAAATACACCAATGTAGAAATCATAAGGTAACCATGTCCAGGCACTTAAATGAACTTTAAGTGGAGTTTCTTTTGAGTTTGAAACAGAAATATTTCAATATTTCTATAAAGATGCTGAGAAAGCAAACTACTCATTTAAAGTGTGGTTGTCTTGGAATGAAAGGATTGTCAATCCCGTTCAAGAAACATTGAGAGAAAAACACAATTGGAATGTCAGCCCCCCATAGCTTATACACATAATGCTACTGAAAGTTATTTTTAATGTTTTAAAACTAAGGACAAAGCATTTTACATATTTGTTCATTATAGTGAAGTGCCATATTAAAAATATTTGATTTCACACAGAAACACTCCCAAAAACGATGCCCAAACTGGTCAGTGATACATATTTGCAAAAAATACAGTTAGTAATTTTTATGAGGCAACCCTAATCTTATACTATTTCCATTATAGCTTTAATCCTAAAAGGCAAAGGAGATTGGTATATTGTAGGGCAGGGGTCACCAAGTCCAGTCCTGGAGGACCACCGTAGCTGCAGGTTTTCATTCTAACCCTTTTCTGAATGATTGACCTGTTTTTGCTGCTAATTAACTTCTTTTGAACTAATTTTAGTTGATTTGCTCTTGAAGACTCAGACCCCTTAATTGTTTCTTTGCCCTTAATTAACAGCCAAACAATAATGAGATACAAAATGAGCCAAAACAACTCGTGTCCATCATACAGTATCTGAAAATAAAGAAAGATGAAGTTCTCAGGAATGCATAAGGTTTCAGAAATGTCTGCTAATGCACCACAAGAGCAGCAACAAGCCATTAAATTATAAAAACTGGTTTAATTAACGACAGGAATTGGCACCTCATTAAGCAGCCGGTTGGAGTGAAATTGGTTAGAGTTTGAGGCCCTGACTTAGTTGGTCTTCTGTTGACTCACTCACTTCATATTTCATTTCTGCTTGGGTGCCGTTTAAGGAAAGAAATGAAGCAATGCAGAGGAACGATGAAGAAATTCAGGGGGTCAAATCTTAAAAAAGCAATTTAATTAAATGAATTCACAAGAAGTTAATTAACAGCACAAACAGGGCACTCAATTAAAAAGGGCTACAATGAAAACCTGCAGCGACAGTGGTCCTCTAGGACTGGACTTGGCGACCCCTGTTATAGGGGGTAGTATGAAGGCTCAGTGGCGAATTCTACTGATAGATTTAGTATTGAAGTTTGAATCCCAAGCCTGGTCATGCCTCTATGGAGTTTAGATGTTCTTTCCTTGTCAATTTGGGTTCTAATTGTATAAATGGATGTATGATTGACAAATCTGCTTTCTTAGCATATATTGTGACAGAGAAAAGAAAAGAATAATGCATTAAAATGTGAAACATTCTTCGAAATAATTTTCAAGTTAAATATACTAAATGTTTGGAAGCACATATTCCACAAATGTTTTTAATATTACTATTGGAGAAGAGCCAAAACTGATCTTGTTACTTTTCCTCTGAAAACAGCTATTGGCCAAACATTAAGCAGAAAAAAATAAAATGGTACTGCAACTTTTCACAAAACCTTAGGGTAAAAGTAGAGCCTAAGCTGAAATTGAGACCCTCATCACAAGCTGGCTCTGCATTTCAAGGTTATGTTTTACTAAAATTACACAATCTGCACATTTTCACCTGAAAAGAACAAAGATTCTTCACAGAAGTCCTAAGCCACATAGTAGAAAAAAGTAGGGCCATTTTCGTATAGTTTGCTGTAAATGGCCAGGAAGTAGACCACAGGCAGACCTTCATTAATTTCAGTTTAAAATAATGGTCTGCAAGTTTGGCCCAGGAGGGCCATAGTGCCTGAAAGTTATTGATCCAAACAATTTGTTAATGAGAAAGTCAATTTTTGTTACTGAACAACCTGCTGCTCTAGCAACATTTCTATGTTTCATGTTAGTACTCTCACTTATTAAAGATTCCTACCCTTATTTGCTTATTTTAGTCTTAAATAGCTCCATTCATTCTTTTAATTGCTCTACATTGGCAATAACATGGAAATGACAAAGAGACCAGCTGTCCTCCAGCTTCTTTTTATTTACAGTCATGTGTATTTATTGCAAGCTCTCTGATTTAATAAAATTTTTTGAGAAAATAGGGAAAGACTGAGAATTATTAATCTGCTTCAGGTCACAAATTATTGAATGATATCCTTGAAAAGGAAAAAAAATCTGTGTTATAATAATGACCTGACGTGACAGAATGAAAACCCTAATAAACCATATTAATTTTCACTTACTTTCTTGCTTACTTATTCTCTTCTCTAATTAAACCATAACATGCTGGTGTCTTGAGCCAATGATTATATTTGATTGTGTCTTTTGCCAGCATCTTAGTTGTTCCATAGTCATCCCTCTTTTTCTGGCTGCTTCTTTGATATTTTCTTCCCATCCCCTTCTAGGTATTCCCTGAGGTCCTTTTCCATCAGTTTTCATTTTGGACATACCTTTGGGAAGACTTGTCTCAGTCACCCTTATTATATGTCCACATCACTCTAGTGATTTTATTTCTATGATTGTCATGAGTGATTGCATTTCCTGCTCTTCATGGATCTTTTTGTTTAATCTACCACTCTATTATGTATCAGTGTTTTGTTGTTATTACTAAATTATTTTTCATATTTTTATGCATCTTCTATAATTTTTATAATTTTGCAGTTTTTTAAATGTACTTCCATTCAATGTGTTTTGTGGCTGGAGCCCTGGGAGGCGGGACAAACCACATCACCACTGCTAGGCACGCCCTCTGACTTTATCTTAAGGCCACAGCGAGAGACAAAACCCAGTGGTTCATTGAGCTTGTATTTGGAGTGTTTTTGTAAGTATTACCATTTTTTGTTTTGCTGTTTTTATGATTTCTTGCTTCATTTTGAGGATTTTGATTAAGTATTGCATTTTTGGACTTGTTTCCTTTAGACAACACATTTTTGCCTATTTTTGTTCTTTTGAGCATTTTTGTTTTATCCCCCATTTTCATACAAGGAATGTAGCTTAAAGCTTTACACAATATAAAAGAAGAGTTATAAGAGAAAAACAAAACAGCAAGCTAGAAACAGTTATAGTTATATATAACTAAATAAATAATATATAAAAAATAATTTATAAACAATCAATATGCGCTTACATAACACAAATATACAAGTAGAATCCTAATTTGAAGGTAAATTTATTAGGTCTATTAAGATCCAATGGTCAGATGGCCAAGGAAGACAGAAAAAAACAAACAAACAAGAATGAGAAGCTGGAGAATAAAAATCTGCAGGGGTTCTAGGCCACCAGCCCCCATTGGGCATTCTACCTAACATAAAGGTGCTAAAGTTTTAGACAATTCGATGCAGTGAGTCTCATAGATAGTTGGAGTATCTTCTTTCATTCATCATCATCATTGCAAGCGGCTACACAGTACTTTGAGGTGGTGATGGCTTAAAACGCCATCACAGAGAAACTGGAAAAAAAAAACAGAAAAGAAGGGATTAATAATGTTAGCACATCCATAAAGTATATGATATGGCAATGCATATATATATATATATATATATATATATATATATATATATATATATTTATATATATATTATATATGTATATACAGTATATCCATTAAGAGCAGAGCAGAAATGCAATTAAGAAAAGACCAAACTGAAAAATTGAGTTTTAATGGAGATGCCACTGATCAATTAAAAAATAAAAACTATCAGTAAAGTATTCCAAATTTTTTGGTGCATAACAGCAAAAGGGCATCTCACAACTTCTTTTATGTTTAGCTCTCGGTGTAATAATGAAACCAGTGCTAGAAAATCTTAGGTCACAACTGGGAATGTAAGAGGACAGGCACTCCAAAATATATGAGGGAGCTTTATATACCATTAGCAGTATTTTAAAATCTATTCTAAAGGACACAGGTAACCAATGTAATGATGTTAAGACCAGTATGATGTGCTCAGATTTTCTTTTGCTAGTTAAAATTCCTGCTGCTGCATTTTGATGCCTTTCTTAGGCAGTCCTGTTAGGAGTGCATTCCAGTAATCTAGTCGACTAAAAAGCGTGAATTAATTTTTCAGCATCTTGTAATGCTATAAGAAGCCTAACTTTTGCAGTATTTCTTAAGTATAAAAATGCAGTGCTAGTAATATAGTTGATGTGTGATTTAAAGTTTACATTTCTTAACTTCTGCCTTAACTTGCAGTGTCAAGGGGTCAAATTTATTTCTAAGATCCTTGCTATTTCCATTATTTCCAACAACTAAAATTTCTGTTTTTTCCCTATCTAACTTGAGAAAATTACTATTCATCCATTTAGTTATACAAGGCAGACATTGGATCAGAGGACACAGTCATCCAAGGTCATCGGACGTTATAGATAAGTAAATCTGTGCTTCGTCTCATAACTTTGGTAGCTCACCTTGTGTTTTGAGATAATCTGGCTTAACAGTAGCATGTAAATTGAAAATAATAGTGGGCCCAGAATAGATCATTGTGGTAGCTCATATAAAATATTCATCCTTGAGCTATAATCACCTTAACTAACAAAAAATTTCCTGTTGTGTTAAATAAGACTGAAATTAATTTATGACATTACCAGAGAGACCCACCTATTGGCTAAGACGATTAATAAGAATGCTGTGGTCTATGATGTTGAATGCTATGCACAAGTCTAATAGAATGAGAACAGATGTACTGCCCGAATAAGCATTAACCCGCAGGTCAATAACAGCTTTAACCAATGCAGTTTCTGTGCTGTGATTTGGTGTAAAACCTTATCAAGAGCAGCATGTTTATTAAAGTAATTATTTATCTGATCAAAAACTGCCTTTTTTTGTATAGTTTTACTTAAAAAAGGCAGGTTAGACATAGGTTGAATGTTGTTAAAGACAGAGGCATGAAGATCACATGGGTTTAACTACTGCTGCTTTTAAAGAATCTTGGAGAATCTTGAATCTTGGAAGACCCCAGTATCTCAAGTTAACTACAGTATATCAAGTACACTACACTATGCAGGCCAGTTGGCAATATTTTATGACATTTTTTTATTTTTTAAATTGTTAAGCCAGTTTTCTCCACTTTGGACATATCCAGAGCAAAGCCTACATGTTGTTATCTGGGTGAACATTATTTGGGCTGGCTAGTGAATATACTGTCCTGTCTTTATTTGGTCTTTTAAGAGACCTCACACCATTTACACATCACATCATGACTGTATATCACAATATACTCATTTTAAACTGTTCCCTTCAGCTACTAATATTGTTATTGTACAATATAATATTGTATACTGTTTTATACAAGTGCATCTTTGTTTTATACTTAACTCTTTCTTACTTATTAGAGCATTGTTAATTTAATAGTATACTTTTTTTCTGTTTTTAATTTCTTCATCTATCTTTACATTTTCACTTATAACTACAAATGGGAGCACAGAAGATCTGAGAAGCAGATTAAGAGATATACATGGACGAAACAGGCAAAAGGACAAAACCAGAAGACAAAAGTAAATTTGAGAGAAGATACCAAAATGTGAAGTGGAAATCAAAGTCTAAATTCATAGAAAAAGGTCACTCCAGGAAATGCTAGAAAAAGAGTTTTGAAATAATCAGAATGTACACAAAAGGAACAGTTCTCCTCTTGAAACTTAGATGAGGAAGTGATCTAACTGATAACCTCTTAATCTACTTCCTTGAGGTCACAAACTCTAAAGGCCCATCTCTAGCAACCACTGCAGCAGCTTAGCAATGGTTACACAAAAAACCAATAAAAAACAAAATGGGGGATGGCCTGTTTCAGAATAAAAATTAAAACAAAACAGTGGAAACAGGAATTCTTATTATGAAATCAGATTTCTTGATTATTAAAAACCCTAGAATGGACTTTTTAACCAAGCAAAAAGACCAAAAAACAGATGTAAAAATGATTTAAATAATAATTAGTACTCCCAGGAATTCATATACTGACATGCTTTGTATTTGTTTTCCAACTGTTAGTATCCTTGTTTTGCAGTTTCCCTTCTTGTTCTTCCCTTTGTTGTTCGTTACATTACTTGCTGTACATTTATTATCATGTCTTTTGCTTCTAGCTTGCTTTTCCGTGTGATTGGTTTCCTTTTTAACTGTTTCCCACTTATTGCAATTCATTTTATAGTATCCACATATATCAGGTCCTATTGTAAGTCAATACTGGATTTTATTTAAAATATCCCAAGCCAGTTTTTCTAATTTCTTTTTTTGCCAATATTAATTATATAGTATAATTCATATATACCACAAATAACAGAGAACCTGGGCTATTTCCCTGTGTAATATTCCATTGCTCTAGTGTTTGTCCATTTAATTGTTCCTTTCATACACATTTTTGATTAATGTGGTACTGCACCAAATGCTGCTTTTAAATCAAGAAATGCCAGGTATTCTTCTTTTTTTGTTTCTAATCTTTTCTCAATTATTATTCTTATGGTGAAAATGTGTTTGTGTTCCTGGTCTGAATGCTACATGCTCTTCTTGTAATGCTGTTCTTGGTCTTCTTTCTATCATCCTTGACTATACGCCTCTAATGACAAACATCAAGTTCTATAGTTATCACAGTTGGTAAAATCCCCCATTAATATATTGGTACAATTATATTTCTTTGCCACTTCTGTGATATGTGCTCTTTGTTACATCCCTGACAGATGATTTTCTTTAGCCATTCAACTATTTTTGTTTCTCCATACTTTTAACATTCCACATTATCCTGACTGCCCCAGCTGCGTTGCTGTTTTTCTTGTTTTTATTATGGCATTTCTTTTTCTGTTATTCCTCCAGTATACAATCTGTTATTGACAAGGATTGGTTTCTAATTAATTGATCAGGTTGAACAAAATCTTGGGCCTAATGTGACCTTCCAGGACTGACTTTACAGACCCCTTGTTTAGAGCATAAAGAAAAGAGGCCACCATTTTTATTTATACTTCTACTTCATTTAAAATAGAAATCACCATCTTATCTTTGCTAAAAAAATATAGAATAAGTGAACTTCGAAAGGATGAGGTCTCACCTCCAAAATTAGTACTGTGACCTTGGAATGTCGGATGTGCTTATGTGCCACAATGATCCTTACAGCAACCATTGTGTTCCAGGTAGAGTTATCTGTGGCTAAATGATCTACAAGGAGCGAATTCACTAATAAAGACCAATCACAGGAGTTGGTCTCGTCCATTGTTGGAGATGGACGTTTGGGGGGAGCTCCGTTAGCAGCGGTGTTAATTTTGAGACATCCTGTATTTATTTATCCTGAGGGGATATAATAATACTACATGTAAACAGAAATAAGCATAAGTAGCAAATAAAAGGGCTCAAAAGGAAAAGGATAAGGCAGCAAAAGCCCCATCAAAGTTTAAACCAGCTTTAAGTTCATGGTACGGCCTCCCAGAATCTGACCTGGAACAGACGGGCAAAAGAACAGACCTGCCGCGACCTGACATGGCTGCATCGACTCCAGCCGACAGTGTTAGTGGGAATAAAACTGTGAATGACCTGGACAAGGATCAAAGTGCTTGCAGACAATCTGGCATCACTGGATGATAGATATAGAAGGAACATCATCAGAATTGAAGGTCTGCCTGAAAAACGGGAAAGTCCAAAACCAATGAAATTCATAGCAGAATTATTCTCTAAAATAATTGGAGAGGAACTTTAAATAGGACATCAAGATATCTGCAGCCTGCCGTATATGTGAATCAAATGCCTCCAAACCAAAAAGCTTAATTGTCCGTTTTGTGAAACTACAGGCCAAATAAAATCTAATGTCCCTTCTCAGACAGAAAGATGAGATTATTTTTTAAAATACCCACATTTGCATTTTCCCAGATTTCTCACCTGCTACAGCTGCAAAACGCGCTGCATTCTACATCATTAAACAGTGTCTATGTAGAGCTGAAATCAAATATAGCCAAGCAAAGCAAAGAAGATTCTACTTGAAGCTTACATTTTGGACCGTTTGTAAAGCGAAATTAGATTTTATTTTTTAATTTTAGTTTATTTTATATTTTACTTCTTTTTTGGCTATCCCTTTCCTCCTTTTTTATAAAATTAAGCTGCAATTATTATATTGTTATTACTTTCATTAATTATATGAACATTTGGGCCACTTATGGCTACATCTTGGGCATTTGGTTACTAAAAAGTAAACAGTTATTATTTAAGCATCACTTATCATATTGACATTTTCTTTCATTAATTATTTGTGCACTTTGGCTACCACAAAATAACATGCTGTTATCTTTTTGTTAAACTTTATTTAAGTAACTTTAACAGTATTTTTTACAGTTTTTTTTTCTTTAACATCATACCCTCAGTCAATTATTTTTGGACCATTTAACATTATATCATTAGTCTATTGTATTTGGACTGTACCTTCACAAGATATCTCAGTTTTAACCTTCTTCACCTTGCTGCTGGGGGGGTTCATTTTGCTCTAGATGTGCTCCTTCTCTTGGCATGTCAGAGGACTGGGGGCCTCATGTATAAAATGTGCGTACGCACAAAAATGTTGCTTACTCCCATTTCCATGCTCAAATCGCGATGTATAAAACCTAAACTTGAAGTAAAACCACACACATTTTCACGGTAGCTCAAACCCTGCCGTACGCAAGTTCTCTGCTCGGTTTTGCAAACTGGCAGCACCCAGCATCAAAGCAGTGCTTTTGTTCCAGTGTGGTTTCCCTTTCTTTTTTAGATCCACATCCCTGATGCAGCTTTATCATATACACTGAAATTAACCACATATTGTTTATTAGTTTAAGGCATCTGATTGTAATTAACCTGTAACAATATAATGGTCCACGGAATAGCCAAAATATTACAAATACCATAGCTGCTTTAGCATTGTTACTCTCACTGCACCGTCTTCTTCTTCTTTCAGCTGCTCCCGTTAGGGGTTGCCACAGTGGGTCATCTTTTTCCATATTAAACTCACTGCACCACTCGGAGTATTTATATCACTGTATCTGAGTGTGGAATCACAGCTCTACAGCAGCTGATCGGCAAGAGAATTATCGGTATACAGCATCAAGCACATGCTGCCTCAGCCATGCTGTCTATTTGAACTGCTCTCATACAACAAACGCTTCAGAGCCTTTCCTGTACTGATCTCGCGGTTCAGAAACAGTTCCATCCCAACAGCCATAAACACTATCAATCAGTCCATCAAGTGCCCCTTGTAGAACTGTTTGTACTTATAAGTACAATTACCTCATCTGTAAACTTGAGATACAGTTATAATATTTCACAACCTGAGCCACTTTATAAAGCGCATATTTACATATGATGACAATATAATTTTTAAGATGAAATGCAGCAAAATGTTTATTACATTATACAGATAAAATGTTAACATTATTTTAATAATCTATATTGTTAATAATTAAACATGAGGACACAGTGTCTCAGCGCTAGCAACACGTTGGCACCCATTCAGGATTACTCCTGCCTCACGCTGTATTCTTGCTGGGACTGGCGCGACACTGGATGGATAGATGGATAGAATAATTAAACATGTACTATGAAGATATTTCAATGTTCCTTAAAAGTTTTGAAGAATCGGTGTTCTAAGCTTACAGATGGCTTGACATCTATTACAGAGCTGATTGTGTGGCGATTGGTTACTTGGTGGAAGAAAAGAAAGAACAGGAATTGGAGGTTAGTATGTTTGAAAGAGACAGTACTGCTGCAATAGATGATTTCATCGAACGTTGTGCATGGCGCAGCAAGCATCTTGCGGGAGGCAGGAACAGTCTCTGGATGAGGCGCCAGCTCGTCATTATCACTGCGCCACCGTGTTCCCATTTTTAATAACATGCTTTAATTCCTATCATCATGAAAATGATTACAAGCATACATCTCAATATCTAAATTATTCAGTGAGCTTTAATATCATGAATGTAATGGATTCTGTGTCCTGACAGAGGAAAAGAAAGCCCGTTTAAGAATCACGTAGTGATTCACACACATAGAGCACATAGAAGAACAAATGCAATACAAAACATTTAACGTGCTACTTTAGTTATGATGGTATTTGAGAAACTAGTAAATTAAAGTTTTTAAGATGAATTTTTATGATGTTCTACTTTAATGACAAAATAAACTACATGATTAAAGTGGAAATTTCAAGATTAAAGTTCTGTGCTTTTTTCCCCACTGTGTGCCTATTTTTTTTTTTCTCTGTACCCTAATAAACTTCCATATGACTTTCAGACGGTGGGCTACGACTCGCCTTTTCATGGCAACTTTGATATCTGACAACTACTTTTTTATTTCGGGCACTGTATAACTTTGTGAACTTGAACTTTCGAGTGTCTCTGACACTCTATGTCACTCAATCAACTTCCTTTTGTTGTTTATACCACTGTTTAAACCAACAAATAGTACGTTTTTCCTTGCCTCCACTTGGTATTCGCTGAAATTCTTCTATTTTCCCCCGTGCTTTTACCATTTCCTTTTCACAGAATGCTGAGCTTAACAGCTATTTATTTTGATTTGCATATTCAAAGAGGCGTAATTCTGGGAGGAGTTGGGGAGTGGCAGCAGGCGTGTGCCGTGCATTACTTTTCATGCTGACCGGGATTTAGAACGTGGAAGTTGGCATACACACAGATTTATGCATCTGGATTTTTTTGTGCATACGAACATTTCCACTTTTATCCATACACCATGTTTTAGTGTGAATTCTATGCACGGTGTTATGCATGAGACCCCTGGACATCGGCACAAATTGATGAATATCCACAAGCTTGGTCTGCATTAGAAATAAAATCTTGCAGTACTTCATTATATTCCCTGCTCTGTGCCCCAGTTAATACAAACTACCATCATTGCACTAAAAATCTAATTACCCTTCATTCTCTCAGAATATGGAACCAATGTAGGAAGCACTTTAAGACAGAAAAGCTTTTATCTGTTGCACCTCACATTTTTCCACCCCCTCAGACATATAACACTATTCAATGTCTAGAAAATGTCCAGGATTAAAATACTTAAAAGACTTGTACATAGATAATGTCTTTGCATCCTACTAACAATTACACTTCAAATACAACTTCTCATCAACACAATTCCTTCACTACTTTCAAGATAGAGACTTTGCTAAATAGAACCTGCCCAATTTTCCTCACCTTCCACCTTGTTCTAGTCCAGACCCAGACAATCGCTACAATTTTTAAAAATATTTTAAAGTCTTTTCCTTTCAAAGACCCCAGATTACACCAGGGAAAGGATCTATCAATTAATATTTCATAAAAGTGGAAGGCAGCCATGCATAGAATACGCTCTAGCTGCATATATGCAAAGCATTTTGTCATTCAACTTAAAATCTGTTATCAAGCGCATCTATCTTCTTTAAAATTATCCATAATATTTCCATGGCAACCTGTGAACATTGCAATCTAGCTCCAGCCTCATTGGGCCATATGTTCCTGGTGTGCACCAAATTAACAATATTTTGGACAAAAATCTTTACCCGTCAGACAGCTTAAGTGTCACAATCACCCCTAACTCATTAACAGCTGTGTTTGATGTACTT
The DNA here is from genome assembly GCF_900747795.2 of Erpetoichthys calabaricus. Taxonomy (NCBI): domain Eukaryota; kingdom Metazoa; phylum Chordata; class Cladistia; order Polypteriformes; family Polypteridae; genus Erpetoichthys; species Erpetoichthys calabaricus. The sequence goes on along the minus strand of NC_041395.2, from coordinate 135,782,128 downwards.
CCAGACAGCCTTAAAGTGGAGAAGGACAAACAAGCTGCAATTTCCTTTACTATACTACTAGCAAATTACTTATCTTGCTCAATTGGAAGAATCCCACCCACCACTCTTAAGTCAGTGGGTAATCGATGTTCTATACTACATGAAATTGGGAAAAATCAAGTTCTCACTTAGAGGATCTGTTCAAATTTTTTTTCTAAATATGGCAGGATCTAATCAATAACATTTTAGAATAAGCTTCCATTTCGGGGATAAGGATATCCTTCTCTTCTTGTCTCCATTTATAGAGTAGCTGCGGTTGCTCCCTCCTCTCTCTCTCTGTTGGGTATGGGTTGAATTCTGCTTTGATTTGTTAAATTTGTCTTGACTGTATGGAATGTTTACTGTCTCTCTATTATAAAAAGAAATCCTGTCGCCTGTCCTGATAGTCTATGATACGTGATCTTCTCGGAAAATAATTTAAAGACCCGCGAGACGAAAGAGACCTGCCACGGTGCATCTCACGGGAACATAGAATGAGAGTCTTGCAAGACACACCCTACTTACAAGCAATATCAAAAAAACCAAATCAGTAGTGTAAAGGCAGTCATGCAGCACACACAGCTCCAGGGCTCTCAGTGCATATAAAGTGTATAAGGTCAATACGGTAGAAATGAATAGGGTGGAAATGAAATGAATAGGGTAGAAATGAAATGTCGACGATTAAATGAAGAAGATAGAAAAGCGTGGAGAAAAGAGACCCAAAAGCGATGGAGAGAAAAAAATGCTAAAAAGAAAAACAATAATCTAGGTGCAAATTTAGAAAATAAGGAATGTGATGATCAGCCCGGAACAAGTGGAATGGAAAAAAAGCACGTCCAATCGGGCGCAGAGAAAAGTGACTCAAATGCGTTGGACAGAAAAAAGAGCAAAAAAGAATAATCGAGGTGTAAATTCAAAAAATAAGGAAAGTAATTATCAGCCCGGAACAAGTGGAATTGAAAAAAAGCACGTCCAATCCGGTTCAGAATTAAAAGACAATGAGTAAAAGAAAGTACAACTTCATAAAGACGTTAACAAACGTTGACGCTAAACACATGCAGAGCAGGTTAGAGACTATGAAACCAGTGAAATTAGAAAGGCTCAAAAAAAAAATGTGGAGAAAGCTGCGACAGCAGTTACCCCAGCCGAACATGAAAGAATTCAACCACGCCCGTGGCCAGAAATAAAAGACAGGTATTGCTTTTACAACGTCATGCGAGACCAGGCAGTGGGCCATCATTTAAAACAAGTCAACAGACCTCTAAGCTAGCAGTTGTTGGATTGCTTTTGGCAGGCAAGCATCATGTGCTCCGAGCTCTTAAAACAACGACAGGCAGAAGAGGCAGCTAGCAAGCAGCAAAAAGACAGCAAATGATCCAAAGGCATATCCTTAGCGTACGTTCAACCACAACACCCTTCACAATACGAGCAGTATTATACATCTGGGAAGAAAGAGATGTAACCTCGCGCGGGGCAGGAAATAAAGAAACAAGTATTGTTTTTACAAAAGTTTTTAAAGTAAAAGTGAAAATAATGCATATGTAACAATTCACAAGAAAATAACAATCTCTTTAAATTGTAGATTGCCTGCCTAAGGTAAAGTCATCCCTGATGAATGGGGACGTGGGAATGAGGGGTCCTTTCATCGGATTAGTGCAATTTCAGATATGGAATGGCAAAATGGGGGAGGCAGCTTGATGAATAAGGTCTCCAGGACTTAAAACAAATCCAAATCATATTATGTGATATCATCTAATGTGAAATTCTACTCCGTACTTCTAGAATTTATATTTTTATACTGTATTGAGGATTTATTCTGTTCTATGTATTGTACCATACGGCTCAGAATTAAAAGACAATGAGTAAAATGACAAAGTAGAACTTCATAAAGACGTTTACAAACGCTGACGCTAAACACATGCAGAGCAGGTTAGAGACTATGAAACCAGTGAAATTAGAAAGGCTCAAAAAAAAAAAAAAAAAAAAAGGCGCTATACACATGTGGAGAAAGTTAAAGGATATGAATGTAGGAAAATTAGAAAATTTTGAAAAAGAAAGTAAAGATTGCAGTAGCACAAACAAACTGCCTCATTTAACTATGCACCAGTCTAACTTTGGTTTTGCACAATAATTAACTACACTATTGCACCTTAACACTTAATTCTACTTTATTCACATAATTTTACTTATTTATTACGTTCTACTATACTGTTATCTTTCAATCTATGACTTTTTGTTAATTTAACTGATATTCTTCTAACCTTGCACAGTTTTTGATAAGTGGATCAGGATGCATTTCACTGCGTGTTGTCCTTTATAACTATGCATGTGACAAATAAAGAATCTTGAGAATTTCAAAAGCGCAGTTTACCACACATGCATTTATTGGTTACTTTGTTCATGTATATATATTTATTTGTCTGCTTATTTAAAAAGCTACATTTACCCCAGGAGTCAAAAACGTTCTGTCTAGCCCTTGTACAAAAACCTAGACAAAAGCTGGGGTATCACCTTGGTAACCCCATATACTTTTGGAACTGTGAGAGGAAAATAGCACGACTTTATATGTCCAATGCAGAACTCTACTTACTTTTTTACTTTGTAAAAAAAAATTATTAACTGCTGATGATGTAGATCGTTTTGTCTGTGCTAAAATTCCAAACAGAGAAATCTATCCTGACCTCATTAAAAAGATTCAGCATATTGGGACTCGTAAGATTACAAATATTGTTTGTACAGAAGTTCTGAAATAAAAGTGAAATGAATGAAATAGCAACAATTCAAAGAAAAAAAAATCTTAAAAAATATGTATCCGGAAAACCAAACACGGGGGTTGGCGAGCGAAGCCCCCTAGTTTCTAATTAAAATCAATAAAAATATGTAAAAAAAAAAACACCGATCACAAACAATGATGATTTGTAGCTCTAATCAAGCATCATAAGGATCTGGGAAACCACTCCTGAAAACTGGCCTGATGCTGAGTTTGCACCAGGAGTTCAAGTGACCCACCTAGCCTGTGTAATGAAATAAATTCACTCCAAGAAACGCCACAAAAAGCTGAGGAATTGCACCATATAATGTCCTTAGGACTAGACGAAAAATTAGTGAAAAAATTATCAAAACCATAACATTTGACATTGTACAGTGGTCACATGAGCATTTATATACAAAATGGTGTCAGGAAGTGATTTAATACAGGAAATGACATCAATGCAGTCAGACGGAGGTGACGTCATTATTAGGAGCCAGAAGTGACGTCATCACGGAGGAGCTGAAAGTGACGTCATCTATGGTATTCGGAGATGGGATTGTTGTGTAGTGGCCATTTTGTGGGACCGGAAGTGCTAAAGGTAAGTGTGTGATATTATTATATTTCTTCTTTGGCTCTGTTGAAAGAGAGAGAGAAGCATTAGTACTCACAATCAACCCCTTGTTTTGTGTTGTATCACTCACCTTAGGGCTTGTTGGCTGCCTCCTAAGCGCACGTGTGTGACACCTGGTTAGACCCAATTTGAACAAGCCACCATTAGCTGCAGTGTCAGTTGGCTCACAACATGGGCAGATCATATCCAGACTCTTTTCATCTTAGTTTGATATTATTTAAAACAGATTTGGTGCTTCTTTTGTTAATGTTTCATTAAAAATTCATACTATTATTTTTTAATATCTTTTGTGGATAGTAGTGATGTCTGTTGCTGGTCACATTTTGCCATGTGATACTGTAATTTGAGGGGCTACTTAAAGAGTGTCTCCAGATTTAAGTGGGAAGTACTGACAAGCTGTGGCAGTGGCTAAAGTAAAGGCTTGTGTGGAAGGAATGGAAATTGCAATTAAGAATGACTTTCTAAAATAAATAAACAGTCTAAAATAAGTTCTGTAAAAATAATGGCAACTCAGTAGTATGCAGGACATTAGCCAGGTTGTTCTCAATTATGGCCAGAAAATGTTATTCTGAAGTGGGGAAACCTAATGAGAATTGGAAGGAACACTTTCTGAAACCCAGTGGTGCCCTGTCCTTTGAGAAGATCCTTTGTTTGGTATTAGATTAATTTCTGTGGCTTAACTCCCAATTGTCACTTCATATTTGAAAACAACTGATTTTGTTGGGTGGTCCAGGTTAATGTATTTCTATCAGGTTTGCATTTTTGCTGCAACTTCGTCTGCATTTTTAAAAAGTTATATGGGATGATGTCTTCCATGTACCTGGGAAAGTATTTGTCATTACATTGAAACAGAGACTCCAGTTGTCAAAGAACCTCAGATCCAGAATGCCTGGAAATATGGATCACATACAGTCTGTGGAACAGTGGAACAACCCTTCATCTTCAAATAAATAATTATGGAGTCACAATAATTTGCTAAAACTGTCTACACATTTTGTAGATTGTTCAGAAGACATTTGAAAGATGCATCAAAAGTAACGTCTTCCTGGCTACTGAATGCCATTTGGTTCCAGTAAAATCAGTGCTGGCATTCAAGCTGCAATGTCAAATCCATTAAAAAGCTCAGTGTGGAACATGCTACCATCTCACCTTCTGTTCATGATTTTAATTTAATTTTAAACCTCTTTGAGACTTGGAAAAGTTCCAGTGTGGATACCTGAAGTGTGCTGTTTCTGGATTATAATTCTCTACTAACCTCCTGAAACTGTGATCTTCAGTGTACACTGAATTGGTTTGCAGGTGAATTGCAGTTGTAATCACATCCAAATAGAGTTCATAGTCCTCCTATGGAAAAAGGTGATATGCTCTCCACAGGTTAAGGGCCAAATGCTTCATATGGAGGAGTTTAAATATCTCAGAGGTCTTGTTGACAAACAAAGGAAAAGGTGACAATTAGATTTACCAAGGAATTAGTGCACTGCCTATCTGCCTTTAGTAGTAAAAGGGGATAAAGTTACAGATCCAGGACACTTTGAGCAGATTATTCTTCTCATCTGTTCTAGGAGTAACAGAAACTTCCCCAGAAGGACTTAGGGATTGTTGCTTATACTAGTGCTTCTTTGTTTGTTCAGCTTGACATGTTGACATAATAATATGCATTAGAAGAAGGAGAAAGAAGAGTGAAGAGTTCTCACATTGAACTGCAATGCTGACTTACCTAATGACCTGTGTACTTGATAAGGATTGAATCACTGATTGTGATATTTTTCATATTTGCATTGCAATCTACATGCCTTCGTAATGAACAGGTATTGTTAAGAAAGATTGCAAATTAAAGTAGACCACTGACGAAAAAGAAAAAATTGAAACGTGTGTACATTAATAAACACCTTTCTGGTTCCTTGAACGCAGTAGGTAAGCTAACAAAACAGCATGAAATACTATATACCACAGGGTATTTAATTTAATAGGAAGTCACAAGAGACTTGATGCCTTTTTATGCTACCTGCACTTTGACCAGATTAATCAAATGGCTCAAAGTTGTATCCTGTAAGTATATGTATGCATCACACTATTTGATAATATACTTTAAGTAAACAGTTGCTAATCCTAAAATAAATCTGACTAGAATAATGATTTCCTTTTACTGTTGATTATTATTTTTAAAATGCTCTCTGAAAATATAATTTAATTTATATGCAGATGTTTGCATCTTTCACATTATGTAACAATCTTCAATATCAAAATAATGAATTATATAAATATACATTTAATTATTTTAATATGCAGCTGACATCTTTATCAAAGTCTATTCTTTTGTTTACCTTATTTTTAAGCACTTAGATCAAATGGCTTGCTCAATTGCACACAGAATGCAAGAAACGGGCATTGAACCAGCAACCTCCCCTGTTGAAGTCCAATACCTTAACAGGAGCACCATACTGCCTAACTAGTTAAATAGTTCTACAAAAAATCCGTAAAACTATTAAGATTTTATTCAAAATAATGAGAAAATCATTCTGTGGTTAATTTGCTACTGCACTGCAATGGAATAATCATCTTCTTGCACATGAACAGTTGGCCTTCAAAATGCCATCATTCACTGCTCAGTTTCTTGTGGTAAAGAAGGCATCAGTAAAGAACATTCACAGATGGTTACAAGAGTGCACTGAGACTGATGCCGATGATGAAAGTGCTGCTAGTTGTTAAGCTTCACTAATTATGAGTGTGTATGGACAAAATGGGGATCATTGATCTCTCTTGGCCTTTCTGGCCAACAACAGTAATCACACTGTGGTGTTGGTTTAATGTACTGATGAACCCATCAAGGAGGCCCAACAAATTGCATACAGAAGGCTTGAAACCAACCTCTCAGTATCCCAGAGAGAATTGGAGATAACATTATTAATGGCTTAGGGTATTCAAAGCTGTGTACACTCTGACTTCCATGAAGAATAACCCTTGATCACAAAACTGTTTGGAAACAAGTGTGTTCAGATTTATTCTTCTTCAATTTTCCCTCTACGCATTTACTGCATTGTGGCCTTATTAATCCTCAATGTATTTTTCACTCTGTTACTCCATACTCTGCACATTACCCATTGCTTTTCTTACTTTTACAATGATTTTCTCTATGTTTTTTAACCACATCTTCCATGGATTTCCTCTCTTTCTAGCCCCTTGTGATGGCAGGAAGATTTACTGTCGTATTACAAGAATGTAGGTAAAATAACTTTGTCATAGATCACTACTGTGGATGAAGCATCGATCCAACACTGCGGCCCAGAGACCCAAGTCAATGAAATGACATCATTCAAGCAACACATCAGAAGAATTTAAAGATTAACCTGTTAGCAGGGAAAGTAAAGGCCACTGCTTTTTAGAGCACAGAATTTAGTAGATATACTATGTGGTCAAGCCACTAACTTGTGTCTGTAAATTTAGACTTTTAAAAAGAAGCAGAAATTAAATAATGTTCAGCCTCACTAAAATACTGCTGAAATCCTTCTTCAACATACCAATTTATGACCATGCAAACTTGGAAACACTGACAGCAATCAGAAAACTGGAGTGGACTCATCTTCTCCCTCCACTTTGTAGCCCAGGTCTTTCTTCCTCTGATTTCCACCTCTTTGGACCCCTCAAGATGCCATCTGTGGAGAGGAGTGAGGTAGTATAGGAGTCACTACGAGTGCAGGATTCAGATTGGTACCAAAAGTTTTTTGAAGTTGTCATACAGAAACAATATCCAAAACCTAAGATACATTCCCTAAATAATTGTTTTTGTGGCACTTGACCTCTTACAAAGGTCTTCATTTTGAGAAAGTTTGAATGCTTTGCTGTGCACTCACTGACATGCACTGCCTTTGCTCTCAGCACATTGCCAGCAATGATCCTGCCATTTCTGACCTATTTGGTGCCCCAGACAAGAAAATCTGTCTGCCCCAACCCCTCCACCCTTCTCAGCACAATACACAGACACACACGCACACACACAATATGCTATTAACACAGGTTAATCACTTATTTAATAAAATAAATAATGCAAATAGAATAGTAAAATAATAATAACAATAGAACTGTTTTGCATGTAGATTGTGTATGCATCAAAACAAACAAAACTTATATAGAACAAGAAAATAACAAAATATTGTAGAACCATTTTGCATGTAAATAATGTATTTAACAGACTCTACAAACTTTATATAGAAAATGGAATTGCAATAAATAAACAATATTAGAAACATGTTGCTGGTAAATGAACTAACATTGCAAATAAAAGTCTTTTTAAAATCGGACATGCCTTGACTTTCTTGCAGCAAAGTCATTTATAACATCATCATTTGCTCTATTCCTAGATGCTTCTCTATTAATGCCATTGAGATGGTCTTGCAACATTGTAGCCCTCAAGTAATTTTTTATGAGCTTCAGTTATGAGAAGCTTCTGCAGAAATTACAGTTATGGGACTAGTGGCTGCAATTCTGAGGGCTATCCACATATTTGGATGTATTTCATCTAAATTAGTTTCTTGAAAGAAAGATAACAGTTCCAGTGTGGTGATGTTATCTTTAGGAAAATGTGGAAAAACTTCCATTTCTTGTGCCAGTGCCTTCCCATCAAGGTCTGACTGGGGCCTTTTTGGGAGGAGGGACAGCTGGCACTGTGCTTGTTTAGTGCTAAATGTGTCCCTGTGGAGTGCATACCATCCATCCATCCATCCATCCATCCATCCTCTTCCACTTATCCGAGGTCGGGGCGCGGGGGCAGCAGCTTGAGCAGAGATGCCCAGACTTCCCTCTCCCTGGCCACGGCCCCGGCCACTTCTTCTAGCTCTTCCGGGAGAATCCCAAGGCATTCCCAGGCCAGCCGGGAGACATAGTCCCTCCAGCGTGTCCTGGGTCTTCCCCGGGGCCTCCTCCCGGTTGGACGTGCCCAGAACACCTCACCAGGCAGGCGTCCAGGAGGCATCCTGATCAGATGCCCGAGCCACCTCATCTGACTCCTCTCGATGCGGAGGAGCAGCGGCTCTACTCTGAGCCCCTCCCGGATGACTGAGCTTCTCACCCTATCTTTAAGGGAAAGCCCAGACACCCTGTGGAGGAAACTCATTTCAGCCGCTTGTATTCGCGATCTCGTTCTTTCGGTCACTACCCATAGCTCATGACCATAGGTGAGGGTAGGAACATAGATCGACTGGTAAATTGAGAGCTTCGCCTTGTGGCTCAGCTCCTTTTTCACCATGACAGACCGATGCAGAGCCCGCATTACTGCGGATGCTGCACCAATCCGCCTGTCGATCTCACGCTCCATTCTTCCCTCACTCGTGAACAAGACCCCGAGATACTTGAACTCCTCCACTTGGGGCAGGATCTCGCTACTAACCCTGAGAGGGCACTCCACCCTTTTCCGGCTGAGGACCATGGTCTCGGATTTGGAGGTGCTGATTCCCATCCCAGCCGCTTCACACTTGGCTGCGAACCGAGTGGAGTGCATGCATTGGTTAAAAGTCTCTGGTGATGTAGTGGCCACAGTGCCACTGCTGCAGTGCTATTGCTCCTGTGTCCATGACCTCCTCTCCTCAGGTTCACTCTCTCCTCACCTTAGTACCTCCCGACCTGAGGAGCAAGTCAAGCAGGTGGCGGTGATAACAGGAGGAAGCTGTCTGGATTCAGTCGCTCACTGCACCTGGGTTGTTTGTCACTCACCTGCAATGCCACACTTGAAGAGGAGGAGGAGGTGGAGAAGGGCCGTGTGCTCATCTGGCAGGCTGAGCATCACGTTTGAAGACTGGTAAGTCCTGACTCCTGGTCCTAGAAGCAGCTAACTGCTGAGGTTGAAGCAGCTCGGCCTCACATGCAAGGAGGCTGCATGTCGCATGAGATACCTGGCCTGCTGCCTGCACTAATGTATACAACAGCACACAGATTGTGCTGTGCATAGTGTGGACAGTGTAGACACTGTTGAGGCACACAACTTGAATATTTCTTTGTGCTATGGTCCAGTTTGGACAAAATTTTCTGAACAAAATAAAGAGATGCACCCTGACCACTAGGTGCTTGCCTAGACAGTCTATGCCCAGAAATGGCCTTGCTTACACTTCAAAATGTACCTTACTGACACTTAAGTGGTAAAGGCTGAGAGGAAAGACTTATGTAAGGGAACAGCTCCAAAGTGTCTCTCTCTCCCTGCAGCTGTGTTGATGTCAATGGACAACAAAATTATTGAACTGCAGAAAAGAAATAATTGACAGATTATAGACAACTGTTCTCACACAAAGCCTTGAAAGAGCAAAGACAGCTGTCTATATATGAAATCAGTACTCCTCAGCTAATGGAATGCAGATTTTTATGGAACCATATAACCAGTTAACCAATCACTTTACATAAAAATCTACCCTATAGCTATGCGAATAAAAATCAATGTTCTAGACTTCAAAAAGTAAAGGCACAGTGTTAAGGTGTTTGATCTTAACTCTAAGCCATTCAAAAAGCAGGTGAAAGGGTTCCACAGTATATTCACCCATTTCTTCTATAACTGGGTCACAGGTAGGCTACTCACACAGGACTGAGTGTAAGGCAGAGACCAATTTCAGTTCATCAGTTCAAACACCCCACTATAGTAAGATAAGTTACCAAATATTCTGATTAAAATCCTTTAGACTGTGGGAGGAAAGAGAAATCTCCAGATTTCAGAGAGAAAATACATACTCAACAAAGGAGGCACACCAACCAGGAAATGAACCAAATTCCAACCTCTGCACCTCAGATGTACTTTCTGGTGAGCCATCATGCCACCCAGCATCAAGTCTGACACCATTAATGTTCACCATACTACAGTATAGTCAATAGATCTGGCCATTCAATGTCCATATAAGCATCAGAATCTGTGAAGTCCTACTGTGTTATGTTGTTACCTACTTCAGAATATGGGTCGAAGCTTTAGTACTAAATAAGATTACTTCAGATACTGTACTATACATCTGGAACATACTGTAATAATACACTCAATTTCACTCATCTATTGTCAGCTAAAGGCAAAATATTTTTACATAAGGTAAGACAAATCAGTTATGTTTTAGAAGATAAGGAAAATAAATACCATTTGAGAACATGGACTTTGCTGAAGTGCAACTTGAAAAAAGATATACTGTAATCACTGGTGATGGAAAATCATGAACTGTTATTCCCTGGCAGAACATGAACACTATAAAAGGCAAGATCATAGGAGTGGAAAATGTTCACTTTCAGTCAAAATCATGAAGACTTTCAAGGAGCGATATAACAGCGCAGTGATTAGTGCTGCTGCCTCAGAGCTCCTGCAATTAGGTTTATTTTACAGCCAGGTCACTGTGTTCCTAAGTAAATTTATCATTTGATCCTCCATTACAAAGATGTACAAGTTAGGCTCATTAGTGACATTTGCACCCAGTGCTGCTGGGATTTGGCAACCTGTAACCTTGTTATGAGAAGAGGAGATTCTGAAAACTGAGGTATAGATAGAACACTTAAAGTGCTTAAAAATAAACTTACATCCATCCATCTTCTACTTTGTTCAGTTCAGGACTGTGTGGGCCAGAGCCTGTCATAAATGCCAATGGAAGAGTAAGACAGGAACTTTCCCTGGGCAGAATCTATAAGTGGACACATGCACATACACATACACATCCGTAGTACTGACCACTAAGCAGGAACATCCACGTTCACTAATATTTTCACTCATCAATCTAACTTCCACATGGTGATGTACTAAGGGAAACAAGCTATACTGACATAGAGATTTTGTGTACACTGCACACAGACTGTGATTAGGCTGGGGTTCAAACCAGTAGCTTTGAGGCAGAAGTGCTAATCACTAGAGCACCATAATAACCCGGCCGTGACATTTAAAACAAAAAATCTGTGAATGGGATTGTAGGGACACATGGAGTGACTTGCAGAACTGGTACAGATTCAGTCATTTGCCTAATTTGTCTATGTTTTCATATTAGATACTACTTTTGAGACTCTTTTTCTATTCTGTCAGAGTACATTTGCAGGAAATTAATAAATCCTACATTTCCTTTTGCACGTGTTCCATCCATTAGTGTTTGAGTAACAACTCTCTAAACTCACAGGTTCAGTGTTCTGTTCTGTCTAGAATAACAAATTTTGTAAGTTATGTCGGCAGACCTGTACGATTGCAACATTATATCAAGTATATAAAGACCTCCTTTGTACAAATCACTGCTGCTGGAAATTGCTGACTAGTGGCTTCAATTATTCCCCATAACATAACGGTCTATAGTTTGAATGAGATTTCTAGACTGGCTGACTTTTCTTCCTGTTTTCCTATACACAAAACGCTTTTTCAAAGTCTGCTGCAGCCACAACTTTCATATTCAGTAATATCAAACATGTTACTTTATAGAGATCAGAATTCATTAAAAGTACTGAAGCTGCTGTACATGAAAAAATAAGTATAAAAACACTGTTTTCTGCATTATAATATATTTAGCTTGGCACATTTTCAGTCGTCATTTAATTAAAGACATACTTTTTGCAAGAAGTGCGATAATTTTGTGATTGGCAATCCCCTAGGTAATCTTGCTTAAAATCCAAAGGGTTCTTTTTCCATGGAGCATTTTTTTTTTTTTTTTTGCTTCGCTTGTACGAAGAAATCAAATTTCAATCTGTTGTGAAACCTCTGCCAGAGTAAATGACTGGCAGTTAGCTGACACATCAACACTTGAACCCACAGTTAAAACCCACAGAGTGCATCTGAAAACATGGAAGTGGAGTGCATGGAGTGATTGTAATGCTCAGAGAATGTTGTGTTTCAGTTTAATTCAATTCAGTTTATTTTTACTTTTGTATGACGCTCTTCACTGTATGCAGGCACAGCGTACTGTGACAAGTTCATAATGTGGTAGACCTAAATACTGTACATACTTTACTGTTCTACTAAACTAGAATGTAACTAAAAAGTTACCTCTGATAGAATTGGACACACTAGGACACCATATACTGTATGTAGCAATGCTCTCCAGACTCTTCTGTGGAGATCCTAAGTACTGCCATGACAGCAAAAAAGATATATTCCTATTAGCGTGCTCTTGGATTTACCAAGGGTCTTCTTAAAGTAGGTCATGACTGGTACATGGAATACATCAAAAGTGGGCACTAATGAATTTCTAAGGCAGACGTCTTTAGGTGGGACTTGCAGTATTGCAATACGTAATGAGACTCAATTTTAAAACAGATGACTTCCAGGCCAATAAAGACTGAATAGATTCAATTTGTCTACACAAACAAACAGTCTTTATAGTATTTTAACACATCACTACTCATACTTGAATATAATAAATGAAGACAAAAGGATGAAACATAACTTGTAAAACTAAAAGGCATCATCTATGATGAATGTCATCAGAACTCCATATCGTAGTGATGGCAGAAAGGCACAATCAAGAGTATTAAAAAATGCTTCAAAGAACTATCTTAGGGGTAGCACAATCATGAAATGGGAGAAATCACCAAGTTAACATGGAGACATTGTGTCGCCCACCACCAAGACCCAGTAGCGCAACTTCAGAATCTTCTAAAGGTCTCCTTCCTAATTTTCATTAGTGACATTTACTGTTGTGGCATCATGGAAAATCAGGTGTCCCTGCTAACCTAATATTTTTTTAGATATTGCTGCACAATGTGGTTTGTAAGCACCCACACAATTACTCCTATATTTAAAATAAACTGTACATTTTGTGTATTAGTATTATTACTTGGCTGATGCCTTTATCCAGGTGACTTATAACAACTGAGATTCAATTAGTTGCATTTCTTTTTTATTTCCAGTTGGAGCACAGGCAGGACTTGCTCATGGTCTCACAGTTATGAGAGTCGTAGAGAGCGGGGGGGGGGGGGGGGGGGGGCCATTGGGTAATGATTACCCAGGGCCCATTGGGGGATGGGGCTCCTCAAAGCCTGGAATGAAAACGTTGTTTTTGAGAGGAAGGGGCCGACAGAGATTGTGCATGAATAGGGCTCAGAGTTTTGTGCTCCAACCCTGCTCATAGTATCAGGAGCTGGATTTGACTACACAGCCTTAGGATTTAAGTTCAAAGCCGTAAACGCTACACCACACTGTCTTACTTACACATGAGAAAACATATTTTGTGCTCACAGGAAACCAATCACATGATGAAATAACAATTTTTGCATCAAGTGCATAGCCTCCTTACATCAGTTTACACTTGTGGGGAGTTGTAGCAGATACCAGCAGCATCAAGAATAAGGCAGGCAGCTCTTGGCTGGCCACTTTCATGTACACACACAGTCATTCAAACCACTTAAACTTTACTGTAGCATGGATAACAATTTCAATTCAGTACTGGGGTCTTTATAATGTAAGAACTATCAATACATTGAACATGTATGTATTTAGGATGAAGAAGGAAATGAAGGTACCTGCAGAAAAGCCCATTCAGACATGTAAACTTCACACAGACAGCAATCATACCAGGAACTGAATCCATTCTCCTGCAGCCATGAGGTAACAGCCCTAAGGACCAAATCACTGTGCCACCCACAATGTACTATAATAAGTTAGTCTAGAAAATAAAATTTAACAATTATACCTTACTGACTAATTTGTTATAAAATTGCTACTGTGTTCTGTGCTGCTGGCATCATGCTCTTTAAGATTAATCTTTCAGGCAAAATAATGTCAACACCGAAGACTGTCTTGTTTAAGCACTGCTCATTACTAAAGCTATAAACATTATCTATAACAATGCTTTGGATCCTGTGAAAGCTCTGTCTTATTATGTGCTACAGTGTTTTACTCATGGTAGGCCTTTTGGATACATTCTTTGAAGCATCTAATAAATTCTGGTTTATTTTGGCTGAATAAATGGCATTTTCACCTGGTTTGACTTAAGTAACGGAAATAACATCTGGATCTGTTACTGCTTACTCCATTGGAAAACAAAATATTCGCCACACCTGGCTCTGTAGAGGGTTTAATGTCAGCAATGTAGATATGCCTCATATTAAATTATTAATATATTTGTTAGTTTTTTTATTAACTTACATGCAAAATGAGTTACTATATTATGCTTAGTTTCTTTCTTTGCTATACCATCACGCACTATATTTGCCGTACGACTCATTTCATTGTACTGGCAGAATTTTTATTTTCTCCTGCATATGTGGAGTTTGGCAGAGCTTTGTAATGAGTTTGAGGAGCGCTCATTACAGTTGGGAATCAAAGTGTAAATTTGATTGCAAAGCACTCTGTTGTCTCAATTTATGTTTATTCCTAAAAATGTCTTTTTTGTTGTTTAAGGAAGATATCTTTCTAGATATGTGGCAATTGCTGGAATGTTTCAGATGTACGACATATAACACCACGCACTTGGCTTTCATTCCAAGCAACAGAAGTTTCACATATGGAATGAAAGATGAGTCTTTTCCTTGTGCTTGCTTCGCAGACATGTGGTATCTAATAACTCAATGTGAAATGTAGAAGGTAGTCAGGAAGGTGAAGGGAAAAAATTAACCATTTCATGCATCTGACATCCTTGTTATTCAGAAATATGTCTCCTTGCAAAAGAGGTGAGTGAGTTTGATAAATATTTACTTGATCTTCTGTACCCCCTATAATAGGGTGTTGTGTTTGCCTTATATTTCACTATGATCCCTAGGGTGTGATTGGTAAAACAAGAATGTTAGTGGTTGTTAAAGGATTATTACGGTTACATTTTCAGATGACATGAATATATTGTTCCTTTTATTTTTTCTGTAATCTGGAGGCTTTTAGTTTTTCTCCTTATGACAGAACAGAGATTTATTGAAGAAATATATCCATAGCAATTAGGTTAATCATCCACTGTTTGTCTGCAGATGTGGAGAACACGCAATCAAAACATTGTGCTTGTAGAAGCCTTCCATCTAGAGATAAGCACTTTGCAATACCTCTAGGCAAACAAAAGTTAAAAATGCATTAATTTTGTACATTTTTTTTAAACTTTTATTAATTTTATTGTATTACAAATAGATCAATTTTTACAAAAGATAGGACTGAAATCAAGTCGCCCCCCACCCCTGAGAGAGAGAGCATGGCCAACAGAGTGAAACTTAAGGCTTGTAAACATACCTAAATTGATGAGTTTAATAGGGCAATAGACATAACTGGAAAAGAATAACAAATGTGGAGATAATTGCTGCCTCGGTGCATTACGAGCTTATTCTAAGATATTATTGATTAGGTCCTGCCAAGTTTTGAAAAAATTCTGTACAGATCCTCTAACTGAATATTTGATTTTTTCCAATTTCATATAATATAAAACATCGGTTTCCCACTGACTTATCAGAGGAGAGTTAGGATTCTTCCAATTTAACAGAATAAGTCTGCGTGCCAAAAGTGTAATGAGTGCAATCACAGTTTGTTTGTCCTTCTCCAATTTAAACCCATCTAGAAGAACACCAAACACAGCTGTTAATGGGTTAGGAGGGATTGTGACACCAAGGCTGTCTGAAAGGCACTTAAAAATTTTGGTCCAAAATGATGTTAATTTGGTGCAGGCCCAAAACATGTTACCCAGTGAGGCTGGGACTTGATTGCAGCGTTCGCAGGTTGGATCTTGCCCTGGAAACATTTTGGACAGTTTTAGGCGAGACAGATGTGCTCGATATATAATTTTGAGTTGAATAATTGTATGCTTTACGCATATGGAGCTTGATTGAAGTCTCTGCATTGCTATTTTCCACTCCTTTTCTGATATATTGATTAAGAGATCTTTTTCCCATTGTCCTCTTGGATCTTTAAAAGGGAGGGACTGCAAGATAATTTTATATATTGCAGAGATGGTGTCTAAGTCCTTGAAATTGAGTGATATTTTTTCCAGCATGGAGATGGCTGCAAGATGAGGAAAATCAGGCAGGTTCTGTTTAACAAAGTTTCAAATTTGAAGATAGTGAAAGAAATGTGTGGCTGGAAAGTTAAATTTGGAATGTAATTGTTCATAGGATGCAAAGATGTTGTCTATATAAAGATCTCTAAGCAATTTAATCCCAAGTCATTTCCAGATATTAAAAACTGCATATGTTTGCGAGGGTTGAAAGAGGCGGTTCTCTTCCAGAGGTGCCACAGATAAAAGATTCTCCATCTTAAAATGCTTTCTACATTGGTTCCATATTCTGAGTGAGTGAAGCACAATTGGGTTATTAGTATATTGACGATAACTTGCATTTATTGGGGCACAAAGCAGGGAATATAAAGAAATACTGCAGGATTTTACTTCTTTTACGGACCAAGCCTGTCTATGTTCATCTATTTGTGTCCAGGTTTTTATAGCTTGTATGTTTGCTGCCCAGTAATAAAACTAAAAGTTGGGTACAGCCATGCCACCTTCTGCCTTAGGTCTTTGTAGGGTCACTCTTTGGATACGTGGATGTTTTGAATTCCAAATAAATAAGGTTATTGTTGAATCTAATTGCTTAAAAAATTATTTATTAATGTATATTGGAATGTTTTGAAATAAAAAAAGAAGTTTAGGAAGAATATTCATCTTAACAACGTTAATTCTTCCAGCTAGAGTGAGATGGAGGGTTGACCATCTATGCAAGTCTTGCTTAATTTGTTCCATACAGACGGTGAAAGATTACTGGGATTGCGTTGCGAACTTCTTGCTTGTGGATTTGTTGAGCTAAAAGCTTATTAGCTTTCTCTCCGTGTTCATAGTAATGATGCCTGGATTTATAAATTAGTTGTTCAGTTTCTTTAGTTGTCAAGAGGTTGAGTTCTGAATGCAGAGCCTGCCTTTTCCTACGTAGAGCCTCGCTTGGAAGTCTGGCATGTTCTTCATCTACTCTAGTAATTTCGTTTTTTAGTTCTGATACTTTCTTGGTTTCTAATTTATTCCTGTGGGAAAGATATGAAATAATCTGTCCTCTTAAGAAGGCCTTTAATGTTTCCCAGAATTTTCCTGCAGAAACCTCTGAAGATGTATTTGTCTCTAGGAAGAAACTGATTTGTTTGGATATAAATTCAGTAAAGTTCTCGTCTTTTAATGGAAGCGGGTTAAGACGCCATCTGCAAGGTGAGTGTGTGGGGCATAGTGACTTTAGCTCCAAGATCAGAGGTGCATGGTCAGAAAAAGCAATAGCATCGTACTTGCAAGATTTAATCGCAGGCAAGAAATTATTATCTATAAAGAAATAATCAATTTTTGAGTAGCAATGATGTACTGGTGAGTAGAAAGAATATGTTCTTGAGTTTGGGTTTAGAAACCTCCAGGGGTCTGATAAGTTGTGGTCAGTTGCAAACTGTGTAATTGTCTTTGCAGTGTTAGATGTCATCCCCCCTGTGACAGGAGTCCTATCTAAGAGTGGATTTAAAACACAATTAAAGTCCCCAGCCATTATAATTTTATGAGTGTTCACATTGGGAATGGATGCAAATACATTTTGTATGAATTCCTTATCATCGACATTCGGTGTATAAACATTTATCAAAATCATCTTACAGTTAAATAAGTTGCCCATGACCATCACATATCTCCCTTCAAGATCAGATACTACATCTGATGCTACAAATGAGACTGTTCTATGTATGAGAATTCCCACACCTCTAATTTTCTTTGTAAAGTTAGAATGGAACATTTGACCAGTCCAGTCCTTTTGCAGCCAGAACTGATCCTTGCTTAGTAAGTGGGTCTCCTGTAAAAATACTGTTATAGCGTTTAAACCTGTTAGGTGAGAGAATACTTTCTTTCTCTTTAATTCGTGATTCAGGCCTTTAACATTCCAGCTCACAAAGTTAACTGTCCCATCATGGAGACATTGATTCTGAATTTTTGATGTCATTTTATAGTCTTAACTGGAAGTGAGACAGCTTTAACCTTAATTTCCTATTTCCCCACGGGTGATTGCCATGCAGCCTATTGTTACGTTGGTAGTTATAATTATAAGGATTAAAAGGATAGATTAGATATAGTCTGCTCTCTTTCTCTTCCCCCCTTATCCCCCTCCCCACATGAGGCTGGACCCCACTTCACAAAGTCCCGGTCCTCTGACATACCTAGAGACAGAGTACGTCTAAAGCAAGACAAGAGCCACACGCAGTGGCGTTTGAGGATTAGAAAGTAGAGATATCTATTGCCAATATAGTCTAAAAATATATGCCTAAAATATAATCATTAACAAACTATAAGCATAAGATATAAACTCTTCAGCAGTCTTAAAGTATTAAGATAATAAACCCAGGGAATGGTGTTAGAAAGTGGTCCAGGATATACATAGTAAATCCTAATGCAATAATAACAATAACAATAAACGAAGGGTATGATGTTAAACAGTCCCCTTTAGGGTAGTAAAAAAAAATGCCTATAACTGTAATTAAGACATAAACAGAAAGCGTCTGAGTAATGTAAAGAATGTATAATTATAATACCCGTATCATTACTAGTGGATTAGACAGCAGGTAATATCTCCTTGCCATGTCATGACAGGATGCAGCTCACTATTGTATTTCAGAATAGTCTCGGGATCAGCTTTCTTAATTCCTTTTCTGCTTCCTCCTTGCTGGAGAAGACATTGTATTGGTCTTGAACATCCACTTTCAGTTTGGCAGGATACAAGAGGCTGTATTTCATATCAGCTTGCCGTAACCGCTGTTTGATGTTGTAGAAGGCTGCACGTTTAGCAGCTGTTGCGGGAGAGAAATCTGAGAAGATACGAATGTGGTTATTTTCAAATATAATTTCTTGCTTGTGTCTGAGGAGTGCCATCACATCTAGCTTATATAATAATCTCTCAAAGCGGACAATAAAAGACCTAGGTCTAAAGGTATTTGATCCGCATATGTGATAAGCTGCTGCTATCTAGGTATCTGATTTAAAGTCCTCTCCAATTATTTTAGAGAATAGTTCAACTGCGAATTTCACTGGGTTTGGACTTTCACGATTCTCAGGTAGACCTTCAATTCTAATATTATTCCTTCTGCTTCCATCTTCCAGAGTGGCAAGTCTGTCTCCGAGTTTTTTGTATTCGGAATTGGCAGCTGTTGTTTTTCCATCAGCGATGGATGCTAGGATTCCGGCTATTTCAATTCGGGTCGTGAATGACTGCTTGACATCCTCCAGCTGATCGGCAAGTGTGCTCAGTTTGGACGCGTTTTCCTGAATGTGCTCCTCAATTTTTTCCAGCATACATTTAAAGGCCGCCTCAAAGCGAATATATATGCATTTCTCTGAGTCTTTATTATCCTGCTGCAGCTCTTGCCGCAGCTTCTCACTTGCCTTCTCACTTATCTTCTTGCTTTTCTTTATCTTTTGCTTTATCTCTTGCTTGAGCTCAGCGGTCATCACCTTCAGTTCAGACAGATCATTTCTGCTTTCGTGCAGCATATGCGAAGTGGCGGGCTCTATAACAGCCAATTTACCAGGCTCGCGTGGAGTAGGTGAAAGTGTGGACTTTACATTTTTAATCATTTTGAAGGGATGTTTCCTAAAAAATGAAAGTTTCCAAGATGATTAAAAGTCTTGAACCTGAGTCCAAAGTTCAAAGGCATGCAGGTTAGGTGAACTGGCAGTTTTAAATTGGCTCTAGCGTGTGCTTGGTGTGTGTGTTTGCCCTGCGATGGACTGGTGCCCTCTCCAGGGTTTGTTCCTGCCTTGCACCCAATACTGGCTCAGATAGGCTAAAGCAGAACCTCTCGACCCTTTTCAGGACAAAGAGAGTTGGAAAATGACTAAATATTAAATAACTCGTTTAATAAAAAGTGGCAGGCCCTTGGACTTCATCCCCTTTGGTTTTGCCCAGTTAATGTCTCATTTAATTTAAGAGCCCCTGACTACTAAATTTTATTTATTTCATGGATACGTTAAAAATTTTCCTCTAAGAAATGCAATCGGAAATACATCAACCTGGGGCTTTGCCATATTATGGAAAATGTATTTGGTTTTGGTAACTATGTCAAAATTCAGCTTTTTGAGGCACCTCATTCTTGAAAGAGAAGACAAATAGTATAAGGCATTTATGGACACAGCTACTTAAGGGAAACAAAAGTGTTTTAGATCATTTAGAAAAGGTATCCCTTTGGTCTTCATCCAGGAAAAAACGAGCAATTTTGATCAGCCACACCTGCTTTGCAAATGGCCACAAAAATCTTAAATGTGAGAAGGGGGTGCTGAGGGTGCTGCACTCAGTGCTTGATGGGAGGAGGCCGCTAATAGTAGTGGACACCAACTGTACTCTTCTCTGACTGAAAACTATTTAGCAGAAGAACAAACGTTGTCTGCAGTGGGCTGGCACCCTGCCCGGGGTTTATTCCTGCCTTATGCCCTGTGTTGGCTGGGATTGGCTCCGGCAGATCCCCGTGACCCTGTGTTAGGATATAGCGGGTTGCACAATGACTGACTGACAAATGTTATAGCCTTTGTTTGTTACTTTAAGAAAGATTCTGCTGCTCTGACCATGCACATACTAGACCAGATCTGAGAGCAAGGAATAGTGGGAGAGAAAATAGGAATGTTAAAGAAGAAGGGAGCAAAGGGTGGGCTTCTTACTTACATGGGTCTAAAATATTTAAATATTTTCCAACAGCAAATCAAACAAATAGATCTCTTACTTTCAAGGTGAAATCATTAAAAGGTGTCCTCCTACCTTGGCATCAGTTCCCACAAATCTACTCAATAATGTTCAGCAAAATTAAACCCCTAGTGGAACATGCAACTGAAATTTTCCTCCTGCACCAAAGAACTATCCAACCCGCTATATCCTAACTACAGGGTCACAGGGGTCTGCTGGAGCCAATCCCAGCCAACACAGGGTGCAAGGCAGGAACAAACCACAGGCAGAGCGCCAGCCCACTGCAGGGCACACACCCACACACACCAAGCACACACTAGGGACAATTTAGAATCGCCAATGCACCTAACCTGCATGTCTTTGGACTGTGGGAGGAAACTTGAGCACCCAGAGGAAACCCACACAGACACGGGGAGAACATGCAAACTCCACAGAGGGAAGACCCAGGAAGTCTCCTAACTGCGAGGCAGCAGCGCTACCACTGCGCCACCATGCCGGCCACCAAAGAACTATTTACAGTATACATTTTATTGTTGGCTGAGTTTGGATTTAACATGTTGGCAAAGGGATTGATGGATTATTTATATTCTGTATTTAAAAATATAAAGATGCAGCTTTGAAAAATAATACCTGTTGAGAACCACATTTTCTCTATAGTATGGTGGCATAGCCTTCAAAATTGATATCCCTTTAAAGTTTAATTTAAACAACAGTGTGACAGCATTCTACAACATGAAGTTATTTTGAACAAAGTCAGTCCAGCTTAACGTTACATTATCTGAAGTTGCTTAACAAAGTGGTCTCTCTACAATGCTAAGCAGTCTTCAAGATTTAGCAGAAG
The DNA here is from genome assembly GCF_900747795.2 of Erpetoichthys calabaricus. Classification (NCBI taxonomy): domain Eukaryota; kingdom Metazoa; phylum Chordata; class Cladistia; order Polypteriformes; family Polypteridae; genus Erpetoichthys; species Erpetoichthys calabaricus. Next base: position 135,760,318 of record NC_041395.2, on the reverse strand, counting down.
TAATAGAGATATGTTACTAGCAGACTGCAGTCAGGAACCAAAATTGTCTTGTTTGCATCATTCCTGGTGAGAAACGTTGCTGTAAAGTTGTGAAGTTCTTCATCTGACACACTGCAGGTGTCATGTATCCTAAATAATACAGATAATAGTTTCAATGGGTGAAAGAGGTTGATTATTTTTAACATTTTTCTAAGTCTGTGCTTTATAATTTTGCTATTTCACATATACTGTAATAATAATAAATGCATATTTTGCAGAAAACGTGTAGAGACACACTCTGCATTAATATTAAATTACTACATGGACTATAGAAGCCAGATGTTTCCTTATGGACAGTACATTCCTGTATGTTAGTCTCACCCCACAGCGTATGTTCACTCATGGGGTTTATTATGGTAAAAGTTAAATTGATTTAAAAGAAATTACTTCAGTTAGTCAACAGAAAAAGTCAGTCCATACTGTATAGAAAAAATTCTTTTAACATCATTCAGAAAATTGAGAAGAAAAATAAATACAAGTAGTTGATTTTATTACCATCAGTCTTCAATCTCATTTCCGGCTAAATAAGAAACCTGCAGTTCCAACTCCCCTGTGTACACAAGTCTGGCTGGTTTCTGAGGTGGCACCAAACATCATAGATCATGTATCAGTCAGTGGTGAGTGCTGCTGCTAACGGATTTCCTAACTACAATGGCAAGTTGATGAAAAGTCGTTGACATAACCCTACAGGGCACCTGGAAAAGGGACGTACACTCTCTGAGCAAATTATTCTGAGCACTTTACTAATACTGGGTAGGGCCTCTATTTGCTCTCCAAACAGTCTTCGTGGCATGGATTCTACCAGATATTGGAAACATTCCTTTGAGATTCTGTTGCATTTTGAAAGTTTCTGCAGATTTGATAGCTACACATTTCATGCTGTGAATCACCCACTTTACCATATCCCAAAGCTGTTCTTTTGGATCCAGATCCAATGAACTGGGATGGTCCCTGAAGAACTCTGAACTTTTTGTCATGTTCATGAAACCAGTTTGAGACAACTTTTGCGTTGAGAAATGGAGCATTATCATGCTGGAAGTAGCCATTAGAAGATGGTAAATTGCAGCTTTGGAGGGATGCACATGGTCAGCAACAACACTCAAATAAGCTATAGTATTTAAATAAGGATTGATTGGTATCAACTGGCCCAAAGTATGACAAGATAACATTCCTCACACCATTATACCACCACTGCCAACCTAGACTGTTGACACAAGGCAGGCTAGGTGTATGAGTTCATGCTGTTGGCACCTTCTGTGTGCCTCAGCAGAAACTGAGATTCATCAGACCAGGCTAAGTTTTTCCAGTTTTTTTGAGCCAGTGCCCACTGCAATCTTGGCTGACAGAAATGAAACCTGACATGGTCTTTTGCTGTTGTAGCCCATCCACCTCAGGGTTTGATGTGATGTACATTCTGCTCACCACAGTTATACAGAGTGGTTGTCTGGGTTACTGTAGCCTTTCTGTCAGCTAAAACCATTCTGGCCATACTCCTCTGACCTTTCTAAACAACAAGGCATTTCCTTCTGCAGAGTTAACACTCACTGAACATCTTTTGTTTTTTGCACCATTTTGAGTAAACTCTAGACTCTAGAGTCTAGAGACTGTTGTGCTTGAAAATCACAGAAGAAAGGCAGTTGCAGAAATACTCAAACCAGCCCGTCTAGCACCAACAATCATGCCACAGTCAAAATCACTGGGATCCCATTTTTCTCTATTCTGATGTTTGATGTGAACATTAACTGCAGCCTCCTGACCTGTATCTGCATATTTTATATACTGCACTGCTGCCTCATGATTGGCGGATCAGATAATTGCATGGATAAGCAGATCATCCTAATAATCTGCTCAGTGAGTGTATATGTCAATATTTCAAAAGTTTGTTCCTGTTCTCAATTTGATCTTCAAGATAATCAAATTGTGATACTAAGTTAAAGGACTCATGTTTAACCTGCCATTCATCATCAGTGTTTCTCAATGTTCACAAAAATGTGAGGTCGCTTTTGCAAAATGTTACAAACCTTGGTGTATAACAAATGCATAAATTGCACTTTCCATTTGTTTTGGTTTTTTATTATATTTTTGTTGTTTTGTGATCCTGGAACATAAGGAACTCTGCTATACTTACTTAACCTGAACAATTCACTTAGAAGTTGAAATTTGAAAATAAACAGTGAGAGCGTGAAATTAACAATAAAATGTCAGAGCATGAAATTAACAAAAAACTGGTGCAAATTACAGCTTTTACTATTTTCATTAACTTTTCCCAAGAGAAAACTTGTAATAGAATGTCTTTTGCTGTTTTCTGTGCTCCATGTAGAAACAAAAGTTACATTTAAAGAAGCTCTGAAAATTTGCCCACATTCCTATATTAATAAGTCATAGCAGTGTACCAAAAAGTTTACCAGAAAACTGGGGTTTATTTATATTTTAAGAAAATAAAGAGTTGGAAAAAATCACCCCAGCTCTCCCTGCAGCTTTGCTTCAATGGGCAGATTTAAAATGTTTTCATTTTATTGTGTACAAACTCCACTCTGGTCTGCATTTGCATGTAATAAAACTTTGTATCCTTGCAGGCAGAGTTCAAAGACAACTACAGTGAGACATCTTGGGGAACAAATAAAAATGAACAAATAGACCATTAACGTAACAAGATGAAGATTATGATTACAGTTTAAAGTAGCAATTAATGTGTTATTATTGCAAAACACATTTGGTTCCCACGGAAAAATAAAGAAAAGAGGCTCAGTTTTACATAAAGATCTGAAGTAATATATAAATCTGACTGAATAGCTGAAATGTGTGTGTGTCGTGTACATTCTAACTTTAATTATAATACTTTTAACAACTATAAACGTTAAGGAAAATTTAAAAATATGACTGAGCTATGACAAGCTGCCATTGATATCCTCCAGATTATTTTTAATCACATGTGTTTCCTCTTCACAGTTTTTAATAAGTAGTAATTTGGGAATACAGAAATGTGAAACTGGAAACAGAAGTATTTATACAAAACTTTGCAGTACTTTTTTCTGTGAGTTAACTTTAACTGAAATTATCATTTAAGGTATCTGGTGTGGTTGCTGGAGTGGCACAAAGATCAGGGGTATACACATTTATTAGTACAGTAATGACCATCTGTTTGTTGAAATAGATGCTTTATAGAAATCCCTAAGAGATTCCAATGCTGTCATGGAGCTTGTTGGTTATTCCCAAATCCTATTTAATTAGCTCAATTTGCTATGAAAAAATAAAGGACTGAGCCTGGCAGTCAGCAGGCAAGAGCCGCTTTGCCACAAAAAGGCACTATCATATAGCTCATTTTGAAAAATGAATATACACTGTGCTAATGAAACATTTCAATAAAAGTTGTCTTTGTAATCTGGATAGAAAGGATGCATAAGTTTAGTCTGAACTTTAACCAGAAAATCTTTACACTTTTCAACAACAGAGTAAAAATCAGGTGTCCATTATTAGTATACCAAAAATAAGGCAAGGAACTGGATATTTGTAAGATATTACATCAGGGGTTCCCAAACTCGGTCCTGGGGACCCACTGTGGCCGCAGGTTTTTGTTCCAACCAACTTCTGTTTTTCATTGGACTCTAAGCCTAATTAAGTGAGTCATTATTTCCCAGTTTCTGTGTTTTTGGAGTCAATGTAGAAATTACAAACTAACTTTGGTAGTTTTTATTAAAATGTAATAAGCAGTAATATGGGGAATATGTAGGTTTTTTTAAGTCATTAACAGTATTTTGAATCTAATTTTCATTCTGCTTTTCCACGTGTTCTGGTTATTTAATCGCTTATTTACCAATTAGCGGGTCTGACACTGAAGCCGATGCAGCTTTCATCATCCTGGGTGTCTGCTATGCTGATTGTTAATTGTCACTATTAGAATTAAACAGTTATAGCTTTAGAAATAGAAATATTTCTAAATGTCTTATAAATGTAAAAATCATACTGTTGTGTTTTTTCTGAATGCAGAATAAGAGAAGAGTATAAAAAACCAGCTAATTAAATGAGATCAGTTGTTACTGATTATTATCACCGATTGTGAATCTGGTTGGAACCAAATCCCGCAGCCATATTCGGTCCCCAGAACCGAGTTTGGGAGCCACTGTATTACATCATAATGCACTATAACAAAAAAAATCAACAATATTCATGCATTAAAGTCTACTTTTTTCTTTTACGCAGTGCACACATAGTATATTTAGAAAGACATGATTCATGAATGGACAGTTTGTAATGCCATTCAAACTTTCACTTCTTGTCGGTGCCAAAATGATTTCCTCAAGAGTCTTGGCTGTCATCTGCTTTTCATTGTAGTTAAATTCCCCTGAGAATGACAAAGTTACTTAAGAACCATTAATCATTTTATTAGTAGGCTACCTCTTATCAGGTGTACTCTACAAACTGCCTCCAAAAAGTGCTTATCACATACAGTAAGGTAGGCTAATGGTCAGCTTCATTTACATGGAGAGCCAAGAAACACAGCCGGCTTGAAGCAGTCGCGTGAGTGACCTCTGTGGATACTCCTCAGGGAAGGATTTATTTTTTTAAGTAGGACCATAATTCATAACTCACAACCATACTAAGTATTTGACTGACTGAAAATATTCAGGCAAAAATGCTATCCAAACACAAGTGAATTAGAGAAATTCATGAAAAAGAAGTATTTCAATGTGATTTACTTTGGCATATTTCTCTCCTCTGTACAGCATTGCTGGAAGCTAAAAAAAATATTATGTATAATTCTGAATGATTTCTATCTTTTAGCTTTTTTTGGTCATTCTGCTTAAACTTGCTGATTCTAACTGAATTTATTCCAAGTTACAACATATGTAAAATCCAGAATATCAGTTTACTATTACTTCATTGGTGAGGAAAATAATCTGAAGCATATGTTTAAAATATTATTAATCTACATGTATTTTTGTGACATTTTCTATATCAGTGACTTGAACTAAAGTTCATCCACATAGCACCTGATAAGTTTACACTCACAGTAGAGACACCAGGCTTCTGAAGAACAAACATGCCAACAAAGTTAAACAATCCAAAGAAAACTCAAAGCAAGACCACATGCGGGAAGAGATTAAAAGACTCACACAGGCTTACACTGCTGTTACTCACTGCTTTATATTTACCTCATTTTTAATACACTAACATCGCCCTCCACAAAAAAATTGTCTTATGTTTTTTCTGTTAAAACACACAGTGAAGGGATATCCCAGAGAATGAGACAAGTGCCCTAATATTTCTTACCTTTTCGTTGAATTTACAAAATGAATGTCATGTGAGTGTTGCATTCTGCTTAAAAAACAGGTTGGAATTTTTATAAGATTTTCTTTTCTATTTGTTTTCTTGTGATTTAATATATATTTGTCTTTTAAAGATATCCATAAAATGAAATTGATTAAATAATTTGTTTACAATGTAACACAAGATATTGCATATAAAATAATTATTTTATAAAAAATTCACATTTACAATAAAGGATAAATGGAACCAATGTTTTGGATTTGGATACTAAATGATACTCAACAGTAAATAAGAAATCTGGTATTATGGTATACTTTGTGCAAAATCAGTAATGATAAAATATATTTCTAAATAGTGACGTAAAGTTCTCTGTGTTCTTTGTCTTTATTCTTGCATTACAATGTAGTCATTTATAACTCTTCTTCACAATATATATCTTTCACAGTATGAAAACAAATGCATAGGTGACATAAAAGAACAATTGAGGATGTAGTTGTACATTTTTATGTTACATTTAAAACACAGTTGCATTCATCTTGCCTGCATTTTTATATGGCCTTTCAGGTTTAGAATTGTATTATAAAAACATGACAAAAAAATAATGAATTTCCCCTTGGGATTAATAAAGTATCTATCTATCTATCTATCTATCTATCTATCTATCTATCTATCTATCTATCTATCTATCTATCTATCTATCTATCTATCTATCTATCTATCTATCTATCTATCTATCTATCTATCTATCTATCTATCTATCTATCAAAAATGCCAGTTTTAAAAGAAAAGCTTTGCATGTGATTTGTTTAGTTATGTATCTTTATTTTTCTTGCATCTTCTTTACTGGTGGCATTGTGTTAAAAAGTGGCATTCAGATTGGCCAGCCTTTCATTTTGGTCGACTGTTCCCGTTGGTCATGTCATAGATCTCAATGGCCTAACTGCTAAGTGATAACTATGAACCTGACTCTTCATGGGAGTCGTCATACACCTTTCAAAAATCACTGACATACAATTTTATCCTCATTTTTGCACTGTAGCCTGTGTTTATACTTTATTAACAAAATTTAAGTTATATATCAATATTCATGGGAATTATAGATCAATTTAAATGTATGTATTCCCTGTAAAGTTTAAAACAAAATTTTAAGTAATGATAATTTTTTTCAACATGATTCTTCTTTAACAGGCATAATATTTATGATAAATTTCTGTTCGGTGTACACCTTAGTCACACCACAGATACAAACATAAATCATATCGCAAGTAGTTTAATTTCCTGTGATGAAGGAAATGCTGTTCTCATTTTGATTTTAGATTTATGCAGTTTTTAATTGTGGTAATCAGATATTTCTACTACCCAATCTTGACAAGTCAGATTGACTCGTCAGGCACTGTTTTCATTTTTAGACTCCATACTTTTCAAACTGTTTTAACAAATGTTTGAGGGCAGTGTTCTTGTATGCAGTTAGATATAATTTTGCATTAGATGCTGGCATTTCTTTTTTATTTGTATTTGTGCTAGTGCAGCTAATTCGTCTCATGGTAGCAAGGACTTGTTTTACATTACTAAACTGAGTTACAAAACCATTTTGAGAAGATTTTATTAACTTGTTTTGACATATAAATTCAAAAATGTGTTCCCTCACATCTTATTTGTGTATAAAAGCTTATATTCTGATATATATTTATTTGTGCGTACTTCCTGTGTGGTGGTATGTTTTAGCATTATGTACTGTACTGTGTTTTTGTGATATGTATTTGTAGTTTATGTACAGAATGTTGAGCTTAAATGTGGAATTATATTTTAAAAAATAAATTGACTTCAACTACTGTCACCATTACTTTTTATGGTTGTCTTGATATGTCATGAAGCAAATAAAGTCACTGTAGCAGAGTCTGTTAACTACTAGAACTTACTGAAGGCTGACTGTAATTTTCTGTGAATGTCAGCTGGACCAAAAGTTACAGGTTGCTGTAGCTGTTGTATACTGGCCTCAGCTTGGTTATGTTGAATAGTTTCTAAAAGTGGCTTATGAATCTCTCCAATGGTTCCAGCTAAAGTTGCCACAACTTTAGTTTAAAAATACCACATCCTGCATGATTCTCTTTTAAAATCTTTAGTTTTAAGCAATTCTTTGCATTCTTTCTTTTCCATGCTTTCATCCACTGAGATGTCAACATGTGTTATGTAGCATATCATTTGCTGCTTTTGTCTTTTATCACTATATCTGACTTGTGTGTATTCTTGAATTCCATATTAGCATAAAATCATTGATATTCCTAATACTTTTAGTGTTATGCAGCTGCTGCACCTCATCTGTGGAATTCTCTACCCAATTACATTAAAGAGTCCCCTTCAATTGAACTGTTTTAAACGACATTGAAGACGCATTTCTATTCTCCAGCTTTCAGTGAGCTTCAGTTACACTGATGGTTCTTTCCTCTTAGTAATTTGTTTTCTTTCAATTTACTGCTGGTTTTTATTGTATCTTATTTTATGTATGTTTATAGTATATATTTTATTGTAAAGCACTTTGGATACAGCATTACTGATGTTGTTTTAAATGTGCTCTATAAATAAATTGACATTAACAATATTTGTTGGTAACGTGAATGCTATAAATTTGCACATAGTAAAGAGCATATTCTTTCTGCATATTCTTGTCTTACAAATATCAATCAACTGGAAATTAGGTATTTTAAGGTTTTCTTAAAGTCTTTTCAATAGTTAGTTGCTGGTGCCTGATTCTGAGTAGCAACAACAAGTGACACCTTCACTAACTTTCAGAGCGATGCAAATGGATATCCTTGATCATTTCGTTTCCTATTTCTCATCATTTTTAAAGCCATTTTTGTTATGTGTTTCCTTGAATGACATCCTTAGTTTTGGCTGATAGCCTCAGTGTGGTTTAAGTGCTCCCATTCTAAGTTAATGTTACTCTTCAGTCTAATTCCTTCTATTTTTTTATTTTCTTGTCTTTTATTGATTTTATGATCTAAATTTTCCTTTTCCAGTACTTGTAAATGTCATGACAAATCAGTCTTTGATTTTCATTTCCTGGTATCTATTCATTTAAAGCCCAGTTTATATAAATGTGTTCAGTGTTGATGTTTTTGTCTTTGAGTTTCTGTCAAGTTGATTGTTTCATAACTGAATGTTAAATCAGGAAGAGCCAGCACGTAGCTGGATTATTGTTGACCTCATTGCTGCAGTAATGCATGGCACTATTTTTGTGGTAATGCTCCTGCTCACTTAAGTTTATAGGTCTTTGGATTTACCAATTTGTTCTGCTTCTTGAATAAGATGTTGTACCATATGCCAATAATTAAGAGATTTGGTTGAATTTCCCCCTTGTTATGTGTTATTGTTGTTATTGATTATTCCAACAACAGAACAAACATGCAAATGCGTTGACTTTTACTTAGATGTATAGCTGCTTTTGACCAATCTCTCTGATTGACTCCAGATGCTTTTAGACGTCACTCTCAGACGGTTGTTTTGTGCCAAGTCCAATCAATTACCAAACCAATCCTTTTTTAACCAATTAAATACAATATCAGGTATAATGGTACAAATCAGGATGACTATTTTTAAGCCAAGTCATTGAAAATGCTTTTTCCTTGCATCCCTAGTTTTTACTGATACTAGTCACTTGTACTATTTTAATGCTGTGTGAAAAATAAGCATTCCAGTTTATTGAGGGATGATGTCACTGTAGTTGATATTTATGCAAAATGTACAGCCAAGCTGAAAAGGGGCTTAACTGGCACTACTATAGTCATTTTAGTTTTATGATATAGGAATATTTAGAAAATCAACAGGGTGTAAATATTGTAAATTATTCTCTTGTGGCTGACAGTAGGCAACAGTTAAACACTTTGGCCAAAGAAAACAGACTGTAACTTGGCAGAACTTGGTTTTAGCACTTGAACTAAATTCTATAATTCTGGGCCTCAAAGGAATTTCTGGCACATATACAATATCACTGTTAACAAGTCAAGAGTTCAGTATGTATATAAAATCAAACCAATATGTTTCATTATTGTATAATTAAATATTACTGCCATAAACTACATAAATTTACAAAAAGGACAGTATGCACCTCTTATATACTGTGCAAAAGTCCCTCAATTTTTAATATAACCTTTGTCTAATATATTTTTTTGTTTTATATGATAGTGTATAAGTAGAAAAGAGGAAAATTCAGATTTCAAAGCATTACATTTTCAAAAAAAAAAAAAATGATACAGAGAATATTTTTATATTTCATTAAATAACATAACATATTAAATAATAGCTTGCTTTTCAGATGAAAGATTTGATTTCTTTTTATGCAGATAGCCGAGTGCATGATTAAGCTAACATAGAAACAAGTGCTGATGATCAACAGCATTTTGAGTCGAGTGAACCAAACTGATAATGTGAAACAGTAAACTTTTGTGGAAGGAATCAAACTAAAAGATGAGGATGTGGCACATGTGATCATTTAACCTTTCAATTCTTATGACTCAGTAAGAGATACAGTAGCATGGGAATAGGGCACAACGTGGCCATCCTGCAACAGCAAGGTCTCCCCCAAGTAGAATTTTCACGGCAATCAGTCAGTCAGTCAAGCTCTAATGAATAAATAAAAGGAAACAAGCAAGGCTGCGGAAACGCAGTGGTCATACATAGAAGTTGAGTGCAACAGCTTCTGTCTGTTGCACTTTGTTGTCTGTTAACAAGAAATAGGTCAAATTTTCATCCCTTCAAAATCAGAAAGAAATCAAGCACTGCTGTCAGCTCTGAACTTATAAAAACTATTGGAACCCAATTACACCGCACTATAGTCCAGAAAAGTTTTGTCAGAAGTGGTCCTCATGAAAGAGTTGCTATCAAAAAGCCATTCTTCTGATGTTGAAACAGACTTGGAAGACTCACAATTGCATAAAAGTACAAGCAGTGAAAATAACAGCAAGCGCTCTAGACTGACAAGTGAAAACTGGACATTGTTGGCTGAAATACAAGTCAGTTTGTCTGTAGAAGATCTGGAGTGTGCCACAAGGATACGTGATGCAGCCAACAATGAATCACAATGGAAGATGAATGCATATTGAAAACAGAGTCAGGGAGCTGATCAGAAATAATCTGCGACATTCAGGCAGATTCTCATGGACTGTGCAATACCATCAGGAAGACATCTGATTGGTTCCAGCTTCACTTGGAAACAGGCCAATGAAATGCATCAAGCATGTGTTCAAAGTAATAAAGAATTATCTTCAGCAAAAATAGGAACAAAATGTTCAGTGGCAGCTCGTGTGGAAGTCACAGAGCCCTGCTATCCACATCCTCAAGGTGCTTGGAACAAATTGCCAACCAATTTTCCTATAAAACTACATGACAAGAGAACTGATGCAGATTAAAGAGCAAAGGGTGGCCACACCAAATATTGATCTGATTTAGTTTTTTTCTGTTTACTATTCTTTATTTTCATTTTTCTGATACTTACAAACATTTAGTCATTTTTGAAAGCCTCTGCACTTTTCAGATATTTTTAAATATTTGCCTAAAATTTTTGCATATACCTCATCCAAAAGCAAAAGGGGTGGGCATAATGAAAAAAAAGCCCACACAACACTGATAGAGTGAATGAGTCAAACTGAGATGTCCGGGGGGAGTGAGTTAGATCTGGAATGGGTTTTTCCACAATATTCAACTTAAGGTTGTGGTCCCATTTTGCACAATCATTGACCAGGAACTTTTAGCATATTATGTACAACACATTGAAAAAAACTAAAAAATTAAAGATTTTGTCTGTATTTATATAGAACATCAGAGAGATCAGGACATTATATCCTGATTCCCCTACAATAATTATATGGAATAATCTTTTAAAGAATGGTACCTCAAAAATAGCTCTACATTTTTAAATTACAACTTGAAACCAGCAAACAATGCTGTAGGGAATCTAAGAGCTACTAGAGGATTTTGGCTTTTGGGGACGCCGCAATGTATGCATCAGCTTCTTCTTCCAAAAGTGACTCAGATGCAGATGTTCACTAGAATGAGAGTATTTAGTCTTTTTGAATTGGAGCTCATTTAATTGAAAGTGTTAGCTGGGGTGGTATTGTCTTGAGGAAATCAGGCACAAAAATAGTTTCAGTGGCAAGATCTCACTCCCTGAACAGGTCTTGGTAAAAGCTGCAGGTTGTGATATTTCAGCTAGGGTTTCTATCCCTGACTAAAATGTGATTTTTGTTTATTTAATCTTTTGGTTGTCGTTTTAAGTACAAATTGTATTATTTTGGATTTGGTGTTATTGATTACAGTCTTTAAGCATTTATTTACTGAATATTGTATTCTGTTTTAAATATTTCTATTTCTATATTATTAATGTATGTTTTTGGTCTCCGCCATGTCTCTTGTATGTGGAGTCCAAGGAGGAGGGGGCACCTAATAATACATCTGTGAAGCTGCCCCCAGAAAGTACATTGTAAAGGTTCTATATAAATAAAATGCATTATTATAATTATTATTATTGTTATTACTATTATTATTATATAAAAAGTAGTTGTTGTGGCCATTGATTTTTATTCCTGTTTTTTGAATTGTGCTTCTTCTTGATGTTTGCATTTCTGGGCTTTGACCCCGCTGTTATTTAACGGCACTGTTTCTAGTGTGTAATTGCTTTGATGTGTTTGTTTTCATGTCCCTACTATGCATTTCTTGTTCAGATTTTCATTGAATGAATTTTTAAATGTAGTTGAACTCTATTTAGTTTTGTATTTAGACCACACTTTTATGGTTTTTCTCTCCTCCATTTTTGGCCATTTTTCATATAAATGTTTATGCTCCATTTTGGGCCCATTTTTTCCTTTAGATATTTATGTTCCATTTTGGGCCTGTGCAGACCATAAGCCTACCCTTTGAGTCTGGGTTAAGAACTCCTGAGGTAATGAAGCCTACTCAGTGGGTTCAGATTTGTTCAGATGGCTATTCGGGCCTACATCATTTCTTGATAGTAACACATACTAGTTTAACATGTAGGCACTAATGAAATTCACAAATGAAAGTCTATGTGAGCACTAATGAAAATTATATATATACATATTTTTTATATTATTGTAGTTATGTTCTTACTTTCATGAACTTTCCTGGTTTATTGTGTTAAAACAATATCATCTTAAAGTTATAAAAGTGTTAAAAGTGTTACTGGGAAAACCTCACAACCACTGAACCTAGATATGCTGAAGCACCATAGCCATTAATTTCCTTTAGATAATATATGTTAGCCTGAAAGTTCAGAGTCAACAGGAAAGGCTTTATCCTACAACTCTCTTATTGTTTCTCCCTTGCACCACTTCTAAGCGTCATGCTCACTTCATTGAGAGATTTTGTATCAGAGCCCAATTACAATCTGCTTCATCATTAATTTCTGCTAACAGTGCATTATGGATAACACATATGTAGAAGGGAGTTCCATTATTTACTTCTAGAGTGTGGAACTCAGTAGCATATTCAACCATCATGCTTTGACTAAGGTCCAACTGTCAGTTTAAATAACATTGTTGGCATCATGGGCAGCAGAACCATACTCCAGAGAAGTTAGAGTAGTGTCATTACCTATGGCCATAACAAATAGCGACTATTGGGATAAAATGCAGGGCACATGCTGTGATGTCTCCAGAGTGAATAATAAAGAAGTTGGTATAAAGTACAGAACCATGACAAAGGCAAAAACGCAGCTTCAGGCTGCACCAGTTACTGCATATTCAAAGAGGCCTAATGGCCTTATGCTGGAAGTGTCTGGCATCGGAGCTTTTAATAAGGTAAAATTATTTCTCCCTACGGATGAGAACATGCAGACCACCTGGGTAAAAATTATGCCCAACCTAATATGTTATGTCTAATTAATTTCCTTTTAACTTTAAGTAGTATGAGGTTTTTAAAAAAGGAAGTAGTTAAATCAAAAATGGTTTTACAAAACGGAACAGGAAAATAAAGAACATGCTTCAAACACCCCTAGCTTGTTTTTGGATGTCTGAAGTGCCTGTATGCATTGAATAGATATATTAGTGTGTATAATGTTTGGAATATGAGTGTATTATTAAAAACACACATAATAAATCTTGGACATTCCTATTTTAACATAGTGTTTATATCATCCACTAGGGTCAGAAAGGTAGAAGAATTTAGTATAAGCAGTGATAAATGGTTTGTTAAAAATATGTATGCAGGCAATGCCCATTACCCGGCATAATAAAAAGTATAAGCAATAGTGTAATGATTGGAGCTAATATTTTATTGCATTATTTTTGGACACTTAAATACACAACATTTTACCATACTGTGAACAAAATGAGCAGTGGCG